>NW_021604589.1:4112207-4113695 GCF_004785775.1 Grammomys surdaster | reverse complement strand
ATACAAAATATCAATAAAACCAGGAGTTGGTTCTTTGAGAAAATCAATAAGATAGATAAACCATTAGCCAGATTAACCAGAGGGCACAGAGACAGTATCCAAATTAATAAAATTACAACTGAAAAGGGAGACATAACAACAGAAACTGAAGAAATTAAAAAAATCATCAGATTCTACTACAAAGGCCTATACTCAACAAAACTGGAAAACCTGGAAGAAATGAACAATTTCCTAGACAAATACCAGGTCCCAAAGTTAAACCAGGAGCAGATAAACCACCTAAATAGTCCCATAACCCCTAGGGAAATAGCAGCAGTCGTTAAAAGTCTCCCCACTAAAAAAAGCCCAGGACCAGATGGTTTTAGTGCTGAATTTTATCAGACCTTCAAGGAAGACCTAATACCAATTCTCTTCAAACTATTCCACAAAATAGAAACAGAAGGAACACTACCCAATTCGTTCTATGAAGCTACAATTACACTCATACCCAAACCCCACAAAGACCCGAAAAAGAAAGAGAACTTCAGACCAATCTCCTTATGAACATAGATGCAAAAATACTCAATAAAATTCTAGCAAACCGAATCCAAGAACACATCAAAACAATCATCCATCATGATCAAGTTTGTTTTATCCCAGGAATGCAGGGATGGTTCAATATTCGGAAATCCATCAATGTAATCCACTATATAAACAAACTCAAAGAAAAAAACCACATGATCATCTCACTAGATGCTGAGAAAGCATTTGATAAAATTCAACATCCCTTCATGATAAAAGTCTTGGAAAGATCAGGAATTCAAGGCCCATACCTAAACATAGTAAAAGCAATTTACAGCAAACCAGTAGCCAACATCAAGCTAAATGGAGAGAAACTTGAAGCAATCCCACTAAGATCAGGGACTAGACAAGGCTGCCCACTCTCCCCCTACCTATTCAATATAGTACTGGAAGTCCTAGCCAGAGCAATTAGACAACAAAAAGAAGTCAAAGGGATACAAATAGGAAAGGAAGAAGTCAAAATATCGCTATTTGCAGATGATATGATAGTATACTTAAGTGACCCCCAAACTTCCACCAGAGAACTCCTAAACCTAATAAACAACTTCAGCAAAGTGGCTGGTTATAAAATCAAACAAATCAGTAACCTTCCTCTACATGAAAGATAAACAGACTGAAAAATAAATTAGGGAAATGACACCCTTCACAATAGTTGCAAATAATATGAAATACCTTGGTGTGAATCTAACCAAGCAAGTGAAAGACCTGTACGACAAGAACTTCAAGTCCCTGAAGAAAGAAATCGAAGAAGATCTCAGAAGATGGAAAGATCTCCCATGCTCATGGATTGGCAGGATTAATATAATAAAAATGGCCATCTTGCCAAAAGCAATCTACAGATTCAATGCAATCCCCATTAAAATTCCAACTCAATTCTTCACAGAGTTAGAAAAGGAAATTCTCAAATTCATATGGAATAACAAAAAA
>NW_021604589.1:4104888-4112197 GCF_004785775.1 Grammomys surdaster | reverse complement strand
GAGAGGTTCCTAGGTAAATGGATGGAACTAGAAATTATCATCCTGAGTGAAGTAAGCCAATCACAAAAGAACACACATGGTATTCACTCACTGATTATTGGATATTAGCCCAGAACTTTGAAATGCCCAAGATGCAACTCACAGGCCACATGAAGCTCATAAAAAAGGAAGACCAAGTGGGGGTGATTCAGTTCTTCTTAGAAGGAGCAACAAAATACTCAAGGGAGCAAATATGGAGACAAAGTGAGGGACAGAAACTGAAGGAGGGGCCATTTGAAGACCTTTCCACCTGAGTATCCATCCCATGTGCAGTCACCAAAGGTAGATGCTGATGTGGAAGTCAGGAAGTGCATGCCGATAAGTGCCTGATAGGGATGTCTCCTCAGAGGCCTTCAAGAGTCTGACATATTCAGAGGCAGATGCTCACAACTAGCCATTGAACTGATCATGAGGTTCTCAATGGAGGAGTTAGAGTGAGGACTGAAGGAGCTGAAAGGGTTTGTGGCACCATGAGGAGAGCAACAATACCAACCAACCACAGCTCCCAGGGTCCTAACCACCAGCCTGGGAGCACTTATGGAGGTATCCAGGGCTTCAGCTGAATATGTAAGAGTGGAGGGCCCTGCCGGGCACAGGTGGAAGAAGAGATCCTTGACCTCATGAAGGCTGGACGCCCCAGGGGGTGGGAATTTTGAGGGTGGGGAAGTGGGAGTGGGGGGATAGGTGGGGGTTACATCCATGGAGAACAAGGAGGAGGGGTAAGGGGATGGGGGGGTTCCCGGGTGGGTGGGGGATGGTGTAAGGGGATAACATATGAAATGTAAATAAAATATCCAAGAAAAAAAAAAGAAAAAAAAAGAAAGCTCGAAAAACCAAATAAATAGATAAAAAAATAAAAAAAAATTTAGAATGAGACAGTCTCTATTCGCACCACTGGTATTCAATATAGTATTTATATTCTGTTTAAAAAATATTATTTTATATGTATGAATAGTTTTAATGTGTGTATGTCTGTGTACCATGTGTGTTCCTGGTACCTGCTGAAGCCAAAAGAAGTTGATGGATTCTCTGGAGCTGATGTTCAGAGTAATTGTGAGTCACCATGTGGGTGCTGGGAACTGAACCTTGGTCCTCAAGAAGAGCAGCAAGTGTTTTAAATCACTGAGTCATTTCTCCAGCCACAGAATTTGGATTCTTACATAGAGCAGCAGTCAAGGTAGAATATGGAAAATTAAAAGCAGGAAAAGACAATCCAAGTAATCTTTATTTACATGTGATAAGGTTCTATACTTAAAAGGCTATAAAGATCTGACATATATAAAATCTGGAAGATCCTCCAAGAAAACTCACAGATTACTATGCATTTTAAGCAAAGCAACAAGGTACAAATGAAAATCAGTTGTTTTTCTTGATACCAATGCAGAACTTAGGGAGAAAGAAATCTGAAGAAAATATCCTCTTCACAAACCAAGAAAATACACCTAGGACAAAAACTATACAAAGAGATGAAACAATGAACCATTTCCACAATGAGAAAATATTAAGCAATGTTTTATTTTTTTAAGAATTTCTAATGATATGTTTTGATTATATTTACCCCTTGCCCAAGAGATCCATCTACATCCACACCCATCAAACTTCATTCTCTGTCTCTGATTCTGTCTCTCTCTCTCTCTCTCTCTCTCTCTCTCACACACACACACACACACACACACAAACACACACACACACACCTTTCTCCCTATTGAGTTCAGTTTGTGTTAGCCCATTACTCTTAGGCATGGGGCCAACTTTTAAACATAAAGGAAAGAAATTAAAGAACACATTAGAAAGGACAAGGAAATGGGCTGCTTGGCAGGAATATGACATTGGCCAAGGACAAGGAAGTGGGCTTCAGGCAGGAATCTGAAATTAGGCTAGAACAAAGAAGTAATTTTAAATCTGAATCTTGCTTTTCCAGTGAGATGGGGTATCCAGGACTTGCTATGTTGGGTGAACTGGATTCTGATGATGCCAAGTAACCTTGGTTTCTGTTGCTTACATTCTTGTGCTTGCCGTTTGCCATCTGGTTATCTCTAGTACTCCCTGCACTCATTGTCTCTGACGGGAGCCTGTCTGTCCTGTTATCTTGGTTGTTTCAGAGCTCCTCAGAGTCCAGATGTTTTTATGATCTTGTGATCCTGCAGTGTCAGAGCTCCTGGGAGTCAGGCTGCCTCTGGGATCCTGTAATCCTATGATCCTGAGCATGTTAAAGCTCCTAGGTGTCTCGCTTCCTCAGAATGTTGTGGGATTGGTTGGAGAGGTAGTGCCCAAGGTCTGCTCAGTGCACTGGCTCAGATGAGAAGGAATCCGTGCCAATGGGTCAGGGTATGATGTCTTCACGGCAGCAAACCAGCTAGGAGTGAACTGCTCTGAGTGCAGTGGATCCTCAACTGCTCTGAGTGCAGCAGATCCTATGGGATGAGTCTGAATATGGTGTCTTCCCAGGAGCAGACCAGCTATGGGTTTGCCCAAGCAAGAAGCAACAGGGGAAGGTGGTAGAAGGGGAGTGATATTCAGGATGGCAGGGTTTTGGTGAATGATGGGTCCCTAGTTCACCACAGCTGGTCTCCCAGCTGCAGATCTGGGACTTTGGATAGTAGGGGAGGGATCTTACCAACTGCTCTGAGTGCAGCAGGCCCTCTGGGATGGGTCCGAATATGGTATTTTCCCGTGAGCATATCTAATGCTTCTAACGACATTTTAAATTTTATCCTTATACTCATACAGAAGTGTAGTGTTTATGCCTCATTAAAGAATCCTCTCTATAGAGAAAATTGAAACCATTACAAAAAACCACAACTGGACACAATGCAAAGATCAAAGGATTGTGGGGAGCCGACTACATCGGCAGCACAGCTCCTGCATCTGTGTCTCAGGGAAGATCATGGAAGAAGGGTGGAAAGACTAAGTGCCAGAATTCTAAGAAGTCTGTGAGACAGTTTATCTGGTCTACCCTAGAGATGGTTGCATAAACTAGACTTGAACAATGACAATATCGGCATGATAATGCAGAAGGAGGAAAATCCCATGGGATCCTGTTCCTATTCAAGGAGCAGGAAGCAAACAATGACTGATCAGAGGTAGGGAATTAACCTGAGGGATGAGCACCTCCAATTGGTTACTCAATACAAAGTGGTCAATTCTGAAACAATATACACACAAGCAACAGAAAGAGACTTAGTGGACTATTTGTATACTTGTGCATATATGCGTAACCTTAATAATCAAAGAAAAAGAGGCTATCAACTTGATTTGTGGGGGGATGAAAGGACTTGGGGGAAGAGACCTTGGAGAAGCTGACAAAAGGAAAGGGAACAGGGGAAATAATATAATTATATTTTGATTAAAGTGAGTTGAATATTGATACCTAAAATAAAAATTGGCCCAAGCACACATAAATTATTTTCATAATTTTAGATGATAAAAATTTTATATTGATAAAGGCATTGTTATTCTATAATCACATCAAAATTCATGTATATATTTACATATAATTTAGAGGCATCATCTCTGACATGTGAGCTAGTTTAAAGTTGCCATTTTTTTCAACTGTCATAAGCATCCCAAGCTAACTATTCCTTTGATTCTATTACATAAAATGGCTGGAGTGACAGCTTTTGAATTTATTTTCCTCTAATTAAAAAGGCAAAATATAAACAAAAATCCCCTTTTAATGCTCAACAGCATTTGACCTCCTTCTATTTCAATAAGCAGAATCTGGATGCCTGTCAGTTTGATGTTTTATTAAAGGTCAGATTGCAGTTTGTTACAAAAAATCTTAGAACTTTAGCAATAATAAGGCTTGCATTTCAGAGCAAGTAATTAGCAGATGAATTAAAATGTTTCTTTAGTGTTGTTATCATTCCATTATTTGTGTATTTTACGTTAAATATTTTGGTTCAGTTTTGTATATGCACTGTGGGCTGTCCTTCCTAGTTTTTTTCTCTCCACACTCCCTTTTTCCTGAATAACTTTGTTCACATCTTAAAAATCAGTTGTAATATCACCTTCCATGAACACAAAATTTTTATAACCTTTAATTTACCCAGTCTCTGTCTCTTTTTGTGTCTGTCTCTCCTCCCTCTCCCTCTCTGTTTCCCTCTCCATCTCTGTCTCCCTCTCCCTCTCCCTTTCCTTCTCCCTCTCCCTCTATTTCTCTGTGTGTATGTTTGTCACAGTGTGCCTGTGGCCATCAAAGGACAACTTGCTATATTCATTTCTCTCCTTCTACCACATGTGTTTTGGGCCATTTTGTCAGACCTGTCTATGGATTTCTTAATAGTGATGCTGTTCACTTAGGGCCCATTGATAAGCCCCATGTGTTCTAATAGCTTTACATCAAATGATAACTTGCAAAAATGCTAAACTCTATTACATTATACATGCTTATGTCACTATAACAAAATTCTATATAATTTTTAAAACTCCAGAGAGAAATGCTAATAGCATAGAAACACTCATTATGAATATTTTGAAGCAAGTTATGACAACAATATTTGTATTTCCTTATTTCTAGTTTTTGAACTACATTGAGTTACATATTATTTCTGATTAAATTTCAAGGTAGAAAAATGGTAATAATTATGAAGAAATTTGCAATGTCCATATTTTGTGAGACTATAAATGTCTAAGAAAAAGAATTAATTTAATGTTAGAAATAGTGGATGAAAAATGATACAAAAGCCACAGATAATGTTCTGAGATCAGATCAATTGACGTTGTGGTTCCCAAACATCAGGGACACTATTATCATACGGTGCTTGCTTTATGTACAGGAGGTCTGTCTGAGAAATACTGCAGATTCAACCTTCTTTTAAATGTAAGTTTGGATTTTAAAAAGAAAACAGGCCCATGGTAGGATAGCCTCAGCTCATGCCTATTTTTCTAGAAAAAATAATCATAGGACCCCTCTTCATTCATAAGAATAACTATGTTAGGATAGCCTTAGCTCATGCCTATTTTTCTGGAAAAAATAATCATAGGACTCCTCTTCATTCTCGAATTTGGTCAATTTTATCTGATATGAAGGATACATAAACTTATTTAGATATTTATAAATGAGAATAAAAATTACTTAGCTCCCATTAAGTGGAAGGTGAGTGCAGAACAACAGAATCACTGTCATTGGGAGAAGACATCACCTAACCAAGTTTCAAATGAAGAGTAAGTTATAGCAGGGTTATGAGCTACATTGGTGCTAGAAATAAGTTTTACCAAGGACCAAGAAATCATTGACTTGGAGACACCCAGGGTCCCTTGTGGATGGAATTTCATAAATCATTCCTAGTAGGGACATAATATTGAATAGTTGAATCATAGCTTACCAAGAAAGGAATCTTACAGGAACTGAGTTTGTTCATCCTGGTGTGTTAGTTTGAGAATGAGGAATCTGAGAAAGATCATTCTTTAAAATGGAGTTTTAGGTTAGCACTTCATTTTCACAGTCCATTCTTGGTTTCCACAGCTTCTACTGTGTGTTGTAGGCCTTGTATACCTGTTTGCCTCACCTTAGGTTAGGTCTTGACCTTTCCTTAATACTGCAGTCTCCTTCATGTGTTCTAAGCACTCATCTCTTAATATGTTGTTTATTTGCTTTGTATTTTCAGGATTTTGACATTCTAAATGCTTCTTGTATTTGATGGCTATTTTTTAACATAATTTGTAAAATTTCTACTATAATTTTCTTGAATAGATTTGCTACACCTTCAGTGTTTATTTCAGCTCCTTCTTCTATCTTATGGACTTTTTGTGCCCCCCTCTTTCTCCCTGGTTGTCATTGGCCACCAGCTTGAGAGGAAGAAGGCAGCAGACACAAGGAGCAGGGTATGGACAGAGTATGGGCAGAATGACCTCTGGAGACTGCTGCCCGGAGATAAGGCTACTTTACTGTTTCAGGGATAGAGTATATAAGGTGTTTCTTAGAGGTACAGGTGGAAATAGCTAATTAGTCACAGCATCAAATGAGCAGGAAGGGATGATTGGTACAGTGCATAATTATCATAGAGGTCGGAAGTCATAGTGAGACATGTGTGATGAGTTATGCGTCTTTGCAGAGGGCTCTGAACAAGGTTACTTTTCAGCCAAGGCCAGCCAAGGCCAGCTACCTGTGATCAGGGACACCAGAGACACTCTCCAGACAAAGACATGCAGAGTCAGGGTAGTCCCACTGAGAGAAAAGAATCTCCCTTATTGTGCTTAGCTCAGAAAGCCACTCGTTCTTGAGGGTTATGGGAATAGCAAGGTTCCCTAACATTTTCATTTTTCATTTTTTTTCTTGGTAGTATTACAGAGTTCTTGGGCATTGTAGTCATGTTCTCTTCTGTCTTTCCCTTATTAGTGTTTGAATGAAGTATTTAGTTAGTGTTGCCTTCCATCTCTGATCCTCATTTAAAAGTCTGCTTGCTTGAGTCCATTGGTGATACTTTTCACTCTGTTTACTTGATTCATTGAGTTTGTCATTTCCAACATTTCTATTTTTTAAAGTCTCATATATGTTTTTTCCATGCTGCTGATTTTTTCATCAGTACTGCTGTTTTTTTCATCCACATGTTGACTTTTCCCTCCATGCTGTTGACTTTCCTTTCCAAGACCTGGATTGAACAAGCCCATTTGTTCATATCCTCTTTCAGGTCTAATCGTTTTTACCTGTACACTTCTGAAATCCTTGCCTTGTATTTCACCTATCATTGATCAAGTAGTTGAGCTTTGGTCTTTAAGTGGAGTCTTACTGCCTTGATTTTTAATAATATTTATAGTACAACTCCATTACTGAAGGACCACTAATAGAAATGGATGAAAACCAATTTCAATATTTGCTTTCCAAATTTTTCAATTATTCTTCCTCAAGCCAGCTTGTTTTAAAAATATAAAGTTAAAATTTTCATTTTTGTTTGAAGGTTTTACTGTAGTAGATGTTACAATTTCAAGGAAAATTTTCTGCACAAAATGCTCACTCTTCTTTATACATCTATGATCTGAATGTGTTGAGCCCACAAGTGAGTCTATCCTCACATCCCCAAGTTGACATTCCAATGATATGTCATAAATCTAGTTTTCAAATTACTTTGGGTCTTAATATGGTTTTCTCAAAAATTTGTTCATAAGCCTTAAAGTTTAGACAGTAGTCATAGTATTAAATGTTTGTGGAATGAATTATAAAACGTGGTAGATTTTTTAAAATGGAACTCAATTGGATATGAAGCCAAAGCAACTTTATTTGTCCATTTAGTTACTCAGTAGAATAGTTTTTGAAGGAGGAGGAGGAGGG
>NW_021604589.1:4060177-4099888 GCF_004785775.1 Grammomys surdaster | reverse complement strand
TATTAAAATTAAAATATGTGGACTTGAGATATCTTGTTCAACCCCGTTCTTGATATTTAAAATGCCATGGACTTATTTTATGCTCATTATCTTTTAAAAACTTGTATTTTAGTCTATTTACACTTGTATATGCTGTAAAAAACACTTATCAGACTACAACTCTTTGCCCTTTGTAGATACTATTAGATAAAATAGAAAGGGCTTCAAATCTTCTAGAAATATGGCAGACACAGCAGGTAAGGAAAAGCAAATTCTACATTTAGAAATAGGCAAGGATGTTAGAAAAAAAGTGTAGTAAACATTTTCTATACATCTGAACCTGAAAGAAAAATGAAATTCCCCTGACATAAGAATCAAAGAGAAAACAAGACCAGAACATTTGGCAGTTGCTGATGATGTGCTCATTGGATTGTCATGTTCTGGATGCTATAAACTGTTCTCTGATGCCATCACTGAGGCAGGAGTTATGGACCCGAGCCTGGAACATTTTAGGAAGCTAAGACCACCCAGCATGAGAAGACTACTGGGGATGAAGTTGTAATTCAATGGTAAAGACTCTACATCAGGTCCCATGAGTTCCTTCCCTACTAGCACTATAAAACAAAATACCAATAAAACAAAGCAAAAATGTATTCCTAGTTGTGGCTAAATAAATTGCTAAGCACACAATACTTTGGATGTAGTCTACCTTAAATGAAGAGCATCAAGAATAGAAGCCCTAACTGGGAGATATATATTTCATCTCTTCCAAGATTTGGAATATCAAAGAAGAGGAGGTAGAAAGAATATACAAGACTGATAATGTGGAGGAATATTACAAACATCACCTTCTGGACAAGACATGGCTAATGCACTTATAAATTCACAATGGTTACCTGCATAATAGCCATATAAGATTAAAACAGACAAAATTTTGGCATAGACAGGGTAGATGATCTTCAGGCTTCAATGTTTCCAGAGGAGTCAGTAGCTCTGTGGGAAGAAATATTACCCCTTTTTTGAGGATGTGGCCACTGGTTGTATTTCAGTGGATAGATCCACACCTGTGCATGTAGTGACAGTAATAACTAGATTTACTAGGTTATTAAAAAAGTCATGAAATAAGGTGGCTGTCCTGTTGAGGGGGAGACAGGGAGAACTGGAAGGGGAGGTGGAGGTATATGTGATCATTTTTATTATATACATGTATGGTATTCTCAAAATAAAGAAAATAAGAATAATAATCAGAGCAGGCTTGTAACCTCAAGAACATTGAGTAATAACCATTATGATGATAAAATACGTACATTTGAAACAATTCAAGAGATGGAGATAGAAATCAAGGACATAGGTAAATATTAACACGTATAACCAACAGACTTATATAAAAAGAAAACTTTAGACTCTAACAGAACTAAATTAACAAGGCAGTTTTTTTTACATCAGCAGGATTTTCAGACTTGATTCTAAATAAATTCACCAACATTGACTTTCAATTCAGTGAAATGAGTTTTTCAGAGTGTCCCTTATAAGATATACAAACTGTCCTACTGCAAAAGAAATAAGCTTTTGTTTTAAAATTGTGCTTTATGTATTGCAATATTTATGAAATGGATATGTCTTACTTTAGCAGGTTGCAATACAAAATATATCTCATGTTTTTTATTTTTACCTATTCTCAGCTTTGATACTTCATATTTAAAAGAATATCTTCGATCTGTTCAGCCCATCCACAATGACTATAAAAATTGATCAGTCCATGTGCTGTAGTATTGATTGTTACATTAAATAAAGAACTTTAAACATATTTTTAAATTATTGTTTTAGCCCCAAAGCCTTCAGCTTTTCTGCTGCTATAGGTTTGTGTTTTGGTATTATAAATCATCTGCTCGGGTCCTCTTTTGCTATGAAGACAGAAACAAGCACATACTAGAGAACTGGAGGATTCTTTGGGTATGGTTGGGGCAAAAGCATTTCTCTACTCCTTGCCGCCTCCAGATGTTTCTAGATTAAAAGATTTTCTACTATCAGCATCAGTCATGTGCTAGTTAAGGAATCAGTCTTCCTCATAGCCTTAGCATAACTTATCTGTGTTCAAGAAATGCTTCCCTCTAAAAACAGAGGAAAATTATATTCTGTTTCTGTCCTATCCTCATGACAAAAAAAGAAAAACAAAAAAGAAAGGAGACACTGGAGTAATGCTCACTCTGTCTCCCCTCTGAGTCCAGAGGAAGCTAACACAGAACCCCATAGTCCATCTTCTTTAGTGCTTTTGAGCCTCAATGACTTGTTCTTAAACTTAACCATACCCTATTCAAGTTGCCATGGTCACAAGCTTTTCTCATTTCTTCTGTCTAAGAATTTTAATATATATCACCTTAGCAATAGGTAATTCTAACTTGAAGTGTTTCCTAAAATATAGATTTTTTTCATTCAGAGTAACTTCGCTATGTTTTATAATAAAGAACTTTAAAAAAAATCTCTAAAATCAATTTTAGAATCTAGTTTCATTATTTTTCGGCACAGATTCAATGGTCAGTTCTAAGAACTCATCATATATTTCAAGAGATATATTTCTCATGGTGGTATAACAATTACAGGGGCTAGAAAATGAGGTTGTATAATTATTACTCTCTCCAACTTCCCTGGTACAGATTTGGTCTTGGCAAAGAACAGGACAAATAGGAAAACAACATTGTAAAATGATAAAGCTTCCATTAGAAAAAAATTCACGTGTATCAGGAAGGAAGAAAACAAAAAGAAAACATGAGAAAAGTTAGCTAAGAATACTAGATTTGAATGACAGTTACCAATGCCAGGGAGAACAATTTGCTGTACTTTATTCAGTCTGCCAATTCAAATATTTAAAAACAGCGGCATTATAAGAGGTGGACGTGAACTTGGGAGGGAGATGTGATGGGATTCTGGGGAAAGTTAAAGATGAGTAAGATAGAGATATTATCAAGATACATTGTATCATGTGTAAAACTTTCAAGGAACCAATAACTAAAACAACCAAAAAGCCCCCACTCTCACCCATAGTGAGTATCCTGTTGCTCAGTCTAGTTGCTATATAGAATTATCTACCACCATAGACTTATAGTGGAAATGGTAGATAATAAGTTATATCTTTACAGGGCTCACCAGATATCTGGGCTCAGTTATATGATATAGGACTTTTTATAGTATAGGCAACATTATTTAACTCTTACCTTTTGGATAATGAGAAAAATTGGATGCTGTCCAAGTCATGAGTGGCTTAGGAATAGGAGTATAGCTGGATGTGTAGGTGGTACTGAGGAGTGCATACAATGAAAGGATATGATAAGTTCAGGGACAGGATGTGCTTGAGAAAATGTATTATGAGGTGGTCAGATGCAAGGACAGCCAGAATAATGAATTGCATTGGAAAACTAATCAAGAAGTGATATGTTTTCTTGACCTTCCTCATTATAGTTAAAGAATAAAATTTTGCTACCAAGGAGACGCGCATGCTGTCTGTTTTTGGCTTTCCCTTGATCTTTGTACAAGGAAATCACTTGAGCGCATGTCTCAAAATGAGTTTGTGTTAGGAAATAGATATAGGATTAGAAAAGCTCTTTGTTATATAACCTAGATATATAAAGGTTTTCTTTTGTAAATGAATAAATAAAAATGTTCATGAAACAAGCTCAATTATGAAACAAAAATCATTAAAAGATGATTTGAAAAGTATCTGGATTTTTGACCATTTTATACATAGTTCTACTTCAATTTTTGTCTTATATTTTTCTCATAAGTCCGAGATTTGACCAGACAGATTTTGTTAGTTTTGAACTCTTAGAGATATTGAAAATTCTTTGTTAACAAATGATGACTATGCTGGGCAATGGGGGAGGGGTAAACCTGTAATTCCATGGAAGTAGAGGCAAGTGGGTCTCTGAGTTCCAGGATAGCAAGGGCTACACAGAAAAACCCTATCTTAAAAATCCAATGCGAACCAAACCAAACCAAACCAAACCAAGCCAACCAAACAAACAAAAAAAATGGAGAATAGTTGGACAGGCGAAACAAAACTGCAGATAATTAAGCTGAAAGTAAATCACTCTATCAAAAATGACCAAGGAAACCAAGGCCATGCCATTATTTTATTCTTTTACCTCATATTTTTCTTCAGCTTTGATAGATGACTCTGGTAATCATATTGTTCTTGCAGGATTATCATAAATTCTACGTAACTAACATTTATTATGTCACTGTGCCTAGTAACACAGCTTCAGCTTAGCGCTGTACGTGATATAAGCCTGGAGTGGCTCTTAGCAATTATGTATGACTTGAGTGGGGAGTAAGGTAATGAGTGACTCTGGTAAGTTTAAGAAATAGCCACGACTTGTCTTCTTACCTTTTCTCCACATTGCAGCCTGTATGAGGAGTTGCAGTGTATTATCTGCTTCTGTCTGTTTAAGAAAGTCTCCGATAGTACTGTAGCCATCTCCTAAGTGAAGTAGTTCCCCTTTCATGATCTGTGTATTTGTCTTAGAACTGGGACATGAGAAAAATCACAGAGTCACTAATAAGACAAACTAAAATATACTTCCTGATACACACTTACATGCCAGACGCTAAGCCAGGCAGCTTAACATGAAGGACTATCTTTTTTACAGATAACTCTTTATCAAAGGATGAGACACATTGCTCTACAGTGTTAAATGTTAAGAAAAGAAATTCAGGTAGAGCTTGCTTAATATAATATTAAGAAAATTATTTATATAATAGTTTTTGAATTAAAAAAACAGAAAGAATGCATAGGGAGATTGAGAAAACTAGAAGAGGAGAGAACTCTGGGAAGGTGATGCAGTTGGAAACATCAGTAATCTGTCTCCCAGACAAGACCAAATTACACTAGTAGAATCTCTCTAATTGCTGTTTTGGAACTCTTGAAGTTTTATAGTATGTAGGGAAAGTTTTCCATAATATTTTTTGTCAAGTTCATCTCTTTTAGAGAATCAGAAACTGTCCTGTGATCTCCTGCCACACTGGTTGCTTCTGAATACAGAGCTACAAACAGAGACGCAGTAGTCATTGTGGCAGCACCTCCCTCTACTGTGACAACACAGAAATCTCTACTATTTGGATGAAATTGCATCCAGGGAATTTAAAGAGTAGGCATTATCTCTCCATTTTTTTCTGTTTTTCCCTTTTGAAATACAGGCATTAAAGATTAAGACATACGAAAACATGTATACATAAAAGGAAAAGAGAAAGTCATCATAGATGGCTCAGAGAAGATACAGGTTTAGAAAATATGCTTTATGGTGATTTTTGGTGCAGCGTTGGGTTACAATAAAATAAGTGAAACAAAGTCACAGTTGCCCAAATTCTTAAACCTTAGGGAAAGAAGAGATGATGAGATCCAGGGCAACTACATTAGTAGATTCAAATGTTCAGCTTTCAAAAAAATTAAGCATGCAAAGCATCAGGAATGTGTGGCCTACTCTATGGGGAAAAATGTTCCTAACTGAATCAGTCTCTGAGTAAGACCTAATGGAAAAAAATATTAGACCAAAATCTAGGACAATTGTCTTAAAGATTGTCAAAGAACTAAAGAAAGACATGGAGAAAATCAAGAAAACAATGCATGAATACAGCAGAAACATCAACACAGTGCTAGAAAACCTAAATGAAACTGAAAAGAAAGTTCTGACAGTCAAAGAGTATAGTAATAGAAATAAAAAAATCACTAGTGAAAATAAAGTGGAGGTATGAATAGGAACAAGAAAGATTTGGTGAAACTGAAGATGGGACAATGGAAATCTTTGAGTTTCAGGAATCAAAAGAAAAAGAGTGAAGAAATGTAAACATAACCCAAGGGACCCATGAGATGTGCACAAACAGACCAAATAAATGGAAACTGTTGGAGAAAGACAAAATGATACCACTGGTCATGATAGAAGGCCAGGGGCATCTTTTTAACTGATCCTTTATTTGCTTTTTGTTGCCAGTTTAGCCACTTTCAAGGTTTCTGAGATGTTATGTAATCATATCCACATCTACTATATTCAAATCTATCTCTCACTATTTGCCAGTCTTCATTTCCCCCACTTGCTAGGCTGGCTCTCAAGTTTGAATACCACATAGCATGCTCCTAGCTGATTTGTTCCTGCTTATGTTACCTCTTCATTTATTTCACCTGTAAATATTTTCTCTTCTGATCAAAATAGAGTCCTCATTATTCCTATATTAGCCTTGTTCTAGATAACCTCAGTCCTCACTCCTATCACCTTACCGTGAATGTTTTTTGAGTATTTAAGTTCTCATTAGAGTGTTTTACATGGCTTTCCATCCAACTTTATCTGTTCTCTGTGAAACTGTACTTTGTGCATTTGACTGCAGTGTTGGAGGTCCATCCAGTTGACAGTCCTGGATACGTTTCTGAATTACCTGGAATAGCTAAAATGTATTGCTGCCTAGATACCACAAAAGGCTGCCGTACTGGATTGCATGGAGTTGACCCCCCATGTCACTTTCTCAGAACCCTGAGTGACACAAATACATAGCCCAAATTCAGAGTCTTGTTTCAGATAGACTGAAATTGAATCATCATTATAAAAAGAAAATTCACCACTAGAAAACAAGTAATTTATACAGGTGACAAGGAGAGGGTTTCACCATCCAGACAAGGAAATCTGTTAGGCTATAATGTCACTTCTCATCCCAGAATTCCCTACTTAGAATGACTAAGTTGTGCTTGGGTTCGTAAGTTGCTTTATCACCTACTTCATCATTAGCTAAATAAAACAACAGAAAACTTGGGGGGGGGACATACATATATATCCACAGATTCAGATCTCTGTCATCTGGTTGCTTATGCTTTCTTTTTGCTGATAGCATTTAGGGGTGACATTATAGATATCATTTCTAGTAGGTTCCTCCAAAGGAAGCCCTCTAGGTATTTTGAGCAGAAGTAAATTTACTACTGAAAAATAATTGTTTGCAAAATTATTGGAATGGATAGAGGGATCAAATTCAGAAGACTTTCATGTAGGCAGAGTTTAAGGTCACATGTCATTGTGACTGCAGTATAGAAATCTAGAAATGAAAACAGGGACTATGAAACCTTGACAACATCATACTTACTGGCCTGTACATTTTATGACCACAATGATATGAATTTTGAGTTCTGTCTTTGGCTTATAATTTCTTGGAGGGTTCATCTTATGTCAACAATTCCCTAACTTTCGTAACTTAGGAAGATATCTGCCAATTGTGAGTGTATTGGCTCACCATTTAACTTTCTTGTGAATGCAAACTTAATGTGCGAGAAAAGTTGTTATCTGTCTGGTAGCAGTTAAATGCTACTTCTCCAAAGGTAAGTGAGTGTTCAAGTTAAATATTAAACCCAGAAATGGTTCTGTATAAGAAACTTTAAAGTTTTCAGTTTTTAGTGTGTGTGTAGCCCAGAATTTGAAAAGCTTTTAAAAATTGTATTAGACAGACACTGGAATAAGATGACAGTTTGAAACAGTGGTGCTAATATATAATAATACTTGCTAAGAAGTTAAGGTTGGCCCTCATTTTCTTGTCTTAAATTGATTTCTGCTTAAACTGAGATTTAAACATCAGTAGAAAAATTCTAATTATGGAGAGTATAACATTTTGGGTAAATTAGTAACTTCTGTGAGACAGCCACAGCCTCTACAAATGTAGAAAGCATCACACCCTGGTTAAGATTAAATAAAGAAATGCCTTTCAAATTTCTTCATTAGTATTCAACTAATGTCAGTGAGTACAAGGGATGCCATAGAGAGCACAAAGCTTTCAAGTTCCTTATTTTACCGTGAAATGTCAAGTGAATTCTATACATAAATTCATATTATACCCACTATAATTTTATTCTGGAAATACCTTAAATGGATTTCTATTAAGCAAAATTGACATTTTAGGACTACAGACCAGTTTTATCCTATGGTTCAGAGATGATTCTTCCATGCTCTATTGAGAAGTCTGTAGCTGAAAGTGTTCTGCCAGTTGTCAAATATAGGACACCCTTAATAACTCTTAGTTGAATCTGAAGGTTTTGTATATTAGGTATTTCAAATAGAAATAAAAGAGAACAGGTAACCATTTCAAACTCTTGACAGGTTTGTCTTGCTTTTACAACGTTGCAGGGTCATTTCATTCTTTAAGACATGCTGAAAGGTGTCTAGCCCTACCTTTCTTTTTTCCATTAAGTTACTGGTCTGGGCAGCTTTAGCCAGTGAGGTCAAGTCCATTACTTGCTCAGTCCAGACCAGACTGGACTTTTTGCTTTTATATTAGAAGGCATATTCCTACAAGCCAGTAGTATACAGGGCCCAGAAGTTATATACTTGCAGAGTGTAGTCCAACTACAGTACCAAGTATCCAAATCATTTATCCTTCATATGTCAACCGACATTAGGACTATTCTTCCTCTCTGTCTGGAGCAGAGGATCTTTCCTGATGGATAAGGTTATTCTAGTTGGGCACACTATGGGGACACAAAAACAAATTTAAATTAATCTTGAAAAATACTGGCCTTGCTCTGTTCTCCAGGTCCTGACTGGGAAGATATAAGGGTTCAGAATACCTACCAATAACCAGGAAACACCTACTTGAGTTTCTGTTTTTATCCCATATAATCCCACACCTTCCTGACTTTTGCCTTCTAAAGTTCTCTTGCCTTGCAGAAGTTCATTCTTTCCCTGTACCCAGAAACCTGCAGCTTTTCACTCCAGGCCAAGGTCAAATGCTAATAATGTATCAAGTTCCTCTTCTTGGTGATTTCTGTTTCATTCCTATCACCTGCTTCCCTTCAAACCAAGATGCTGTAAAAACTGATAGATCATATAGAAACTAAAGACATATCTTTAATTGCTTGCAAAGAGCAGATGAGCAAATACTGATTGAAGGGATGAGAGACTGTGTGGGCTAGAATATTACTGTCTGAACATAGAAATGTTTTATACTATTGAGTGTTTCCTCTTGTGAAAAAACAATGTGAACTGAGTGGGAAGGAATTCTATTTGAGAGTGAATCAAATATTAGGCATTTCCTAATGTGTCATATATATTTCATTAGAATTATTTTTGAATTAGTTGGTAGAGAGATGATCACACTCTCACATATTTATTTCCATTGTAAATTGTACAGAAAGTAGAGTTTTTGTAGCCTGACAGAAAGTAATAGTGCAGTTTGAATTTGTGAACTACCACCGTATTTATGCTGTTGTTTAACCTAGTATCAGATTAGTTAGAAGTTAGCAATTACACACACACATTCTGCACAAGAGTTCTCTTTTCTAATATTAAATTTAGTATATAATAACTACCCTGCAGATTATTTATATGAGGAAAAGGCAATCGTATGGAATTTCCTTTCATTGGAAAATGTAAAACACTTACATTTATAATTTGGCACTGAGAATGCTGTTTCTTTATCATAGTAATTATGGACTTTCATGTCAGGGCCCCACTTTTTGCTTCAACTTTAAATCATGGTCATGAATGAATAGCTTTAATCAGGCACTAATTAGTCCCAAATCTATAACTCATTTAGGCTAAGCCTTTCGTGGTTTTGCCTTCTCCTTTCAAATGGGGAGGGGAAATGTTAGAAAAGTTTGAGTAAATGATCTCAGTGTCTGATGAATAGTCAATAAACTGGTGATCTTAAAATATTAAACTCATTTAAGGAGCTTATATTCACTTAAGCCTCACTCCAGATGGTGTCTGTCAAAATGTTTCTTATAATTAGCATTGGTAAACTAGTTTCTGTAAAAGACAATGAATCAACAGAGTCAACTCTTCTATTATATACTGTCTCAGAGGCTGTTAAATGGTATATATGGTTGTATCTAGATGTATAAATTGATTTGATCATTTATGAATGATCTGTTAAAAGCAAAAAGCCAGTCAATACAAACTATTCATCTAGTTAAGCTCACAAATTTTCTGTGCATATCAACATGGTACATAACATTTTCATTTTAGGTGATATTGGGTTTCACTGAACTGTAGGCCTCAGTTGTTGAGTTAGTCAGGTCTCTTGGTCCCAAATGTAAGAACCCTATTTTGAGAGACTTTCTGAAAAGGAAACAATGTTAAGAACAATTTCAAATGTTGTTACTAAAAAGTGACAGGCATTTAATATGACAGATAATAGTAATAATTTTGATTTAATGATTCCCCATTTTATTATAAATTACATATCATTTTGTATGTTATAAATGTACCCAATCATACTTAGTTGACTTATGATAAAAAGAAATAAAAGTGTAACAAAAAGAAACGACACAGGGCATGTTAATAACCATACTCTGGCAGAAGAGCCCGGGGGTAACTGAGAGAAGTGAATCATTGAACACTGTCCAATATTGTGTTTTAGATAAGCGAAGAAAAAGAGTTCAAAGTGGGACAGGGAAGAGGAAGAAGTCAAACAAGGCTTCTAGTGAAGCCCCACCACCAGCTTGCTTCTGCAGGGGAATTCTGAAGTGTAAATTCAAACTCAGGTTTCTCATTGGAGTCAAAGCCAGATTGGTTTTCACATACCTGCACCACCAAGTTATTCACTAGCCACAGCCTAGAGAAACATACTTCCAGGCACTTTGGGCTTCATGCATCAGTTTACAATATCTCTAGCTTTTTTAGGATGGCTTTCTAACAGAGTCAAAAGCATAAGACATAGGTTGCTATGATGCAATAGGATATAGGAACCTAGGAGGGGTTATACAGAAATGGTTAAAGAGACTTACCAGAGGGCTCTGGGTGGGATGCTGACATGTCCATTATGAATATTACACTATTTTGTTTTTGATACTTGCCTGTTGGCATTACCATTTTTCTAACATGCCACTTTACAAGTTAGGAAACATGGGTAAAAATTTATTTTAATTACAGTATCTTATGACTTTCAACACTAAATTGGGACATTTGCTTTTAATGGTAGTTATAAAAGTCATGAAGGAGAACTTATATTGTCCTGGCTTGAACCCAGGGCCTAGTTGTACAACAGCTATAATTCTGAGGACAGAGTAATACAAAGACATCACAGGTCTCTAAGAGCTATAGTTGAAGTAAAGAGTTCTGTTTCTTATACGTAGGCATATGTTTCTAACACAAAAGAACACTTAGTTGAAGAATGGTGTGTGGTCAGAGATAGTTTTATGCACTGGTTGTATTTGTTAGTGTTCTATATAGCGAGTCTATTTATGAATGCATTTTTGAAAATTTAACAGTGTGTTTAAGCATGAATATGTCTGGATTTATGTATATGCAAGAGTCTGTGGAAATCAGAAGAGGGATGGATTCTCTGTAACTGGAGTTTCAGAGCAGTGAATCAACACACACACACACACACATACACACACACACACACACACACACACACACGAGTTGTACAGAAAAGTGGTAGCTTAGAATGCCAACAGGAAAATATCAAAGACAACATAATGTAATACACACACACACACACACACACTTAACAACAATAAAAATAAATCTTTAAAGCAATATACAACTAGAGGGGAATTAAGCCATTCAGACCATCTGGTTTCATTTCTTAGCCTAATTTTTCTTTGTCATACTCTAGCTGCTTAATAACTGTCTAATCCACTTAGATATCTACCATGAATATATCAGAGGTCAGATGCCTATTTGTATTTTTTCAGTTTTAGAAGTTGTCATCTTTGCATCTTTAATATTCTCTTCAACCCATATCTCTGTATCGCTTAATGCTGACCACAAATGACTATCCTAATTCTCATCAATGTAATGCTTATCCATAATCCTGACTCACAATGGTTATTCTAACACTCATCAATAGATGATTTATGTTTCACACACTGGTCAACTGTGGTTGCCTTTAATGCCAATCAATGTAACTCTTATCCTTATTCTTAGTGCACTATACTCTGAAATTAACATAAAATTGCATAAATATTTCAATGTGCAGAGGGATAATCTTGTCAAGCATCGGCAGCTGCTGTTTATTGGTGATAAATTGTTTTGTTCCCATTGAGATCAATTTCCTGGTTTTCACTTTATTATCTAGGTAGTGATGGAAGATGCATTCTTAAAGTGGTATTCAGTTATGCAGTTAATCAGGCATTGAGAGGACATATTGTTGGAGAGAGACACTTACACGGAGAGATGGGATTAGGAGGAGAGATGAGGGTGAGTAAAACAAAAAACACATATGAAGGGACAGGGACAGAGGGCCAAAAGCACACAAGGTTGTGAGGGAGTGGGGAAGGGAGGAAAAGGAAGGAGAGGGAGAGAAAACAGAAAAGAGGCAGAATCTGAAAATACTGTGAATCTACCACAATGCATTTCCAGGTGTTATCTGTGCTGTGTGTAAGAAAACATTGTCTAATCAGGCAAGATCCAGAGTCATTAGAATTTATGATGAACAAGTTTCCAAGATTGCATCTTATAGTAATCTGGGGCATCTGCTGCTGACAGCAGAAGCTTAGTTCAATTTGTAAATTATACCTGCACATTGAGTGAAGAATCATTTTGTTTGCCTCTTGTTAAAGGGAGAGAATCATGTGGAGACAATTCATCCATCTGTGTGCAGGGAAAAGACACTTAATTTGATGAGGCAATATTTTGAAGGAAGAGGGTAAGAGCTTAAAATCTGATTGTTAGGGGTTGCTCTATTATCTTGGGCCTCATATTTGGAATTGTGCTAATTCAGATATATTCAGTAAATGTTTGAATGCATGCCACATGTCGTACTCTATGGTAGACACTGGGGACTCTGAGGTAAGTCATAGTTTCTGCCATTACCAAAGAAAATAGACAATTTAAAAGTCATTTGGTGCATTTGAGCTCGTCATATTATGTGAATATAAGAATTTCCTTGGACTTTTTGCATGATAAGCATAGCCAAGACCATTTGTAAAAGATGGCAAAGACAGAAAGGGTGACTGGATAGGATGGAGTGCATAGGTACCCCAAATCCAACCTATCTTCTTTGGATTGAAGGATAGATCCTGTGTGGTTATGTTGAGTTGTAATCCTCAATGTTAGTCACAAATAATTATCTTAATTTTAGTCAAAGTATACTTTTCCTTGATACTGATTGGCAATCGTTATAATGTTAGTCACCACACTGGTGAACAGTGGTTACTTTGATGCTGATTACTGTAATTCTTATCTCTATTCTTAGTTTTAATGCTGATAAAATGGTTATCTTTAATAGTAGTCAACAACAATACCATTAATACTGGTAATCAGTGCCTATTTTAATGGTTATCTTTGGAGCAGACCAATGACAATTAATGACTTTCATTAATTTCTGTAATATGATAGAAGACCCCCTTCCTCAGTCCCTTAGAATAAGGTGATACTACTTGGCTACTTTTAGCAGTTTGGGGACTTTAAGTGATATGTGTCACTTTTGTATCAAAACACTTATCCCCTATTGTGAAAACCTTCGGAACATGTTGCAATAATTATTTAAAATCGGCCTCTGGTCAAGCCGACTACCTAAGCTGCAGCAGCTCTGCCTAGCTCAGCTGCCATGTTTCTCAGCCAGAGGCCACATGCATGCTGCAGCTAGAACTGGCCCGCCAGAAACACCAGCTCTGCCACCCACAAGACACCAGCATGGGAGATGACTTTGCCAATCGTCCATGCTGTCTCCGTAAGGCTAGGTATTGCCCAGACTATTCCGCCATCCATGTGGGCCCAGTAAGAGAATGTGACTCTAATGCTTAAAGATTAATCAAAGGCTTTAAATGTTTGATAATGATTAATAACAAGATGCCCATACAAAGAGAGTTGTATCTCAATTAGCTAACCTAATTATAAGTTTATAAGTTGTTCCCCAGGAGTGCTCTCCATACCTGTGTGATTCTCTATCCTCCCACATCTCTGCTCTGCCCTCTCTAGCTCCTCCTCTTCCTTTTTTCTCTTGCTCTCCCAACTCCTCCTCTTCCTTTCCTTACTCCTCCCACCTTAGTTCCTCCTACAGGAACACTCTTTTGATCTTGAATAGTGACTGTGAACACCTAGAGTAATAAGTTCTTCTTCAGCATAAGTGTTATAAACAGATCATTCTGATGCCTCTTTGCTAGATTAATAGTATGAATGATATAAAAATGTGTTAGATTATAGATCTCTGAAAATTGAGAATTTTTTCCAGTAGGAGAACAGACTCCAGTTTGAATAATTTGGATCCAGTGGGTAAAGTGGAAATTTCTGGTTTCTTTGGAGACTTGATTAGGTTATAATGATGTTTTCCTGGGGTAGACAGGTGAAAGCATATTTTGCTGTGAGCATCTGCCTCTGAATATGCTAAGCTCTGGCAGACCTCTAAGTACACAGCTATATCAGGCTCCTGTCAGCATGCACTTCCTGACATCCACATCAGCATCTACCTTTGGTGACTGCACATGGGATGGATTCCCAGGTGGAATGGTTTCCAGACAGCCCCTCCTTCAGTTTCTGTCCCACACATTGTCTCCATATTTGCTCCTTTGAGTATTTTGTTACTCCTTCTAAGAAGGACTGAAGCACCTCTACTTGGTCTTCCTTCTTCATGAGCTTCATGTGGTCTGTGAGTTGAATCTCGGTTACTTCAAGCTTCTGAGCTAACATACCATGAAGGCTGGACACTGGGGTGTGGGGGAATTCGAGGGAGGGGAGGTGGGAGTAGGGGTGTAGGTGGGGGCACATCCTCATAGAAGCAGGAGGAGGGGGGATGGTATAGGGGGTTCCTGGCTGGGGCAGAGAATGGGGTAAGGGGATAACATCTGAAATGTAAATAAAATATCCAATAAAAAAAAAGAAAAAGAAAAGAAAGTATATTTTGCTAAAGCACACACATGAAAGAATGTTTGCTGAAGTGTACACAGATGAAAGGATGTTTTCGTATAACAAACACACGAAAAGACACATGATGCTTAGAAGGAATTTAAATATGACCCCACAGACAGCGGGAGCTTGAGTATTTGTTCACTTTGCTCTGCTTCACTAGTCTTTGCTGACAACAGGCATGTTTGGTTTGCCTTATATTGCGTTGCTGAGATTCGCTTGTGCTAACTTCATAGAGAAAAACTTGCCAATGAATTTCTTGTGAGTTTCCTGTGGCTTCTTGCCACATCTGTAGACTCAGGCCTGATTGGCCAGCCTCATGGTTTCTTCTGGATTGAACTGCCCTTGCTGATTCATGTCTGGTGTCTGCTGAGTGGGATGTTGTGCAGTTGATGATTTGTAGTTGGTGTTTGCTAGTGGAATGGACTGAAAACAAAGAAGATTGGAACTGGCCCAAAAATCAATGGAAATATGTAGCTGTTGGGGCTTGAAGGTGGGGGTGCGGGAAACCTCTAGAAAATCCCAGAGGCCTGGGATGTGAAAGACACCCAAGACTCAATGTGGGTGACCTTAGCCAAAACACCCACCAGTGGGGGGATTGAACCTGAAAAGACCACCACCAGTAGTTAGACAGGGCCCCCAGTAGAGGGATGGGGACACCAACTAACTTTCAAAGCATTTCACCCATTGTCGGGAGCAGCTCTGCTTATACACTGAAGGCCTAAAATCAGCCATAGGCCTAAAATCAGCAATAGGCCTGACATACATGCCTGCTAGCATCAAGTCTTGGGTCTCTGTGGAATAACACTGAAACAGATAGCTGGGAGTTATTGTAAACAGCAGCTTTGATGGAAGGCTGCCAAGCCAGGCTACTCATAGGCCTTGTAAGATAGGTAACCTTGGTGGATAGTACCAACTTAGATAAAGACAAGTGAATCATAGGCGGAGGCATAGTGGTCTGTCCCCTGAACCTTCACCTAGCTGACACTCTGTTCTGGAAGATAGCTATACTCCCCCTGAACAATCTGTATTCCCCCTGAACACCCACATTCCTGCGTCATCCCTTTCCCCACATCCTGCCTTTTTGTGTATATAACCTGTGTGTGCAAAAGTAAAGATGGTGATCTGATGATCTGATCAGACTATAGACAGGTCGTCTTTCCTTCGTGTTTGCCTGTTTCCCCATCTTCTCTTTCATGTTATCTCCCCAGACTCCTGTTTAATGCCCTGCTGGACAGGACAACCCATAATTATTATTGTCTAAAAGAAATGCAAAAACAAAAATCGAGCAGAGACTGAAGGAAAGGCTGACAAGTGACCAGCCCAACTTGGGATCCGTCCTATGGGTGGGCACTATTATTGATGCTATATTGTGTATGCAGATAGGAGCCTAGCATGGCTGTCCTCTGAGAGGGTTTACCAGCCCCTGACTGAGACAGACACAGATACTTCCAGCCAACCATTGGACTGAGATCAGAGACCCCCTTAGAAGAGTTAGGGGAAGGATTGAATGAGCTGAAGGGGATGGCAATCCCATAGGAAGACCAATAGTGCCAAGTAACCCGGACCCCTAAGAGCTACCAGAGACTAAGCCACCAACCAAATAGCACACACAGGCTGGTCCAAGGCCCCAGACACATATAAAGCAGAGGACCACTTTGTGCAGCCTCAGTGAGAGAGGATGCACATAATCCTGTAGAGACTTGATACCCTAAGGAAGGCGGGTGTCTGGGGAGGGGAGCACTGTCTCAGAGGTGAAGGGGAGGGGAGATGGGATAAAGAACTCTGGGAGGAGGGACCAGGAGGGAGGCCAACATGTAGGATGTAAATAAAATATAATGATAATAATAATAATGATAACAATAATAATAATAATAACAAACAAACTATTTCTAAACAGGTCCTCTTCCCCTATATTCTAATAACTCTTGTCTTCTACTACCTCTGATGTGTGCTGGGCTAGAAGGAAGATTGAGTCCTTGTTAAAGTAGGTTGTGAAAAATTTATTCCTTCAAGTCCTGTTGAACACTGGACTAACCAAAGGAGCCCTGGAAAGATGCCACTGTCTGTGCTTCACTGCATCTCAGCTGGATTAGAATCCAGATATCTTAGTCTTGAATATAATTTTATTTTAAATTGAGTCAACTTGATGACTGATGTGTAAGCCTTACATGGGTAAGTACACTGTCTTGGTTACTGCTCTGCATCCATGTGAAAATACTGAGGGGATATTTAGTAAATGAATAAATACGATCTTGCCTAGTTTAGTTACAGTCCCTATATTAGCATTGGCATAATGCGCCCTATGTCATTTCTTCATATCATACTCATTATCTCTTCAAAAAGGATGACTTGCCTTAGTTGGCTGGCCAACTGTTTAGCACCTGGACTGCTGTTTTTCTGTCGTGCCACCTCTCCCAATGTTTTATTCATCCTGCCTGCTAGTGCAAGTCGAACTCTCCTCCAGGGCTCACTGAAAAGTTTTTCTCACACTGACTCTTTCCCCTAAGCTTCTTAAACCACAGTGATCTTTTTTATTCTTTGAACTCCAGTGGAACTTGTTGTATCCTGAAGTCAAGAATCACCTTGAAACTTGAATTGGGTCTGATTGTGTATTTTTCTTGTTTGGCAATAGAGTTGGTTGAAAAGTTAAGAGTTATTTAATAATTATTGGATATCCTCTTTGGTTTTAATTGGTGAAAGCAAGTTAATGATATTTAATTCTGTTAATCAGTAAGCACATACATTTATTCAAGTATTAGAGTCAGTATATGATACGTAACTGATTAGGAGGACAAATTATACATTCTTGTGTATATACATATGCTCTTATTATACTCATTAATAGAAAAATTATGGTTTATTTCAAGACCATAATTACAAGAAATGATTCTAAATCTTGAAGCTCATTTAGAGTAGTTAATAATTTATAAAATTATAGGTTTTCACACTCACATCTTATCGCTTTCTGTAGCAGCATCTCACCATAGCTGTTGGCTATTTATTTTAAGGAAGACTGATGCTCAATTTCAGATATAATCAAATATTGTCTAGTTGAACAACTCTTAACAAACCCAGAAAAAAAGCTACAAGTGTTGTTTGTTCTATTAACAGCTGGCAAGTGTTAATGAATTTTCCATTAGAAATATACATAGCCAAATCTGGTCTCCAGCCAATTATATACTCCATTCCACTGAAGACTATATTTCTTTAAATTTAAAGAAGACATATGAATAAAATAACTGATTTAAATATTTTATTTGTCTTACAAATTTCTTTTAACTTGCTGGGCATGGTGGTGCAGGCCATTAATCCCAGCACTCTGGAGTCAGTGGCAAACAGATCTCTGTATATTTCAGGCCAGCAGCTAGGGCTACATAGTAAAACCTGTCTCAAAAATTTCTCTTTTAGAAACTTAATGTAGATGTTATGTTTAATCATGAATAGAATGTGTGTATTAATTGCATAATAAATTCATGTATAGTTATATTCTAATCTATATTAAGTTGATTTTGTTGGTATTTGTGTAGGTTATGTGTCTGAATAGTGTTATTTGTATGCTGTAGATGTACACAATGAAAGCTCATGACTGTATGCATGAGTACCTATGTTTGTATGTGCAAGTGAGGTCAGAAGAGGACTTCTGGTGTACAGCTCTATCATTCTCTGCCTTATTCATTTGATACAATGTTTCACTCAAAATTTTACTCTTTGAGAATTTCATACAATGTATTTTGATGATATTTACCCTCCCTCCCCTAACTCTTCCAAGACCCATCATTCGTTCCCTTCCCGTCCAGCTTTGTGTCCTTTCACTGCCATTCCCCAATCAAGGAGAAATTTGTTCTACTAAAATATTCTTGGATGTGTGGTTTTCCACTGGAGCATGGTCAATCTATCAAGGGCTGCACTTTTAGGGAAAACTGTTGTTCCTCTCCCAACAGTTAAGAATTGCCAATAGCTTAGCAGCTGGAAGTGAAACCCCATGCCCAACTCCCTTCTTCATTCTGGATTGTGTTTGATTTAGGTGTGAGTATGTCTTCTACATGGTTTCATAACTGCTCTGAGTTCATATGTGCAGGTGCGCTGCTGTGCCTGGAAGACTCTGTTTGCTTGGAGTCATCTACCATCTCTGGTTCTTATATCATTTCTAGCACCTCTTGAAATTATACCTGAGCCTGGGAGGAGGTGGGTTGTGGTATATATGTTCCATTTAAGAATGAACATTCTGAAGTCTCTTATTTTCGGTACCTTGGCCAGTTATGAGCTTCTGTGTTTATCATTACCTACTGCAGGCAGATGATTCTCTGATGAAGCGTAAAAGATACATTAATCTGTTGTGTAATGGCAAGTCACTAAGAATTGGTTTAATATTATGTCCACTTAGAAGAATAATAACAGTAGTTTTTGTAGGGTCTATTATCTATCTATCTATCTATCTATCTATCTATCTATCTATCTATCTATCATCTATCTATCCATCCATCCATCCATCTATCTGACTGGAAAGATGGTTAAGCAATTAAAAGCACTGGATTTTCTTCCACAGGACCCATGTTGTATTGAATTCTGTCTTCTACTTATTACATTTGACTATGGAGTTTTTCTCTCTTCCTTCATCTTTTGCTTTATTCAGAAATATCCGTGGTATATTTAGCTGGGTGCTGTAAGTAAACAGATACAAAATTTCTCTCTAACCTTTAGTCTCCTGATATCTAAACGTTGATGGCCAGGTAGGAATGGTAGCATACACCTTTAAGCCCAGTATTTGTGAGGCAGAAGTAGGTAGATCAAAGTCAGCTATGAGCATAAGTTATGAATGTGTCTCAAAACCACAACAAAACTAAAACTACAACAAAAAAAAATTCATTGGGCATGTGGCATATTTATATTTTTCCCCTCTGCTATTTTCTTCTCCATCCTTCTCCCTCCTCAGGCTGGAGACATGGCTCAGTGGTTAAGAACATTTATTGGCTAGTCTTCCAGAGTAAGAATAGTCTACCCAAAGGAAGAGATTATTAACACTATTATCACTGCTTGAAAGTATAATTATTCTTTCCCTTAAGGAAGTTGCTCAAAACAGCTTAATGGAGATTTTAAGCTATTTAGCATGCCTGTAGATATGGTGTTAGCTATCATTTTATTCTCTAGAAGCCTTCAATATCTCCTCATCACCATTCATACACTTCTTTCTGAAAATTCAGATGCAAAACCATGAACATCTTCACACAGGCATATCATATACTTTGATTTTCTATTTCTAAATCACATCAGTCAATTCAAGTGCAACCATGTGAATTTCAAAGTGAACTCTAATCTGGTTTGATTCACCAATAAATACTCTAGGCATGAATGTCTAATTAGTCACAAACCATTAAGACAAATGAAACTCAAATGCATTGTGTATAATTAGCCATGGAAGTCATATGTAGTGAGTGTTAATTTTACAGAAACTCCTTTACCTACTGTCAGTTTGTACAAATTATCATGAAAACTAAAGATGAAGAAATACAGATGAGTATATTGTAAAAAGAAACATTTCTGATCATCATTTGGACAATCACAATATATGTGTACAATTAGACTAATATATGCAATGTTTTCATAATTTTATATGACACATTTTCATCTAAAATTATTTTATGTGTATATGTACTTGTTCGCGTGTGTGTGTGTGTGTGTTTGTGTGTGTGTGTGTATGCATCTCACATGTGTCTGGTACCCACTTGAGCCAAAAGACGGTATCATATACCCAGGAATTGAAGGTACATAGATTTTGTGAACTGCCATATATGCCCTAGGAACCAAACCTGTGTCTTTGCAAGATTAGCAAGTGTTCTTATAAACACTGAATCATCTCAACAGCCTCTCACTTTCAATGCTTATAAACATAAGCAGTTATCCATTTCTTTACAAATCTAGAAATATGTCAGTCAATCCATAAAATGAACTAGGATTTTGTCTTAACCAAACATATATTTCCCCCACATGTAAATAGTTGTGGAACAATTATATACAATATATGGGATGGTCTATTGCTTTCAACAAAAAGCCACTATTGTCTGATATCATTTAACTAAAATTTTTATAATTTATGGTGCTCTAGAGAAGTAGAAATGTAGAATAATAATTATTATTTCACTTGAAAAATACTCATAATTAAATTTGGTCATGCCTTTTTATTTTCTTGTGAACATCTGAAATAAAATTAAACTAACATATATATATATATATATATATATATATATATATATATATATATATATATATATTTGGATTTTATTATAGAGAAATACATCTGTCGAACATAGAAAAAAACAGACTTTCAAAACATGTAAAAAATTGTAACTTGTTCAGAGAAGACTCAGATATGATCTAGAAGTCCTTTCAAATAGTCCTACAACTAAAAGAAAAGAGTAGATTCTGAGTGAATTCTTTATGGAGACAAGATTTCTATTTGGGGATTTCGCATGCTGTTAGTAAAGCAGAAGAAAGTATGTGCTTATACAGATGCACACACAAACATATGCATATACATATGTACAACTGTGTATAACTGTGTACTGACTATAAGTTTTTTCATAACAGGATATATAGGAACAAATACTTCATTATCTTCTGTAAGTTTACAATCATGTGAAGTGTATGCTTACCAATATTTAATATAAATTAGCTATGCAATTTCCTCAAACTAAACTTGGTTCAGAATATAGAGTGAGCTTTTTTGATTTCAATGTTAAGGTGTTGAGAACACGACTTTTATCAGGCTGTAGTAGTCTCAGGAACATGTAATATCCCTCAGATATTAGCAGTTTTTCATCATGTACCATTATATCTACTAGGAATTAGTGTTAATTAATACCACCTATTTCTTTTATTATTGTATTTAAAATCCATGAAGAAGTATGAGTGATAGTCTTTCCATGTTGATTTAATATTCCTCTTTTAGTGCAATATAGAGACAAGTTTTTATTTTATATTGTACAGAAGGCAAAGAAAATTAAAACATTAATAAGTAGGTTGATGATATCTTTTATGTTAGAGACAATGTCAATTTCAGCATTTCTGTAATTTCTAATTTATTTCTTCTGAAATAATAATTTATGCTAAAAATAAATTACATATAGTGAATGTTTGTTGAAAGGACAAGAACTATTTTAAAGAACAAAGCTATTTGAAAGAGTAAATCATATTTTATTGGACACTTTCTTGTTTGAGATTTACCTATACACACATTTTCACTATGGACATTTAGTCTAAAAGAATAATGAAAGTAAAATTTATGTATGTAAACATGGCATTTTGGAAACTTTTGTTTTGACTCCTATATTTTTCTTGAATAATTTCAGAGTGTTTTTCCCATTAAATGAATGATGCTCTTTAAAATGTGGGTTTTTTCTCTTTTGTTTTAATCTGTGTTGATGTACATGCCTCCTACTATGAGATATATATTTTTGTTCTATTTTCAATTTTTTGTCTTTATTGCTAGGCTTATTGCAGATTTATTCTGACACTAGGACCCTTTCATATTTCTACTGTAATGTCAGCATCAACTCCTAACACTTAATGTCCCCCAGTTGTCAGATTTCTTTTGAGAACCATAATTAACTAGATGCATACATCACTGATGTTTACATGCAACAGATGGCTTAGCTGGGAGAGGTAGATAAATTTAGCTTGAGTTGGGTATATATGAATAAGATCTTGGAAGGAAAATTTGTGTAAAGAAAAATGACTTGAGTTTTCCTATATTTCGAGAGCTAAGCAAACTCAGCTTTAGAGAACTACATATTCTCAGAATACTGAAGTTACTTGAAGGTGGAGTTCTAACATATGGTCTGTTTTGGTGAAGAACTGGCCTCAACAAAGAAAAACTCATGGCTTCATGTTTTTATACTTGATGAATCAGACTCAAAAAGAAACAATCAGGTGACTGTTCATTAATGACCCCTTTCATTATATTTATAATGAGTGCTAGATAGGCAGTCAGTGATTACTGGTAGATAAAGGGGTGAATAAAAGAACACAAAACGAATTCATAGCCCACAAAATACTTTCATATGTATTTTCTTTGAAGTTCATGGCAGACTTACTTGTGGAAGTTAGTATTTCTATTTTAATGTGAGTGAAGATAATGTTCAAAACAAAAGGATACAGAGAGTTGTCCAAAAGTTTCAGATGCTTAATGATGAAGGAAGAATGGTGCGTGAATCTGAGGTTGCACATTCCCTATGCTTGGTTATATATTTGAGTTGGCCCTATTATTCTCGTGCAATATGATCTTGGATATCAAATGACTAACTGATGTCTCCCTTTACTTATGGCTTATGGGAGAAATGCAATTATTCTGCACCCTGGAGAATGACACTTGATTCTTTTGATGGCAATAGATTCCAATAGTGATTGCAGTATCTATTTCTAAACATTCCTGTTTGTAAACACTTAGATAATGAGATATCTTACTTTTCTTCTTTCTGAAGAAGAGAAAGCTGTGTTTGCAATAGTTTACAAATTGAATTTAATTGAAACATTTAAATGTATGCTTATATACATTTGCAAAATATTTCTTCAACTTTTGAACCTGAAAAATGTGTTTGTATGTGTATATGCATGTATGAATATGTAGCACAGAACATAATGTGCTGTGTAAGCAAGTGGCATAGCATATGTATGGAGGTCAGAGGGTAAGTTTTGGGAGTTGGTTCTTGCCTTTTACCCTTTAGTGTTAGGGTATCTCTTGTTCCTGCCATTGTACAATTTACTCCAGAATGAGTAGTCTGCAAACTTCAGGATACTTTTTCTGCCTCTTCCTCTCCTCAGGATTTCATGAGTGCTACCACATCCAGATTCTTCTTTACATGAGTTCTGGAAATTGAATCAGGCTGACAGACTTGTGGTGCTTACAATATTTTAGCTCTTGATCCCTCTCCATAATCAACAATAATAATAATGATAATAATAATAATAATAATTTATAAACTATAAATACATTATATTTATAATTATATTTAAATATTATGAAATATTTATAGTTATATTTAAATATATTATTATTATTATTATTATTATTATTATTATTATTATTGAACGGGAGCACATCCTGGATATTGAGCCCAGGATATATGATATGATAAGTCAAACACTCTACCACTGAGGTAGCACATTCTATGTACCTGAGTTTTGTACCAATTAACTAATATTTGTAGTAGAATTTTAATCCAGCAATATAACTGCTTTAATCACATCCAAAGACCTTCTAGGTCTTTGTGATCTGGCTGAAATGCAGACATGCCACACACCTTTAACCTCTAGATGGAGTATAAACACACTCTTACTATATACCTTAGAGGTAAAATTAGTTAGTAGAAGGAAGCAACCATGTTTAAAAGTGACATCTAATTGAGGGACAGACAAAGTGATAAATCAAAGAAAGATTTGATGGAATGAGTCAGATATAGGATGTGCCAAACTCTCACAGAAACAACACAGGAAAGAAAGGACAGGGCAGTTGAATTCTGTCTATTTCTTTTATGAGTTCTGTTCAGTCAATTTGGATTCAGTGTGATGAATGCAGTGGAGTTGAGTTCATGAAGTTCAGTGCAGAAGAAGTTAAGTCAGAGAATAAGAAGGTGACAGAAGATTAGAACAAATTGCCAGAGTTAGTTTGAGGCCATGCACAGCAATTCAGTGAGAAGCTGAGAGAAGCTGGATTGAATCAGTAACCTTGGAGAGGAGTTTGAGCCAGAAAAGCTGAGTTGAAGCAGGCAGAAAGAACTAGAAATGGTGACCTTAGTCAGCAGTAAGTCTTCAAGATAAAAATGACATCAGTGAATAAAAGTTATTTTTACAAATATTCATAAGTAAAATAACTTCACCACATGCAGAGTTGCTGGCATTTTAATAACATGAATTTATTTATTTATTTATTTATTTATTTATTTATTTATTTATTTATTTATTTATTTTTCTTCAGTACCGGGAATTTAACATAGGACCTTGCATATGGTAGGTAAACCCTCTACTACTGAGTCCTCAGCTTAAAATTCTCTTCTTTTGAAAGAATTATGAGTTGATACTTTGTGTTGAAAGGGAGGAAGGAAAGAAAGAAGGAAGGGAAGGAGGGAGAGAGAGGGAGGGTACACTTTGATTTTTAGCCAGGAGATGCCATATTCTTACCTCCAGTTGTAACAATCAAAAAGGTCTGCAAAATGTCTCATATGAAGAGAATACTGATTGAGAAGAACTACTTTTAAGCATTTGGAAAGACCAGATCACTAAATTCAGCTATTCTGCTTGATTCCCAGACTCATAACTCTAGGTGGGATTATATAGTAAGCTAGAACCACTGACTTTCTGGCATCTAATAGAATAAACCAGCTTTTAGAAAGCTGGGCATCTTTTGAAAGTCTGATTTCTCTGACAATGCAATGTTAAGTTGGATGAAATCAACTTAGATTGCAGAAAAATCTGAAAGCAAATTTTAACCTCATTACACTGTTTCTTACACGATGTGAGTCAGAAAAAGCAATGATATCTAATTGATGAACTGATGTTTTTCATGATCAACTAGTGATTTGTCTCTCAAAAGCCTCACCTGTTACATGAAAATAAAGCAGAGAGGCCTCTGATAAAGGATGATTTGGGGTTATATTCTATCTCTTACTTATTTTCTACTAGCTCAGAGTTGAAGGAGAAAGGGCACTAGTATGTCATGAGATGGTCCAAAATCCACTTTTCCTTCTGACAAATAGAACAACTGACATGTTTTTTGAAAAAAAAAAAAACTCTGAGAAACTATTTTATTATCTTAAAAATGAAAGCAGTAATTCCTGAATCAGATACTGTTGAGGAAAGTAATTTAGCTCTGCTACCAAAATGGAGTCTCAAGATCAGCCACATCTGAGGAACCAAGAAGCTTGCTAGAGATACAAACTTTTGGATCCTTGGCTAGCCATAATGAACTAGGCACTTAGGGTGTTGGGATCCACTGTGTTTTATGAAACCATGTGGTAACTTCAGGTTGTACACAGTTAATTTTGAGGAGCAGTAGACTATACTAAAAGTGCAAAGAATATACAAATACTTGCTTTTCAGTTTAGTTTGCAATCTAGGTGTGAAAGCTGACACTGGGCTTCACTTTCTGTATTGTTCTTTCTGGTATTTGTTTCAAATATCAGGAAGACTGCCAAACAGAGTAGGTAATATACAAACATGAGTTAAATGGGTAAATTAGTGAGTGCATAAGGCTTATTTATTTCAAATTTAGGGTGCACATATTCAAACATGTATTTCATTATGCTGGGTTGCCAGTTTCAAAGTTTTCAGTGTGTTTTTAAGGGAAGACTATAATAAGAACATGGTTTATCTTGGGAATTGATAGATATTGGAACTGAGAGAGAAATTTAAAACATTTTGGAGTGAATAAAGTGAGAAAAATGCTTTTCAGTATAGTATCTTATAATCTACTGTTTGGTAAAAACTCATATTTAATCCTTCTCAGTTTTTCTTCCCTTCTAAGTTTGTTTCCAGATTAAAGGAACTTAAATTCTACTTTGAAATGCTAGCTTTCATAGATAACTCAACCTATTGGTTTTATATGTAGTAATATGGATTATAAAGGAGCTAACCGTACTAAAATTACTATCAGTTCACATTTTAAGGCTTCAAGTGGCTCTATACATTGAAACTTTCTGATGGACATCTTTTATTACTTTTCCTGTTGAATACAGTGGTTATTTAAGGACATATAAGAGACTTGAAACCTGAGCACTTAGAATATGGTTAGAATAACTGAGGAACAAAATTTTAAAAGTTATTTGTGACACATGGCTTGCATGTTTGATCAAGTGACTACATGGATTTAAGAAGAGTGTGGTTTGAATAGCTATGGACATATGTATTGAATAAGTATGGACTCATGTGTTTAAATGCTTGGCCTAGAGGTTGTGGCACTATTAGGAGGTGTGACCTTGTTGGAGCAGAGGTAGCCTTGTAGGAGGGAGTATGTCACTGTGGATTTTGAGGTCTCCTATCGTCAGGCTATGCCTAATGTGCTACATACTACCTTTCTTCTGCCTATGGATCAAGATGTAGAACTCTTAACTCTTCCAGCATCATGTCTGCCTGCATACTGCCATGCTTTTCACCATGATGACAATGAACTAAACTTTTGAAATTGTAAGCTACCCTTAATTAAACGTTTTCTTTTTAAGAGTTGCAATAGTCATGGTATCTTTTCAGAACAATAAAACTAAACTAAGAGAGAAGTTGGTACCAGGTTACTAACCTGACTGGGTTATTGCTATGGTAAGTCTGACCATGCTTTTCTTTGGAGTAATGCTAGTTTGGGACTTGTATTAGGAAAAAAGTTGAATGTTTAAGTATAGCTTATTGTGCCATACTAGTAGAAGCATGGACTACAATATTGCTGAGGGTAATTTGAACTGTGGGAGCCTGGCTCCAGAGGTTACAGACAAGAGTTTTAGTGTGTTGCCTAGAAATCATTGTGATATTTTGATAAAGAATGTGACTGCTTTTTGCCAATGTCTGAAGAGTCTGCCTAACACTAAAATGAAGACATTTATTTCATTGGTAAAGAAACTCTCAAAACAGCCTAGCATCAATACTTTCTTGTGGTTCACTCTTCTGAAAAGTGTTTCGATCAAATGTAGCAATGTAAGAAAGGAAAAGTACAAACTATATGGTTCAAAGAGAAAAGGAGCACCAGGAAGTAGAAGGGAGCTAAACCCTGTGTTCAAGGAGACAAATAGATTAAAGATGTTAAATGGAATAAGGGGAGAGGTGACCTCAGGGCAAGATCCTACTCAGCTAGGCTTCCATCTTGTAGAGAGAAATTAAAAGTTAGTTTACATCCAATAGTGGTATTATACACCTTTAATGCCAACATTCAGGAAACAGAGGGATGCCATGGAATGGTGGAAGTACATGATCTGCTCTTTTATTTTAGTAGGGGATTACAGTTAAGAGATTGCATGAATCTCAGAAGAGACTTTGAACTTTGTACTTTTAAACACATTTGAGAATGTTAGAGACTATGAAGACATATTTATTTATTTATTTATTTATTTATTTATTTATTTATTATTTGAGATGGGGTTTCCCTGTGTAGCCTTGGGTGTCCTGGAACTTGTGCTGTAGACCTGGCTAGCCTCTCAAAATCGGGGATCCACCTGTCTCTCTCTCTCAAATACTTGGACCAAAGGCATGCACCACCATTGCCCCGCTTATTATGGGAAATTTTGAAGTTGACCAAAATGCATTTTGTATTACGTTATGGCTACAAGACTATGTAGTTCAGGGAGTGGTGGTTTGAATAGGTATGGTCCCATAAAGAGTTGTACTATTAGGAGGCATGACCTTTTTAGAGTAGACATGGTCTTCTTGGAGAAGTATGTCACTGTGTAGGCAGGCTTTGAAGTCTTATATATGTTCAAACTATGTCTAGTGTGGCACACAGTCTCCTTCTGCTGTCTTTAGTTCAAGATGTAGAGCTCTCAGCTCTTCTAACACCACGTTTGTTGGCATGTTGCCATGCTTCCTGCTGTGATGATAATAAACCATATCTCTGAAACTGTAGGCCAGCACCCAATTAAAGGTATTTTTTAAAAAGAATTGCCTTGGTCATGGTGTCTTGTATATGTATGGGAGGATGGCCTTGTTGGACATAGGTGGGAGAAGAGATCCTTGGTCCCATGAAGGCTGGATGCCAAGTGTGGGGGAATTCAAGGGTGGGGAGGTGGGAGTAGGGGGGGTAGGTGGGGGCACATCCTCATAGAAGCAGGAGGAGGGGGGATGGGATAAGGGGTTCCTGGGCAGTGGGGGGAAATGGGGTAAGGGGATAACATCTGAAATATAAATATAATATCCAATAAAAGAGAAAAAAAGAAAAAAGGAAAAAGGAAAAAAAGAATAACAACAACAACAACAACAAAAGAATTGCCTTGATCATGGTGTCTTGTCACAGCAATAAGACCCAAACTAAGCTTTTTCTTCTGGAAATAAAGGATAGGATAAAGCATTATGGAACCTCAGCAAGTTGAAAAAACATGTTCTATAATCTGTCAGCTTTCGGCTTCCTGCTCCACTTGACAAAGAAAGCATGACTTGGGGAAGTATGATGGTTTACTCTATTTAGGCAAGATAATATTTTGGTGATAGGACAGACACTATAAAAGTTATCTTCATACACAGACCAATAGACAGAATCAATTCATTGAAAGGGGTGTTTAAAATACACAAAATGTATAAGACACAAACTGTAAAGTCTATCTTTACTACTCACACTTAGCTAATGTTGACATTAAAATTTGTTTGTATAAAACAAACCCTATTGCAATCCACTTCCACTCTACTCCTCTTCCTAGCCCTTTTAGAATCATATATATACCCTCACACTGTTGATGTATGTCTTTATATAGTACTGTATAATTTGAAATTCTAAAGTAGTAGTAATCTGAATACTTATATAGTTTCCTTTTCCTACATATTCCTCTCAATATTGTTATTGTTGATATATGTAGCTCCCACTTATTTACTTTAATGATCAAACTGACTTATGTTGTGAGATTGTGTCAATTTCTTTATCCAAGGCTATTTTTATCATTCCATGGTTAAGCTGGATGTATCAGCACAATTCTAATCTTAAGACCTAGAAGGCTCAGGAAGGAGGATGATGAGGTCAAGATCAGTGGGAACTGCACAAAGAGTTCTAGGGTAGCCTGGCCTACATCAGAAGGGGAGAGTTTTCCAAAACAAAACTTCTACTTCCTCAGTAATGACTTCATAGGACTTTTTTCATGCTTGTAGAGGAAAGTTGGTTGAGTAATTAACTGGTAGCATTCTATTTTTAAATTGGGGTCTTAAAAGTTTGTCATTCAGTGATTGAAGGGATGTTTGTCATTCAGTGATTGAAGGGATGAATGTACTCTTAAGTCAGCTACTGATACTATTTTAATGATGATTGATACAAATGAGAGCAGTATTTATAATAACTGATATTTTCAGAACTTCATACAATATAGGCTATATCCTATGTGCTTTATTCATATTAATTTATCCATTCTTTCATACTAATCCCACAGATACTATTTTCTCTTCCTTATGACAAAATTAGCCACAGAAAACATATAAACTTTCTATTAGTGTCAAAAACTTACTATATAATTAGTAGTCCAATCCAAATATACATATTCTTTATCATTTTCCATGGGGCAAGAGAGCAACTATAGTTTAACTGAGTTCTCTTCTCTAGTTGTCACTGTGTCTTGGTGTTGTTCAGTTGCATTCTTATGTGAAGGCTATACTTGGAAAATATTTGCCTCCCAAATCACTAATGCTGCATGTCCAATCCATCATTTTAACATTGTTGGACTGAGTTTATCTTCTTTCTAGCTAATGCTTTGAATCCATTTTCACTTCTGGGGACTCCCTGGAGGTTCTTGCAACAGGGCTTTCTTTCAATGTGATAGTTTATTTCTCCAAAGTTAATATGGACAACTCTGCTCAGTTTGTTAAGATAAAGTTTTATGTACAATAATGTAGTCAGGGGAGTGGTACTTCATAGCATTTTCTGTACTCTGCCGACCATAGGATTAACTTACACTCAAGACCAAGGCACTCCACAAGGATGTATCTTATTTCCTGACCCTTTAGGATGCTTATCAAACCCAAGGATATAGATCCAAGAGAATGAAATGGTATTTCACTTGCTATAGTTTAGCTCTAACACTTACCTTAACTGTTATGCCTTAGTACTTTAAAAATATTGTAATATTGTATCAAAGAAAACAACTTTGATAGTGAATGGAGGAGCCCTAGATTGGAAAAAGAATGATGAGTCACCATATCCAACAGTAAACAGAAATAATATTTACTGTGTCTTTATTTGCATGTTATCTACTACTAAAATAGTGCTGTATAGGATATTACTGCAACCCTTGTAAGTGCATGAGACAGTCTTTATATTTCACATGTCTGTTCCATTTAGCTGAATCCAAGGTTGGACTTCACTTCAAGATTATTCTGATGACAGCCTACTGGTTTATTCATCCACAGATTGGCTAGATGTGATGCTCTCTAAGTTGGCTTCAGGTAGGGTGACTTGCTTCTGAGTTAAAACTCTCTTATCTACTTCCTGAAGAATTGGACAAGTTTAGGCATACCTCTTATACAGTAATAATAAAGCAAGAAGAGAAGAAGAAATTAAGCCTTATGAAATCTAAATTTAGAATTCATACACTGGCATAGATACTTCATTAAAAAATATTTAGTTCTATGTTGTACACATGTTTGTGTATCTGTGTATAAGTACTGGTACCACTTGTATGCTGGTGGCCATAGAGTGTAGAAGTGCTGCATCAGATACCTTGGAACTGGAGTTATAAGTAATTATGGGATGCCCAACATGGGTACTGGGAACTGAACCTGGATCCCTGTAAGAGCAGCAAGGGCTCTTAACTACAGAGTCTTCTCTCCAGCTTATCTTCCATTATTTTCATTAAAACAAGGCACATGGTTGTGTCCAGATTCTATTTTGAGAGAAACAGAATTTACCTCATTAGAGAGAGCTTGAATGCCACCCAAACAAAGGGAGTGTATCTATGGGAGGAAGCAATAGAGACATGAAAAATCAAAATATACATCAAAATAAGACATACCTAGAAGTGATGAATTGTGTTTAGTTGCATACAATAGACACCTTGAGAACAGGTCTATGCATGCATATCAATTATTAATGAGCATTGGGCATACTGATCTTTCAATTAATTCTAAGAAAATGGTAAATTTGTTGTTTGAGTAAGACTATGTTTATCTGTGGAGTAACTCCTGTCTGTCCCCAAACAACATTTTGATGTAAGGGTTTTAAATTTTCTTCTTATACTATTTATTGTTTATCTTGGAAATGTTAATCTGTTAAATGAGATTTAATTGACTTCAGTTTCTGTGTCCTCATATCCAACAGTGAACTTAAATTATATTTACTATTCTAATATCTTAGTTCCTACCAATGGTTAGAAAAAAGGGAAACTATTTGCTTATTACTTTTGATGTCTCTGTAGTAGGGTAAGTCTTTATACCCATTAAACCTGAAAGTTTGAGCAGTAAAGTTTAGTGCACAGAACTCCCATTTTATGGCTCCGTGGATAAGGTCACTGTCAGAAAACATCTCAATACTATCTTCTTTTTCACCAAGTGTCTGTGTTAAACAATGGCTGTATTCAGACCATTCCTATGGAACGAAAATTTATTACCACGAAAATATCTTTACAAATTGGCATATAGAAATGGGAGATGGATAATATTGAAGGTTGAACAATGCGAGTCCTAGTTTGTACAAAAAGAAAACCTGTAAAAAAATTTGCCTTGGATTGAAAAAAGAATTAAACTGGAATATTTGTATTTTACAGCCATCCATGAACATAAGACGCTATATGATGTTTTTGCCAAGTCATTTCCTTTCCGAAGCCTTGGTTTATATAACTGTGGGGATATAACACCAGAAATTAGAACTCTAAAGTCTCTTCTAGGACTGAAGATAGAATTATTTTCCTCATTTTTTCTGCTCTCCAAGATGGGATTCTTTTATAACCTATATATATCAATTCTTGTTTAAAATAAATATCTTTTCTTCTGAGAAGACTCTTTTCTTTTCAAAGCATGTATATCATCTGGCTATATGTTTAGGTAATACCATAGATCAGGAATCAGAAATCAACATCCTATAGGACAAATTGGGCAGCTGTTTGTTTTAAAGTATTTAGGAATCCAACTGTGCCTTTTAACTTTTGCATTATCCATGGCTGCTATTATACAATGGTAGCAGATTTGAAGAGCTAGCCAGAAATATTTTCTATTTGACCTTTCATGAAGGTCAAGAACAGCAAATGTAGTTATATTATCCTTTTATAGGAACAATCATTTAATTCTTTATTTTCCAATACTTCTATTAAGAAATAGGTGGCCATAAAGGAATTTTTTAAAGTGAATATCCTTCCCTTCACACAAATAAGCATTGTTTCTCCTTAAAAAATAGTTTCCTGCCCCCCTGACCACAGGCCTACCTGTCTCCCAGGAGACACATGTAAAGTCTCCCACCCCAACCTGCAAGCCAGCTGGGAACCCACAGAGCCCAGCAGACATGGGCTATGTTTCTTCATATCAGTGCTCCATCGCTTTCTGGTCTACACCTCCATCTGCACTGCCAGGGGATTGGTGTGCCTACTCCCCAACCCTACAGCCCTGCTGTCTACCAGGAAGCCTGCTCTAACCATGGCTACAAGAGGCCTACTCTAGCTAGAGACACAGCACTGACTCCAGCAAGGAGGCCTGGTCTAACCCAGGACATTCAGGTCAACCTGCCTCCTGGGAGCCTTCTCCAATCTGGGACACCCAGGCCAGCTAACACCAGAGACGTTGAAAGGCAAGGCCAATAACATAATCAACAGAAGCCAATGCAATTTGTCAACATCAGAACACAGCTCTTCTATGACAGCAAGTTCTGAATATCCTAACTCACCCAAGGAGCAAGATTCTGACCTCAAAGCCTATCTCATGAAGATACAGACCTATAAAGAAGATATAAATACTCCCCTTAAAGAAATACAAGAAAACACACCCAAACAGGTAGAAGCACTTAAAGAGGAAACAAATCCCTTCAAGAAATGCAGGACATACAATCCAACAGGTAAAGGAAATGATCAATATGGTCCAAGACCTAAAAATGGAAATAGAAGCAATAAAGAAAACACAGATGAAGGCAACTCTGGAGATGAAAAACCTGGGCAAGAGAATAGGAACTACAGAAGCAAACATCACCAACAGAATACAAGAGATCAAGAAAGAATCTCAGGTGTAGAAGATACCATAGAAAAAATAGATCAAAGAAAATGCCAAGTGTAAAATGTTCCTAACCCAAAACATCTAGGATATTTGAGAGACAAGAAAAGACTAAACCTAAAAATAAAAGGAATAGAAGAGTATAAGGATTGCCAGTTCAAAGGGCCAGAAAACATCTTCAGCCAAATCATAGAAGAAAACTTCCCTAGCCTAAGAAAAGAGATGGCCATAAACATATAAGAAGCATACAGAACACCAAATAGAATGAACCAGAAAAGAAAATCCTCTTGCCACACAATAATCAAAACACAGAATGTATATGACAAAGAAAGAATATTAAAAGCTATAAGGGAAAAGACCAAGTAACATGTAAGGGCAGACCTATGAGAATTATACCTGAGTTCTCAATAGAGACTCTAAAAGCTAGAAGATCCTGGATAGATGTCATGCAAACCCTAAGCGACCATAGATGCTACACCAGATGACTATACTCAACAAAACTCTAAATCACCATAGATGGAGAAACCAAGATATGCTATGACAAAATCAAATTTAATCAATATCTTTCTACTAATCCAGCCCTACAAAGGTTACTAGAAGGAAAACTCCAACACAAGGAAGGTAACTACATCCTTCAAAACACAAGAAATTAGACATCCCACAAAAAAAGAAACCCAAAGAAGAGAATAACACATACATATAGTACCACCTCCCACAGCAAAATAACCGGAATTATCATTGGACATTAATATCTCTCAATATCAATGGACACAATTCACAAATAAAACAACACAGACTAGAATACTGGATACATAAACAGTATCTGTCATTCTGCTCTATAGAAAAATAAGCTTCAGCAACAAAGATAGACACACTTCAGAGTAAAGGGCTAGAAAAAGGTATTCCAAGCAAAGGACCAAAGAAATAAGCTGGAGTGTCCATTCTAATATCCAATAAAATAAACTTTCAACCAAAAATAATCAAAAGATATAGGGAAGGACACCTTATATGCATCAAAGGAAAAATCCACCAAAATGAAGTCTCAATTCTGAACATCAATGCCCCAAATGATAAATGGGCTCAGAAAAATTTAGAGAAATAACATGCTTCACAATAGTCACAAATAATATAAAATATTTTGGTTTATCTCTAACCAAGGAAGTGAAAGATCTGTATGACAAGAAGTTCAAGTCCCTGAAGAAAGAAACAAATAAGACCTCTGAAGATGGAAAGATCTCCCATGCTCATGGATCAGTAGGATTAACAGTGAATATGGGCATCTTACCAAAAGCATCTACAGATTCAATGCAATTCCAATGAAAATTCCAACACATTTTTTTACAGACATGAAAAGAGCAATTCTCAACTTGATTTTTGACAAAGAAGCCAAAACCATATAGTGGAAAAAAAGAGAGTATCTTCAACAAATGGTCTACATGTAGAACAAGTAGATCCATATTTCACATGCTATACAAAGGTCAAGTCCAAATGGATCAAGGACCTCAACATAAAACAGATACACTGAATCTAACAGAAGGGAAAGTGGGAAATATTCTTTAACGCATCGGAACAGGAGTAAATTTCCTGAACAGAACACAATGTCTCAGACTCTAAGATCAATAGTTGATAAATGGGACCTCTTGAAACTGCAAAGCTTCTGTAAGGCCAAAGATACTGTCAATAAGACAAAAATGGAAGCCTATAGGTTGGGAAAAGGTCTTTCCTAACAATACATCTGACAGAGGGTTAACATCCAAAATATATAAAGAATTCAAGAAGTTAGACACAAACAATCCAAATAAGACAAATGAAAAATGGGGTACAGAGCTAAACAGAGAATTCTCTACAGAGGAATCTCAAACGACTGAGAAGCACCTAAAGAAATGTTAAAAGCCCACTTATCAGTGAGTACATACCATGTGTGTTCTTTTGTGTCTGAGTTACCTCACTCAGGATGATATTTTCTAGTTCCATCTATTTGCCTAAGAATTTCATGAAGTCACTGCTTTTAATTGCTAAGTAGTACTCCATTGTGTAAATGTACCACATTTTCTGCATCCATTCCTCTGTTGAAGGACAGCTGGGTTATTTCCAGCTTCTGCCTATTACAAATAAAGCTGACATAAACATAGTGGAGCATATGTCCTTGCTATTTGTTGGACCATATTTTGGGCATATTCCTAGTAGCGGTATTGCTGGGTCTTCAGGTAGAACTATCTCCAATTTTCTGAGGAACTGCCAGACTGATTTCCAAAGTGGTTGTACCAGCTTACAATCCCACCAACAAATAGACATGGCTCCCAGTCTAAGGATGGAACCACTCACCCTCAAAATTTTTATACCAGAAATGTTCCTGTCCAAAGGAAATACGGGGACAAAAATATAGAGCAGAGACTGAAGGAAGGGCCACCTGAGGACCGCCCCACCTAGGGATCCATCCTGTCTACACACACAAAGCCCAACAATGTTGCCATTGCCAAGAGGCACTCGCTGACAGGAACCTGGTGTAGCTTTCCCTGGGAAGTTCTGCCAGCACCTGACCAATGCAGATTCAGATGCTAGCAACCAATCCTCAGACTGACCTCAGGAACCCCAATAGGGGAGCTAGGAGAAGGGCTGGAGGAGCAGAGGGCAATTGCAACCACATAGGAAGAACAAAGTGGTTTGGCCTGACCACCCAGTTCCCACATTGTCTAGACCACTAACCAAGGAGTGTACATGGAGGCATCCATGGCTTCAGATACATATGTAGCAGAGGATGACCTTATCTGACATTGATGGGGAGGCCTTTTGTTCTGTGGAGGTTTGATTCCCCAGCATAGGGGGATGATGGAGTGGTGGGCAGGTAGATGGGGGAGCATCCTCATAGAGGCAAAGGGGGAGTGGAGAGAGGATGGATGGGATGGGGGGATTGTAGAGGGGTAACCAGGAAGGGGGATATCATTTGAGATGAAAACGAATGGAATGATTAATAAATTTTTTTTAAAAGAAATTTGAACATTTCTTTTAAATGTTCATCAGGAAAATTCAAATCAAAGTGACTCTGAGATTCCACCTTACACTCACCAGAACAGAAAAGAACCAAACACTCAAGGAGAGAACATGTTGGTCAGGGAGTGAAGAAAGAGGAACACTCCTCCATTGCTGGTGGGATTGCAAACTTATACAATCATTCCTCAAACCAGTCTGGCAGTTCCTTGGAAACCTGGAAATAGTTCTACCTGAAGACCCAGCTGTACCATTCTTGGGCATATGCCCAAAAGATGCTCTACCATATCACAGGGAGGCAAACAAGAGTGACTTAATTACTTTGTCACTTGGAGACAAAAATCTGAGTGTTCCCTATTTTTCCCTCAACTTACTCATGCAAGTAGCATAGGCTATGCATTATTGCTTTGTGGGAGCAATAATGCTATTTACATCTTAGTTTGGGATGTGGATCTCATTTTTTCACTTCCTGGTGGCTGATAGATTTGAATGCCATATCAAGGTAGGTAACGAGCCACTTTTCTCCATGCCTGCTTCAGCTAGCTGGAACAGGTGTTGGCCTTCATTTGTGTATCTCTCCCTCCCAATGAGGGTATAACTTTTTCTTTTGGTTACAGCCTCATAACAATGAGCCTGGAAAGCCAAAGCACAAAGTGGAGTGCTTCAAAAAGCCCCTTGTATTGTCGGTATTAGAGCTGCAAAGACCTGGGGGCTCTAGGTTTTAAAATTCAAACAGGAGCTTCAAAGCAAGAGTTCCTTTTTAAAGGATTCAGGGCCATAGATTCAGAAAGGTGTTGAATAAATTATAATTATTATGACCGTTAAACATTCAACAAGATTTTCTTAAGAAGTAATTGTACCTTTAGGTAATATTAGAAGCTTCATTAACTCAATTTTATAAGATAAATATCTATTACAGAAGATCCTGGAGGATAGATCTTAATAACTTAAAGGGTTCAAGGTCTTAGTATAGGATGCTAGGCTAGCATTCTACTATTGAACTATGTCATGAGACCTGAATTCAGTGGATTTATGGTTAAATAACATCAAAGAGTCAGATCTTAGTTAACTAGTAAAAAGCACTTAATAGTTGGATAGCTGAAATAGTCTCAGCTTGAGAGAAAACAATAAGAAAGTAGGGACTACACAGGTTTTTTTTTCCACATTATTCTCTACAGTGCATAGCACAATTTCTGAAACATGTCAGTTTCTCAATAAAATACACATGCCTGACTTGTTGCCTTTAATGTGTCCTTGAAGTCTTTATTGGAATGTGAAAAGTCTTTACAAGAACATCTTCATTAATATCAGTATGAAAAATCATTGTGGATTCCATCCAAACGCGAGGCATCAATTATTTTTCACACAGAAAAATGTTTCATCCGAACAGTGAAAAAAAACTTTTATAGGCAATAAACAAGGTTTTGAAAAGACGTGTTGAAGTACAGGAAAACTACCTATAAGTTGAAATAAATGACATGTAGCAATAAGAATGTTAAATGTGGAAATAGCCTGTGTATCCAACAGATGGAAGGAAAGTCTGAAAACAAATTTTCTTATTGAATATATGAATTCAAAGCAAAGCATTTGTTTTTAATCCGATAAGACAGAAACTTAGAATTTTTTTCTGCCTCTGAAATTGCAGTTCTGAGCAAACTGTCTTTTTTTCTGAAATAGTAATGCTTATATATTATTTTCTTTGTGTATTTATTTAGTGAGTTTAAGAATGAAGTCTTAAAGATACAGCTATTAACTGATAGTCCCCATGTGAAGTGAGGCTGATTTCCATGGTTGATTTACTGCTGATGTTGAGCAACTAGATGCTCTGAACTGGCTTCACACTGGATGGTGCTGGTCTGTGTTTTTGAGCATGCAGAGCTCCATTGAGACATACTAACTTCACTTTCATTGGAATGGAGCCTGAAACTAGTTGATCTGCTTGAAGAGGGAAATGAGGGCACGGTAGGGAGAAGGACTGGGTCCAAAGACCCCCACAGCCTAGTCTTTCTCCCCTCCAGTCCCATCTGTCTCCACAGATGCCTTTTGCCTTATTTCCTTCCACTCCTATGCTTCATAAAATTTTCAGTTTTAAAATCCTCAAAAATAATTTGAAAATGTAACTTGAATTTCAAACCTTAGAGATTAAAAATTAATCCTTCTAATTAACATGCATTAATTGTATGCATATTAATTGACTCCAGTGTGATATTTTAATACATGCACACAGAGTGCATTGATCAAATCAGGATCATTAGCATTTCCATCTCCTTTTCATTTCTTTGTGCTTGAAGCCTTTGATCACCTCTTTTTTTTTTCAATTTTCATAAACTACATTTGAGGTTATTATAAGCTACAGTCATCCACCTGTGTTGTGGGACATCATGGCTTGTATTTCATTCTATATTTTGTTACCTGTCATCCCACCCCCTCTACAGAAATACAGCAAAATTAAAACTATATGTTATTATATGGTCTTCAGGTACTTATCTTTTCACCTGTACAAAACTGTATTTCTCAACCCTAATCAGAGAAGCTTCCCCCCCTAACACTTGGAATAGATGGTGATTGATACAGGATCAACAACTGGTCCACATGCAGAGAATAAGAGACTGTGGACTGTTCAGTCCTATATAAAACATGTGTTATCATACTCCCTTCTTCCAAGACTCAGGGACCATTATGGAAGAGGGGCTAGAAAGATTGTAAGAGCCAAAGATAATAGATAGTACAGCAAAAACAGTGCTTTCCATACACAACAGGAAAGGTACACACATGACCTCACAGAGACTAGGCTACATGCACAAGATCTGTGCAAGATCAAGCCAGACAATATACTAGAATAGATCTAGGAGAGAGTCACAATGTCCCGTCACTAGGTGATTATATATTAGCAATTGGTAGCTGATGGGTAGGGAGGAAGAGCCAGTTTTCTTTAGGAATGAGGATCCAGAGAGGCTACCTATGCTTTAGTAGATGGCCCTACACCCACATACTTAATGGCAGCCCAAAGTGAACTCAGAGGTTTTATACACACACACACACACACACACACACACACACACACACACACACACAC
>NW_021604589.1:4059002-4060167 GCF_004785775.1 Grammomys surdaster | reverse complement strand
CACACACACACACACACACACACACACACACACACACACACACACACTTATGAGGGACAAGTGGTCAGGGAAACATTGTAGGGGAGAGAATGGGGGTTTGATTTGATCAAAACATGATATTTTTGTATGAAATTAAGAATTGACAAATGAGACCTCATATAGTTGCAAAGCCTCTGTAAGGCAAAGGATACTGTCAATAGGAAAAAACGGCATCCAACAAATTGGGAAAAGATCTTTACCAATCCTACATCTGATAGAGGGCTAATATCCAAGGTATACAAAGAACTGAAGAAATTAGACTTCAGACAATCAAATAACCCTATTAAAAATGGGGTACAGAGCTAAACAAAGAATTCTCAACTGAGGACACTCGAATGGCTGAGAAGCACCTAAAGAAATGTTCAACATCCTTAGTCATCAGGGAAATGCATACAAAACAACCCTGAGATTCCACCTCACACCAGTCAGAATGGCTAAGACCAAAAAACTCCGTTGATAGCAGATGCTGACGAGGAAGTGGAGAAAGAGGAACACTCCTCCATTGTTGGTGGGATTTTAAGCTGGTACAACCACTGTGGAAATCAGTCTGAAAAAAAAAAACCTCACAATACCTAAGATACAACACATAGACCACATTAAGGTCAAGAAGAAGGAAAACCAAAGTGTGGGTGCTGTGGTTTTTCTTAAAAGGAGTAACAAAATACTTATCCAGAGCTTCCAGGGTCTAAACCTGCAGCCTGAGAACACAAAGGGAGGGACTCATGGTTCCACCTGTATAGGTAGTTGAGGATGGCCTTGTCAGGCATCCGTGGAAGTGGAGGGTCTTGGTCCCTGAAAGTTTGGATTCGCTAGTGTTGAGAAATTCGAGAACAGGGAGGCAGGAATGGTTGGATGGTAGGGGCACATCCTCATAGAAGTAGGAGGAGGGTGGATGGATTAAGGGGTTTTGGGGGGAATGAGAGAGGGAATATATTGAAAAGTACATAAGTAAAATATCCAATAAGAAAAGAAATAATGTGATGTAAAAGAAGAAGTTCCCCCCCCTCTCTTACATACACACACAAGTAGTCGCATTTACCCCAGGGGAAAAGTACTTAAATCAAGAACTATGGTATAAGACACACACACACACACACACACACACACACACACACACACACACACA
>NW_021604589.1:4002094-4058992 GCF_004785775.1 Grammomys surdaster | reverse complement strand
ACACACACACACACACACACACACACACACACACACACACACACACATGAAATATATATATATATATGTATATATATATATATATGAAAAATTTTTAGAGAATGTTTAATTTAAATGCTATTCAAAGAGTTAAGTTTATTTTCTACCAACATTAAGAGATTTCTTGCAATATATTTTTATTTTTATCCATTAATTAATTTACTTTAATTTGTTCCCTCCTCTCCTCCCAGTTCCTCCTTCCCATGTCACATCCCACTGCCTCTCCCTCCCTTCCTTCTCAGAGAAGGGGAGTTCTCCCATGAATATCAACCAGCCTAGGCATACTAAGTTGCAGTAGAACTAGGCTTGTCTTCTCCTATTGAGACTAGACAAGGCGGCACAGTTAGGGGAAAGGGATCCAAAGGTAGACAGACAATAGTCAGAGACAGACCCTACTCCTGCTATTAGATATGTTAGGTGTCCTCCATGAAGACTAAACTGCACATCTTGCACACCTGCTACATATGTGTAGAGAGCTGACATCCATCACATGCAGGCTTTCTGGTTGGTGGTTTTGTCTCTGTGAGCCCCTACAGACCCAAGTTGATTGTTTCCTTGGGCTCTTTTCTTGTGATGTCCTTGACCTCTCAGGCTCTTTCAATCCTTCCTTCCCATCTTCCAGAATATTCCCTGAGCTCTGCTTAATGTTTGGCGGTGGGTCTCTATACCTGATTCCATCAGCTGCTAAGTGAAACTTCTCAGTTGAAAGTTACTCTAGGCTCCTGTCTCCAAGTATAGCAGAACATCATTAATAGTGTGTGGGGTTGGCTCTTTCTCATAGCATGGGTCTCAAGTTGGGCAAGTCATTGGTTGGTTATTCCCTCAGTCTCTGCTCCCTCCTTATCCCTGAAAATCTTGTAGACAGGACAAATTGTCAGTCTAAGGTTTTATAGCTGAACTGATGTCCCTATCCCTCCATGGGAAGTCATGCTTGGTTACAGGAGGTGGCCATTTCAGGTTCCATATCCCTTATTGCTAGGAGTCATAGGTTCCTGGGAGTTTCCATTCTCCTAGGTTTCTAGCTCATCCCAAAAATGCACCTCTGCCAACTATTCCAGTTCTCTGTCCCTGTTCTTTCTCCCTCCATCCTCCCCATACTTGATGTCTCCTGTTCCCCTTCCTATCCCACTCTCTCGCCCAGTCCCATCCCTCCATCCACCTTCCTTGTCTGCTTTATTTCCTCTTTTCACTGAGCTCAAACATGCTTGCTGGGCCTTTCCTTGTTATATATATATGGTTTTTTATTAGATATTCATTTATTTACATTTCAGATGTCATCCTCTTTCTCCATTACCCCCCAGAAACCCCCTATTCCTTCCCCCTATCCTCCTGCTTCCATGAGGGTGTGCCCCCACCTACTGACTCCCACCTCCTCGCCCTTGAATTCCCCCACACTAGGGCATTCAGCCTTCATGGGACCTCCTCTACCACTGACACCCTACAAGGCCATCCTCCACTACATAAATAGCTGGAGCCATGGCTCCCTCCATATATATTCCTAGGCTGGCTTAGACCTTACTAGCTCTGGTTGGTTGGTATTGTCGCTTTCCCCATGGGGCCTCCAGCCCCTTCAGCTTTTTCAGTCTTCTCTCTAACTCCTCCATTGGAAACCCCATGATCAGATCAATAGTTAGTTGCAAGTATTCACTTCTATGTATGTCAGGTTCTGACAGAGCCTCTCAGGAGACAGCCATATTAGGCTCCTGTCAGCATGCACTTCCTGGTATCCACAACAGTGTCAGTAACTGCACATGGGATGAATCACTAGGTGGGACAGTCTCCAGATGGCTCCTCTTTCAGTCTCTGCTCCACACTTTGTTTCCATATTTGCTCCCATGAGTATTTTGTTACTACTTCTTAGAAGGACCGAAGCACTCTCACTTTGGTCTTCCTTCTTCATGAGCTTCATGTGGTCTCTGAGTTGCATCTTGGGTTTTGCCAGTTTTTAGGCTAATATCCACTTATCAGTGAGTGTATACCTTGTGTGTTCTTTTGTGATTGGGTTACCTCACTCAGGGTGATATTTTCCAGTTCCATTTATTTGCTTAAGAATTTCATGAACTCATTGTTTTTAATAGCTGAGTAGTACTTCATTGTGTAAATGTATCACATTTTCTGTATCCATTCCTCTGTTAACAACATCTGGGTTCTTTCTAGGTTCTGGCTATTATAAATAAGGCTGTTATGAACATAGTGGAGCTTATGTCCTTGTTGTATGTTGGAGTATCTTTTGGGTATATGCCCAGGAGTGGTGTAGCTGAGTCCTCAGGTAAAACTATGTCCAATTTTTTGAGGAATTGCCAGACTGCTTTCCACAGCTGTTGTACCAGCTTACAATCCCACCAAAAATGAAGGAGTCTTCCTCTTTCTCCATATCCTCACCAGCATCTGCTATCACCTGTGCTTTTGATCTTAGCCATTCTGACTGGTGTGAGGTGGAATCTCAGAGTTGTTTTGATTTGCATTTCCCTGATGACTAAGGATGTTGAACATTTCTTTAGGTACTTCTCAGACATTCGAGTGTCCTCAGTTGAGAATTTTTTGTTGAGCTCTGTACCCCATTTTTAATAGGGTTATTTGATTGTCTAGAGTCTACTTTCTTCAGTTCTTTGTATATATTGGATATTAGCCTTCTATTGGATGTAGGATTGGTAAAAATCTTTTCCCGATCTGTTGGTTGCCATTTTGTCCTATTGACAGTGTCCTTTGCTTTACAGAAGCTTTGAAGTTTTATGAGGTCCCATTTGTCAGTTCTTGATCTTAGAGCATAAGCCATTGGTGTTCTGTTCAGGAACTTTTCCCCTGTACCCATGTGTTTCAGGCTTTTCCTCATTTTCTCTTCTATTAGTTTCAGTGTAGCTGGTTTTATGTGGATGTCCTTGATCCACTTGGACTTGAGCTCTGTACAAGGAGGTAAGTATGGATCAATTTGTATTCTTCTACATGCTGACCTCCAGTTGAACCAGCACCATTTGTTGTAAATGCTGTCTTTTTTCCACTGGATGGATTTAGCTCCTTGGTCAAAGATCAAGTGACCATAGGTATGGGGGTTCATTTCTGGGTCTTCTATTCTATTCCGTTGATCATCCTGCCTGTCTCTGTTCCAATACCAAGCAGGTTTTTTTTTTTTTATCACTATTGCTTTGAAGTACAGCTTGAAGTCAGGGGTGGTGATTCCCCCAGAAGTTCTTTTATTATTTTTGAGAATAGCTTTCGCTATCTTGTTTTATTTTTAATTCCAAATGAATTTGAGGATTGCTCTTTCTACCCCTGTGAAGAATTGAGTGGGAATTTTGACGGGGATTGCATTAAATCTGTGGATTGCTCTGGGTAAGATAGCCATTTTTACTATATTAATCCTTTCAATCCATGAGCATGGGAGAACTCTCCATCTTCTGAGATCTGCTTTGATTTCTTTATTCAGGGACTTGAAGTTCTTGTGATACAGATCTTTTACCTGCTTGGTTAGATTCACACCAAGGTGTTTTATATTGTTTTTGAGTATTGTGAAGCGTGTCATTTCCCTAATTTCTTTCTCAGCATCTTTATTTTGAGTAGAGGAAGGCTACTGATTTGTTTGAGTTTACTTTATATCCAGCCACTTTGCTAAAGTTGTTTATCAGGTTTAGGAGTTCTCTGGTGGAAGTTTTGGGGTCACTTAAGTATACTATCATATCATCTGCAGATCATATCAAACCATTTTGACTTCTTCCTTTCCTATTTGTATCCCTTTGACCTCCTTGTGTTGCCTAATTGCTCTGGCTAGGACTTCCAATACTATATTAAATAAGTAGGGGGAGAGTGGGCAGCCTTGTCTAGTCCCTGATTTTAGTGGAATTGCTTCAAGTTTCTCTCCATTTAGTTTGATGTTGGCTACTGGTTTGCTCTATATTGCTTTTACTATATTTAGTTATGGGCCTTGGATTCCTGCTCTTTCCAAGACTATTATCATGAAGGGATGTTGAATTTTGTCAAATGCTCTCTCAGCATCTAGTGATATGATCATGTGGTTTTTTTTCCTTTGAGTTTGTTTATGTAGCGGATTACACTGATAAATTTCTGTATATTGAACCAACTCTGCACTCCTGGGATAAAGTCTACTTGATCATGATGAATAATTGTTTTGATGTGTTCTTAGATTCAGTTTGCAAGAATTTTATTGAGTATTTTTGCATTGATATTCATAAAGGAGATTGGTCTGAAGTTCTTTTTCTTTTATGGGTCTTTGTGTGGTTTAGGTATGAGCATAATTATGGCTTCATAGAACAAATTGGGTAGTGTTCCTTCTGTTTCTATTTTGTGGAACAGCTTATAGAGAATTGGTATTATTAAGTCTTCTTTGAAGGTCTGATAGAACTCTGTACTAAAACCATCTGGTCCAGGACTTTTTATGGTGGGGAGACTTTTAACGACTGTTTCTATTTCTTTCGGGGTTATGGGACTGTTTAGATGGTTTATTTGCTCCTGACTTAACATTGGTAACTGGTATTTGTCTAGAAAATTGTCCATTTCATCCATATTTTCCAATTTTGTTGAGTATAGGCCTTTGTAGTAGGATCTGATGATTTTTTTTAATTTCTTCAGTTTCTGTTATTATGTCTCCCTTTTCAGTTCTGATTTTATTAATTTGGATACTGTCTCTCTCCCCTCTGATTAGTCTGGCTAAGGGTTTATCTCTCTTCTTGATTTCCTCAAAGAGCCAGCTTGTGGTTTTATTGATTCTTTGTATAGTTCTTTTTGTTTGTACTTGGTTGATTTCAGCCCTGAGTTTGATTATTTCCTGCCTTCTACTCCTCCTGGGTGTATTTGTTTCTTTTTGTTCTAGAGCTTTCAGGTGTGTTGTCCAGCTGCTAGTGTATGCTTTCTCCAGTTTCTTATTGTAAGCACTTAAAGGTATGAGTTTTTTTCTTAGCACAGCTTTCATTGTCTCCCATAAGTTTTGGTATGATGTGTCTTCATTTTCATTAAATTCTAAAAAGTCTTTAATTTCTTTCTTTATTTTTTTCTCTGACCACGTTATGTTTGAGTAGAGCGTTGTTCAGTTTCCATGTGAATGTGGGCTTTCTATTGTTTTTGTCGTTATTGAAGACCAGCCTTAGACCATGGTGATCTGATAGAATGCATGGGATTATTTCAATTTTTTTGTATCTATTGAGGCCTGTTTTGTGACCAATTATATGGTCTATTTTGGAGACGGCATCATGAGGTTCTGAGAAAAAGATATATTCTTTTGTTTTAGGGTGAAATGTTCTATAGATATCTGTTACATCTACTTGGTTCATAACTTCTGTTAGTTTCACTGTATCTCTGTTTAGTTTCTGTTTCCATGATCTGTCCATTGCTGAGAGTGGGGTGCTGAAGTCTCCCACTATTATCGTGTGAGGTGCAATGTGTGCTTTGAACTTTAGTAAGATTTCTTCTATGAAAGTGGGTGCCCTTGCATTTGGCGAATAGATGTTTAGAATTGAGAGTTCGTCTTGGTTGACTTTTCCTTTGGCCAGTATGAAATGTCCTTCCTTATCTTTTTTGATGGCTTTAAGTTGAAAGTCGATTTTATTCTATATTAGAATGGCTACTCCAGCCTGTTTCTTAGGACCATTTGCTTGAAAAATTGTTTTTAAGCCTTTTACTCTAAGGTAGTGTCTGTCTTTGTCACTGAGGTGGGTTTCCTGTATGCAGCAAAATGCTGGGTCCTGTTTACATATCCAGTCTATTAGTCTATGTCTTTTTATTGGGGAACTGAGTCCATTGATGTTAAGAGATATTAAGGAGAGGAGATTGTTGCTTCCTGTTATTTTTGTTATTAGTGGTGGAGTTATGTTTGTGTGGCTATGTTCTTTTGGATTTGTTGGAAGAAGATTACTTTCTTGCTCTTTCAAGGGTATAATTTCCCTCCTTGTATTGGAGTTTTCCCTCTCTTATCCTTTGCAGTGCTGAGTTTGTGGAAAGATATTGTGTAAATTTGGTTTTGTCATGGAATATCTTGTTTTTTCCATCTATGGTAATTGGGAGTTTTGCTGGGTATAGTATTCTGGGCTGGCATTTGTGTTCTCTTAGGGTCCATATGACATCTGTCCAGGATATTCTGGCTTTTATACTATCTGGTGAGAAGTCTGGTGTAATTCTTATAGGTCTGCCTTTATATGTTACTTGGCCTTTTTCCGTTACTGCATTTAACATTCTTTCTTTGTTTTGTGCACTTGGTGTTTTGATTATCATGTGACAGGAAAAATTTCTTTTCTGGTCTAGTCTATTTGACGTTCTGTAAGCTTCTTGTACATTTATGGGCATCTCGTTCTTTAGGTTAGGGAAGTTTTCTTCTATAATTTTGTTGAAGATATTTACTGGCCCTTTAAGTTAGGAATCTTCACTCTCATGTATCCATTGTGTCCTGGATTTCCTGCATGTTTTAAGTTAAGAACTTTTTGCATTTTGCATTTTCTTTGACAGTTGTGTCAATATTTTCTATGGTATCTTCTGCACCCGAGATTCTCTCTTCTATCTCTTGTATTCTGTTGGTGATGCTTGCATCTATGACTCCTGATTTTTTTCCTAGGTTTTCTATCTCCAGGGTAGTCTCCCTTTGTGATTTCTTTATTGTTTCTACTTCCATTTTTATGTCCTGGATAGATTTGTTCAATTCCTTCACCTGTTTGGTTGTGCTTTCTTGTAATTCTTTAAAAGATTTTTGTGTTTCCTCTTTAATGGCTTCTATCTGTTTACCTGTGTTCTCCTCAATTTCACTGAGAGTGTTATTCATGTCCTTCTTAAGTCCTCTATCATCATCATTAGAAGTGATTTTAAATCTGAATCTTACTTTCCTAGTAATGTGAAGAATTCAGGACTTTCTAATGTGGGAGATAAATTCTGATGATGCCAAGTACCCTGGGTTGCTGATGCTTATGTTCTTGTGCTTGCCTTTCACCATCTGGATCTCCTTAGTGCTACCTGCAAAGTCTCTCAATGGAGCCTGTCTTTCCTACTATCTTGGTTGTGTCAGAACTGTGTGGGGTGAGTGTTTCTGCTGGGGTTAGAGCTGAGGCCCAAGATCTGCTCAGTGCTTGGGCACAGACCAGAAGGAACCAGTACACTGGGCCAGGACTGAATTCCTGAGTCCCAGTGGGTCCCAGTTACTCCCTGCTTTGGGTGGGTGTTGCTGTCTCCTTACCTAAAATACTGTTGGAGTTAAAGGTCCTGGGAGCCCCACCTCCTCAGTGTTTTGTGAGATTGAGTCACATCACATTATTTCCTATGCTGCTTGTATAAATGGCACTCAATATACATCTCCTGAAAACATACATAAATAGATGTCACAAGACTAAGAAAATAGGAATTTTAATGATTCATCACATATTCATACTCACTTCTATGCATATTGGCCTCATAAATAAGGATTAAATGATTTGGCCAATATCTTAAATTATTGTGCTGAGATCTGATATAAAGTTAATGCTGGGCTTCCAGTTTTAATGATAGTCCATTGAATGGAGTATCATGTCTCTGAGACAGTTTTCATAGCTCTGGCTACCTGTTTTCTATATAAGGCAGAGATTTTATAGTCTGCACTCAGTTCTTTATGTATTAACTATGAAGTTCTCTTTGGAACCTATTGTACGTGTATTTGTTTTCAACATCTTTTACCTTTACTTTGGGTTGCAGCTCATCCAGAGTTCCTAGCTTATCTGATACCTGTTTTTTTTTTTTTTCTGTGACAATATATCTAATACATTTACCTTTAGTTTGAAATCTTTGGTGTTGTTGCATTTGATTGATTCATATCATTTGCTGCAACTTCATCTTATAATATCAGAATTGGGTATTCAATATGATAATGTATACCATTTTCAGAATCAGAAATTATCAAAATGGTATCCCAAGTGTCTGAATTTTTAACTGTTTCTTGAATGTCTTGAATCTATTGGTTACATTCAGTTTTCTTTCATGCTTTTTTCAATGAAGAAAAAATATTTTATTACACAAATGATAAAGAATTTTATGAACAGATAAATCATACTAGATTTTTACAAAAATCTTGTAAATTGAAATATACATGAGTCTGTAAATAAAAATGAGAGATTGTTTTTTATTTGGAAGGTATGTAGTATTCTTCATCAAAAAAGAGTTCATAAGAACTGATGACAGAGACAGGTGGTAAAATTAAATAGGCCAGCCATCCAATCATACGAGCTGACACAAATCACTTGAATGTACTTGCCAGACTTAAAACATGGGCTCTGAAACCCATCAAAATAAATTTTACAGATGGTTTGTCAAAATGTCATCATGTAGAATGTAAATCATTTTCTACTGACTTGCAATATATATTTGTTTTTTTGTTTGGAAAAATTTTATCCTAGATATTTTTAGCTCATAAACCTACTAACTATAGTTATTGTCTGCATTATATATTTCATGATACTACCCTGAAAACATATACATACACACTCCCCTTTCCCTTATTAGAAAGCATGTATATTCTTTGAATTTTATCTAAAATATATGGATATTACACTGTTTTCATGACAAGGTTTGGGGAAGCTTTCTTCTGATGCGAGGAGGAAAATGAGTCTCTATTAGATGCATCTTAGTATTGTTGGTCAGGATTCCTCCATAACATTCTTGAGTAGACCATATGCTACCAAGAAAAGGCTAAGGTGTTGATCCTAGAAGCATCAAGAATCTCATCAAATGTCACAGTGGTTACAACTTAAATGTGTTAGACTTCATTAGGCATGTCTTGGTCAACTCCTCCACCAAGACACACATGGGCAGACTAATTCTTAAGACAAATGATGAAGATGAATTCTCATAAGGGTAAATGTACATACAATGGTTTCAAGACACATCATCCTGGGAAAAATGTATCAAGATGCCTTTTGTCAAAATCTCAGGAGAAATTTACTGACTTGCTTAGGGTTGCTCTATCAGCATGGAGCAGAGACTCTATCAAAATGATTTGATGCTTTTGCCATGCCTTTGCATACACATGACAGCACTAGTAACTAGTAGATATTTAAGAACTAAATCTCTAAGGCAGTGGTTTTCAAGCTGTGGGTATCTATGCCTCTGGCAAACCTCCATCTCCAAAAATATTTACATTATGATTCTTAACAGTAACACAATTATAATTATTAAGTAGCAACAGAAATGATTTTATGGTTAGGGGTCACCACAGCATGAGGAAATATATGAAAGGGTGATAGCATTGGGAAAGTGGAGAACCACTGAGCTAAGGGAAATGAAAAAGCTACAATTTGCATTAAATTCTGCCATGGTGGCCAGTTTGCTATCACTGCATGTAGAGCTAAAGAGTGATATACAGCAGCCTAGCAACCCAGCAGCACAGCATTAAGTGGTGTATCTGCCATGCAAATAGATAGAAAAAACTTAAATCACATGGATGGTAATAAGACACTTAGGAGATAATTGAATATCATGTTTGCTTTTGATAACTTATTAGATGTCAATGTATACAATTTTGCTTTTAACAAAAAAAAATCTATGTTTAATCTCCAGCTCATAGATAGAACTCAAAGTTTGACATCTGGTTCCCATGAGCTAGTACAAACCAGTTCCAATATGTTGTAACCTGATATTTGCATGAAGATCAGCTATAATGAATGTCAACACTTTAAAGATTTCATATGCAGTCTACAATATTCTTTCTATTTGTTACTTATCTGGTTTGGTGCCAGCAAAAAGAGGAGTTAGAGCATAAAACCGAGAGAACGCAAACTTCTTTTTGAAACTCAGTGAATTGGAAAATTCAAAAAAAAAAAAAAAAAACCAGAGCCAGGCTTTGAAGTAAGAGCTGGAGAGAACTAGGCAGGAACTGGGAGCTGCCCCAAAATTAGGAAGGAGGTTTAGAGCCTGAAGCAACAAGCAAGAAAGATTTGTGCTCCTGGACAGAATCCCAGACGAATTTTTCTCATTGCTGATCAGCGATGTGTTTTTCCTAGACAACTCATTCATATATATATATATATATATATATATATATATATATATATATATGCCATTTTTATTTGGTGCTATAAATTGCTACAGGCCTATTAAAACTTCACCTTCCCCTTTTCACACTTCCCTAGATGACTCAGAATATTTAATTTTCATGATGTAAGATTAATTGAGCTATATTTTTGGATGATGCCCAAGTCTTCTAGCATGCTCTTCTTTTCCAATATGGTTCCAGCCTTCATCTTGTACTAGTGAATATAATTGTTTCTTGTGAATGCCTTTCCTACTACCAGCTGAAAACCACCCATTTTATTATATCTGCTTAGAATTAGTTTTTCCTCATCTATATCTCTTCTTTCTTGACCTCAGCTTTTTATCAAAATTCCATTCATCCCCTTTGAAAGCCTTCTGGTTTTAATAGCACATAGCCCCTTCTACCTTTTATGTGAGGCTTTTATGTTATTATTTCATCCTTCCTTCTCAAAATAGAAGAAGATAGCTTATTTTTAAGTAAAATAAACATCTTTAAAGAAGATAGCTTTGTATTTTTGAAGTGCTCAAAAGAGAGACATCTAACAACTGAGTGAGATGGGCGGTTAGCAGCATTTTGGAAACTTTTTCGTAGACTAATTTGGTTAGGGCTGTGAAAGAAGAAAAATGTTGTGGTATGCCAGTTGTCATGGTAGGAACTATCATCAATATCAACAATGGAACAATATTAACAGTTATTCCAACATAAACAATATAAATATATGTTATATTGTCAGAACTCATAGACACACGCACATGTACATACAGGTGGGGAATTTTGAAATCTATAAGTGAATCTGGAAACAGCGTGTAATTTCAAGACTGAATGTGTACTATTGACATGTGCAAAGCCGTGTCAAGGACCAAGTAGCAGACTCCTGGGTAACTGGCAAAGCCTCCCTACCCACAGGTCAGGCACAGTCTTCCTCTGGTCTGTATGGGATTGTTGACATTGTGTGCAAAATGTAGCTTCGTAGAGCTGATTCTCCTAGACACTTTCTGCTGAGACAAGAAAAGCTCTCTAGAGGTGTACATAATAAACATACTGAGGTTCCAGGTCATTGTGTAGTTGGTGGAGTTCCTTTAGAGCACATAGACCATCTGATCCCAGCAACTATGTGTATAAGGATCTATGCATCTGCTTTTTCTTCAGTCCCTTGGCACCCCCAGTCAAGTTTTCAGAACACCCATACACACACACGCACACACACACACACACACACACAGAGCTTTATGTATATATCCTGATCTTTCACTACTCAGTAAAGGATAGATACATTTCCCCTAAGATAAGTGTAGCAATGCTTATTAGAATTTTAACACTGGTCTCCTTATAAACAAATCTAGTATTTTTTAGTACGTGCTATTTGAAATTAAGATGAGACTGGCACAGAAATGCCTGATAATGGGAGAAAGATCTGACCCTTCCATGTCTTCTGCTGACTATTTGTCAGTTCTTTTGTAGAAATATTTAAAATTTGTCAAAATTATATGCCCACATGCCATTTGCTTTGAAGGATCATGATATACCTCTGCCTCCTACTGCATAAAGCCTGAAACCTTTTCAGTATGCCTAAAATTGGCTCTTCCAGCCTGACATTTGTCATAGCCTTTTTTACATGTGCATGATATTGGCATCAACTCAGACAAAGTTTATACTGAGAAGTGTGATAAAAGATGAGTGTTAAAGGTCAAGGGATCTGTAAATATCAAGTGTAATAAAATCGGGCCAACCTATGTCAGAGTTTAAATGTAGAATGTTCCCCACAGGTTTGAGTGTTTAAATCCTAGATCCCTGGCTGCTGGTAATGTTTTAGAAGGCTGTGAAACCTTTAGTAGATGAGGCCTTATCTAAAAGAAGTGGATCTTGGAGAACAGGTCTAGCCCCTCTTCCTGTCCTGTCTCTCTTCCCTGCTCCTCTGAGATATGGGAAAATAGCCTCATGGATTTGCCTTCACACTTGGGAGCCAGTCCTGTCACCACACCATCCTTACCATTATGATCTGTACCCTCAGTTTTAAATGGAAATAAATCCTTGTTAAGTTCCTTTGTGTCTGGTATCCTGTATGAACAATTAGAAAAGTAACGAACACAGAAAGTGCTGAGAAGTGCAATTATTGCTATTATGGAGCAAAACTTGACTATGTGGGTTATAGGAGCTGTGGTAGACTAGCGGTATTGAAGGGTTTGAAGCTGCAGGATAGAGAATGCTTTAAGGATTACTGAATAATTCTTGTGGGAGTTCTGAAGACCTGAATGATGGCAGAAATGTGGTTACTGAAGCCTGTGCTTCCGAGGATCAAAGGAGAACAAGGACTCTACTGGAAACTGGACTAGAAACTATTTATGCTACATTCTAGCAAAGCACTTGGGAACGTTCTGCCCATGTCCAAAACATTTGAATGTGGCTGAGCCCAAAAGTAATGGACTAAATTGTGTGGTGAAGAGAATTTCCAAATGGCAGCTTATTTTGGTTATGACATGGGTATTGCTCACTTTTTTCTTCTACCACATTCTTGATGATAGAGCAAAAAATCTAATAGAGCCAAAAGATAGAAAAACTATGTAGTTTGGTGAGAAATGGAGCATGAGTGAGTTTAAAGTTGCAGACAAATCTAATATAGACAGATTCATAATTAATAATGATATTACCACCATTAAGAAACCACACAGTTTTTACACTGATATAGTAGATCTTGAGGTTAAGACCCTATCCCTGGAGAGCTCCAGAGTATAAACATGAAAGCTTAGTTATGAAATTCTTTTTGAAAAGTTTGGGTAGGTCTGATTAGAGATGTATTTTCCAGGTTTATCTGTGAAGACACACAGAAGCCATTGTAATCTCAGGGAGATGAGGCCACATTTTGAGCTGGCAAAACTTAGCATCATCTACATGGTGCTGATTGTTCAGACATGCAAGATGTATGAATGGTGGACCATGGGGCCTTATATTAAGGTTCCAAAAAGCATTTGAGACCAGGCACCATGTAGTAGGGTAAAATACCCTACATGGATCTTGAATAGGCTAAGTGAAGCTGTGGAGTTAGAACTCAAGTTACAATAAATACACAGGGATATTTGAGATGCCAGAAATGTAAGGAAAGCAGGAGATACCAACTGGGAGTCAGCTTAAAAGAAAGATCTTAAATGGTGTAGGCAACTGAGATGGATGGGCATGGTTGCCCAAGTCTGTTGGAACTCAGATGATAGTTTCAGATGCTAGATATGGGTATGCAGGGTTTGATGTTTGCCTGGCTGGGTTTTGGGTTTGCTTTTGCATTGTTCTTTATTCTGATCCCACTCTTCATATTTGGGAGAAAAAGACACTATCTTCTGAACATGATTGCATCTGACTTTGAGAACTTTTAAAGATAGGTTAAATGCAGTTTACAATGTAGGTATACAATGTATACAGCTATGGAGGGCAGGAGTAGGGTGTTATGGTTTGAATGTGCAATGCCCTTCATAGACTCATGTGCCCAACATTTGGTCCCCAACTGTTAGCTTCTGCATAGGAGGTGGTAGAACCTTTGGAAGATGGGGCCTTGATGGAAGAAGTGGATATCTAGGGAAGAGGTCTTGAGATTTACAGCCTGCCCTGTACTTCCTGTCACCTTTCTACTTTCTGTTACTTAGATGTAAGCAATCAGCATTATATTCTTGTAGCCACATCCAAGAGCTACTTCTGACACCATGCCTTTCCCATCATGATGCACTGTACCTTTAGTTTGTTTCTTATCAGGCATTTGGTGATAACAGTGAGAAAAGTAATTAATGCAACATACACAAGGGGAATTATATTCGAGGAAACAATGTGCGCACGCACCCTTAAGCAAAACTTCAAAGGTACACCAAGGCGTACCTTCAGAAACTGTTTTTTTTCCCTGATACTTTATACAGTCAGATACATAGCTTCTGGGCTAGAAAAGAAGTCTGAAGGTCAAATGACAGTGTTTCCCAGTATTGGATGTTGAGAATTATGATCGACCTTTTGTTCAGAGTAGAGCAGATCATGGAGAGATGGAAAGTTCTTTTATATATTCGCACTGTTTACTTTATGAATGCAGTTGCATAGAAGAAATGGCTTGGGATTCAGGAAAGATTTGATTGTTGACTCCATCGAGCCTTTCTGACTGAGTTTCCTCATCAATAAAAGGGGTTAATAAAATTCACTTCCTTGTACAGTTGCCAAAGTCTTCATAACAGCTGAGTGGCTTTATGTCTTTTGAAAATCATGAACCTACAGTTTTCAGAGTACTTCTGCTGATCCAGAAGAGGCTTGGTTGATGATGGGCACACTTCCACATGTATCTCCCATGTGTTGGGGAAGGTTTCTTTAAGATTGTGTGAGAGTCTCATTCAAATGACAGAATTTTACATATGTCATTGTTGGCTGTGAAGCTGTTGATTGGGATGAGAGTTGACACAACAACCTGCTTCTTGCCATCCAACATACTAGCTCAAGCTTGTTTATGTAGATATTGAACAGTATTCCAAAGACAATTATCCAGGACAAAAGTCATTCTACTTCTCAAAGAAAAGTACTAAAAAATCATATTGTAAAATTATATGAATAAACAAGAGGTAGAAAAGTGTGGCAATTTTTGACATCTATCATATGACCATCTTGTAAAAGTGTTTCTCAATATTTTCTAATACAGAACAAATACATTTCTTCGTCTCACCAATACCACTCCTAGATAATTGCCTAAAAGACACATTTGTGTGTGTTTTATTCTACAGACAAACATACCACTAGAATGTTCATAGTACTATCATTCACAATAAGCCTTAACATACTAACTACCTAAATTTCCATTAGCCTGGCCACTTAAAACACATAAATATGCTATTGTATTTTTATGTTATGCAATACTGTGTATAATGAAAATAAACTATCTGCAACTATGGGCAGTTATACAGATGAATCTTACAAGCATAATGCTCAGAGGAAATAAACTTCAAATACAGGCAAAGCTAATCTATTCTATCAGCATTAGGATGGTGGTTTCTCTTGAGATGAAAGGGATTAGAAATGGGTACAAGGCAGAGGGAAACTTCATGGTGATGACTGTGTCTATTTCTTGATCACGGTGGTTATTCATAGCTGTGTTAAGGTTGTGACAATTCATTGAGTCGTAGTCTCATGTGTTAAGCAAGTTTATGTGCCAATGCTTTGTATTAATTAAAACATTTATAAAAGTAACATAATTGAAAATTTCTATTCAGAGCAGACAGTCAAATATTCATCTTTTCCCCTCACATTTCCCAAAGGACTATGTGTATGGAAATAATTGGCATTATGATGTAGTTATCACAAAATAATAAATAATTGATGTCAATAAAATATGACACAAAATTATAGTTTAAAACTTGGCATATTAACTGAAAGATTGTGCCTTAAAACACTCACCTCTCATGAGATATGATACTATCACTCAAAAGACTGAGTTTGATAAAGTGGCTGGTTTGTATACCAGCTTGGAAAGAACGTCTCAGCTGTCTTTAATTTTTCTTTACCTACTTGGATCAGTGAACTCAAAACTATATCCAATTTTCAAGTCAATATCTTTACCACCAATTCTTTTTTCCTTTTACTAAAAAAATTCCAGGTCTAGATAAAAGAAAGCAAACATAACTTTATAATAGAGATAACTTTATATTTTCTAGAATTCACAGCAAGGGAAAAATAATTTCAAACTCTGGAGATCTAGGGGCAAACTTGGTGGATTATATACCTTTTCAAAAGACAATTTACAACATTCATAGTGGCTGAATGCTGGCAGCATATCCTCAGTTAATACGGATGACTTGTGTATCATAGTAGTTAACTGACCATTGCTAAATTCAAGAATGACACTAATAGACTGGGCTGATCTGGATCAGGTTTTGTTTTGCTGTGGTAAAAATTATCCCTTAGATTCAGAGGCATAAGCCAATGAAACTTTGCTTCTTGCTTTGGGTTCATGTTAATTGAGGGTTGGCTGAGAATTTTGTTCTCACTTTATCCTCAACTTGGGACCATCTTCGCTATGGAACATTTTTGTAGTAGCGTGATGCAGGGACAAGAAACATGGCAAAGTGTATGCTTACATTTTTAAAATACATAGTATATTAAAGTGCATATGTATTAAGTTAAATATAAATATATAACTATTTGTTCATAAGTTTTCAGGGTTATATTTATATTCATTTTTAAAATTTTAATTGTTTATTCACTTTATAACCCAATATCAGCTCCACCTCTCCTTCCAGTCCTCTCTCACATAAGTTCTCCCCCCATCCACTGTCTCTTTCTCTTTTGAGAAGGGGAATGCCCCCTCTGCACATCATCTACCCACTACCCCCCCATTCTCCTTCCCACACATCAAGTTACTGGGGGACTAGGCTCATCCTATCCCACTGAGGTCAGACAAGGTGGTCCATTTAAGAGCGTGGGATCCATAGGCACATAGGCAATAGGCCCTGCTCCCTGCTTGGCTACAGGAAGTGTCCAGTTCAGGATCCATGTTCCATACTGCTAGGAATCTCAGCTAGAGTCTCTCACCCATAGACCCTCTGGGTTCTTCCTCCAACCCAGGTCGCTGGCATGTTTATATTCTTAAAGCTCTCCCCTAAAAGAGACACATGATGTTGCTGCTCATAATTCCTTGGGTAAAGCTAGCGATGTAGCCACACCTAATTTCAGCATACATCATACCATGACACTAGGAAGGGATAGAAAGCTAGATTACTGGTGAGAAGATTCAATAACTATCACTGAACTGTATTTTGAAGTGTTCAGAAGAACTTACTTTCATTCTCAGTTTCAGAATAACCCTTGATGCTTTCCCTATCACCCAAAATGTCTAGATAATCATAAGAAAGAATGAAAATGTAAGGATGAGGTACCATAAACACACTTCTGTGTCACCCCTAAGATATTAGAATATGGAATGACCTTCTAAACATCTAATTCAATCTCATTACATTAAAATCAGAGAGAATGAAAACCATGGTGACACACTTCAAGTCAAAGAAAGAACTATTGCTTATAAAACCGAATCCAAATCCAATGCTTCTGATTTAGAGCATTCACTCTGTATGTACAGGAAAGAAGCTGCATTCTACAGTATTATTTTAATCATTGATAATTTGATCCAACATTCAGTCTTTGTTTCTTCCGTAAATGCTTACTCAACATTTATAAATACTGAGTTAAAGATACAGGGAAAGGAAAGATGAGTTCATTACAGAGTCTTTACTCAAAATTTGGTAGAATTAAGCTATTAATGAGGCACATACAATAAGTGTTGCCAAGGGGCCAACAAAGATCATTTTTGTCCTATACAAAATTGTTAATGATAGCTATTCAAATATTTTTACGTACTCACTGAGAAACACTGGCTAATATCAATTCATCCCCAAAGATCATCAAGCATTCTTTGGAGGACTTCCTGAGTCCACTTTTAAGTCTGGTTAGGAAGCATTGGCATTTTTGTTGTATTGATCTACTACATATTTATTTAGGGATCCTTTTATGTCATTGTGTAGCACATATATACATTCATTTTGTTGTTACTGCATCAAATATATTCCCTTCCACATTTGTAACACTAGTAACACTAAAGGAACCTCAGCTTCTAGAAAGAGATTTGTCCTTGACTATCACAAAGCAGATATGTGGTAAATATAAGAGCCCCATGGTTTCTAAATTAAATATTCCTAGGAATTTATTGGCATTGATAGCTAATAGTAAAATTAAGACAGAAATTAGAAGTAATCCAAAAGATAGAGTCTTAATTACAGAACATGGTTTCTCTACTATACTTGTAGGAACACCACCAAGGCCCTCATTTCAACCTTTTACTTCTTGTTGGCCTCCATTAGCGCAAAAAAACCACACAAATAAGTCTCAATTATATTTCAGTTTTTTTGTGCCTATCTAGGTTGTATGTATAGTTTGCCCGTATCCACAGAAACTAGAAGGGTTTAAATTGTTTCACCAAAGCACATGATAGAAAAGCAACAAATTAAGCAACAACTTCAGGTATATAGTGGTGCACAGCGCATGTGCTTACTGAATCATTAAGTACTGAGGAAAGTAGAACAATTGAAAGCTGTAGCAGAGGAGAGACCTTGGAAGATAAGAACGTAGACATTGGCAGCAATCACAAAGGAATGGATTCTAGTTTCAAATTGGTATTTTTACTAATTCCATGGCAATAGGAGCTACATATGGTCTCATTCATTTCATCATTTATCCTTGGTAGTTTTGGTTCATAGAAGGTGTTCTGAGTGCCATTTATTTTGAATAACAAGGATTAATGTGGAAGATGTGGGAACTTCCTATGTTCTCATCTCCTATACTTGTGAACCTGACCAATACAACCAAAGGCTGAGGACAGAACTTGTTGGTAAAGTGCTAGCTTAGCATACATGATATCCTAGGTTCAATTCTCAGTATCAGTATCAAAGTAAAAGAAAACAAGCAAAATAGTCATAGTCAGAATATTGAGATTAGAATCTGGAGTGTTTTACCTGGTTGATTTTGGAAAGAGTCCATCCTCCATATTTTGTACAAGTGAGGAAACAAAGGCTCACAAGCAAAATATGGTTCTCATTATATCTTCACAATACTCATTAAAATAAGTAGTCAGAGGATTTCAGAATCAAGTCATTTTGGGTCACATTTTGCATATATCCAGATTTGATGTATTAGTTAAAATATTACAAAAGATCAGAAGTTGGCAGGGATGGGTCACAGGCAAAATACAATTGGACTATGCTTCTGTACATATAGTTATACTAGAACATATTAATGTTATTATTTATAACATTATATAGTTATATAGTTATACTAGAACATATTAATGTTCATATATGAATGTGGTTTATGGGCAGTCAGAATGGTGGAAAGTCTGCTGACCATAAAGACCAAAATATTTCCCACCCGATCTTTTACATGAGGTGTTGCCATTTGCTCTAGATGTTTGCATTATCTGATGTTGCTCATCTTTCACAGATGATCAAAGGCTTGAGGTTTTTGATCTTCTAGAGATAAACTTAATCTGACAAGTGACTACCATTTGTGGCGGTAGCATTGCATGTTAATATTGTAACACCAGAGAACTGATGCAAAACTGAAGAAGATATTCTCTCAATGGAAGTGGCTTGGGGGGTTTCCTTTGGGCAAGAAAGAAGGATGTTTGTAAATGGACAAAACCAGTAAAAGTCATTATGTAAGTAATTTCCAGCAATCTTGTAACATTTAGAAATCATTTCCTCAAGAGCTGCATTGCCCCGGTGCATCTCGAGTAGCGGTGCATTCAGCCAGATCGTCCTTTTGAAAGGCAGTGCAATTTGCCCTTCTTAACAGAACCTTCAGCAGCTGGGGGGAAGGGTACCTTGCTATGGGTGAGGGCCTGCTGGAAGCTGTACTTATAAGCCAGTGGCTTGACTGCTGCTCGGAGTAAAAAGGACAGAAAACTGAAGACCACAGCCAGTTTCAAATGCCACCTCATTAGTAGCAATTAGCACTCAGTCATGCCTGGGAGATTGTCTCCATAAAGCAGGTCAAATCAATTATTGCCTGCTTCTTAGATAAAAGAGTTGGCCACTGAAGATTGCTCAGGCTAGTCCTGGACTTTCTGTCTGAGGCCAGTAACAGATTTGATTACACTTTAAAACCTTCTCCCTGGAGGAGGGCTTCTATCTTCCCCTATGCTTTGTGTGGACCAAAAAATATAGCTCCCGTCAAAAGCAAAAAAGCTCACTAGTGTCTTCGAGGTTTTTGTTGCAGGTGAATTGGGGCAAACTTCAAGGATGCTGGAAACTTTGTGACTTTCTGAATAGATGCTGAGACCTGGAGGGGTTTTTCTCATGGTGAGAGAGATTGAAAGAGAATGAGGTTCACACGTGACATGATTGCTAATTCTTCTCTGGGGCATATATAAACCAGCTTTAAAGAAAATCAGAGAATTGATCGTGTGCCTCTTAATGGCTAAGCTGGTGACAGCATTTTTGTCTTTTTAGGAGGTGATGGAGAAGGGTCAGCCAAGGTGCTCTATGAGCTTCTGGGGGAAACAAGAAATATAAGCACTGGACAGAGGCCTGGTGTGGATTCTTAGCTGCCTGTGAGTGTGCCCTGAGGCAATTTCTGTCTTGTTGCACTGTGAGAGCCCAGGGAATAACATAGCCCATTTCTTAGGAAAGAACATGAAATTTTAGCTTTTTATGCAACATTTTAAACAATACCATTTGGATAATTTTCACTTGATGCCCCCAATAAAATATTGTCAACTAATGCTACTTTGAATTTAGGTAGTTCATTTTATCTGATATGAAACACACTTTCCAACTGCCAGAAGCTACTTTTGTGAACTTGGCTATATCCTGAGTTGTATAAAGCCTTTCTTCCCTAGCTCTCCGTCATCAGTGGAGCCAAGGGTTCTCCTTAAATTACCCATCAGGGATATCATGGCCTATCATTATAGAGGATAATTGTAGGATGTGGCTAACACAAGGGCAGAAAGTATGGGAGAGGTTTCGTGTTTGTTGCCCAAGTCTTATCAAACCAAATCCCCATCAAAAACATAAGATTTTAAGACATCCTAATGTTTTGACTATATTTCACAGAAGTTTGTAAACTCCTTCTGGTCCAGATTGTTTTTTTCATGTCTCCTCAGTGCTGGAATCCATTGTCCCAAATCTTCACTTGCCATGTCCAAGAATATGTAGAACCATCTGCGGGTTGCTTGTAAAGTGGGGGTGGGGCTGTCTCTGACTCTTTTGCCTGCTCTTGGTACCCTTTTCTTCCTACTGGGTTGCTTCTTCCAGCCTTAATATGAGGGTTTGTCCTTAGTCTTCTTGTAATTTATTTTTCTGCATTCAGTTGATATCTCTGGGACACCTTCTCTTTTCTTAAGGGAAAAGAGGGAGGTGTGTGGATCTAGGGGGAAAGGAAGTTGGAGGCAGGGAACTAGGAGGAGTTGAGGGAAGGGAAACTATAGTCTGGATGTAATGTGTGAGGAAATAATAATTTTTTTTAAAAAAAATGTAGATGACCACACTTCAACCAATCTCACTGTATTGGAATGCATGAGTGGGAGAGTCACATAAATGTTACATGCATTCAAGACTGAGACAGGCTTGTTTGTTTCCAAAAGGCATGCAGTTTCACTTGTCATTAGGAACACTGGAGAAGGAGTCTTGAAATTTTGATATGTTATGTGTCATCCCCCAAGAAATCATTTTCTCATCAGTATATATTCAAAACTCTCCTATTAAACCTCAAGATTCATATTTTTTTCTGCCTCATCAGTGTTCTCAGCTTAGTGTTAAGACTTGGGCAATCAAAGAGATCAAAATGTATCTAAAGACATTGGTTCAGCATACGTTATTTAGGTTTCTATGGGAAGTGGCATAGATATGAGGAAAGACATGGAGAGATCAACTAGGAGATGTGGTTAGGAGTCCAGCTTATTAAATAAAGACATTGGCATTATATACACAGGTATAAAATGATCCTGAGCTTTTGAACATGTCTCTCTAAATGAAGATTTCACTAGCTTGCACAGAACTGCATATACTTCATCAGTTACGTCTGTGCAGGACCTTGTATTAACCTTCCTCTTGGCAACTTTAATAATTGCATTGTTACATGTTTCTCCATACAATTATTCACCCATTCATCTATTGCATATTATGCCAATGCGACCTTCTTTAAGCCACAAAGCTTTTTGATGAGAACTCAGAGATAGGATGACTGACTATGAAGGACATCGGGGAGAAGAGATGACATATGAAGATTCAAAGAGACTTATAACTTTCTCCTTCAGGTGCTTCTCTTTTTCTTCTTTCACAGCAATCCCAAAGTGAAGTCTCAGTACAGAGCTCATTCTCAACTAGAGCAGACAAATCATATTTCTGACTTAGAGTCCCCACTTTATCGCCTTAGACTTCAATAAGTAAACAAGTAGATTAAATAAATAAATAAATAAATAAATAAATCAGATGTATCTCTTTTTTTTGGCCTGTTTCCTATATTTATAATGCCATTTTGTCCTTTTCTCCTTTTTGATTTTCCTGAGAGATTTACCTTGCTTGTGTTTCTAGTCATATATGTGTGAATGATGTGCAGTGGCCAGACATTAACATTGGGTATTTTCCTCAAACACTGTCATGTCAATTTGCAAGACTGGCAGGCCAGAAAGCCCCAGAGTTACTTTCGTCTCAGTGTTGAGATTACAGGTCTGCATTGCTGTGCCTATTTTGTTTTTTTTTTTTTAACCTGAACACTGTGTATCCTATCCAGGTCATCACACTTGCAGCAAGCGCTTTACCTACTAAGTCGTCTTTCTTACTTTTTGATTGTTTTTATAAATATTTTAAAAGTGCTATCAATGTTAAATTTACAAATGAATGTGTTTTATTATGACATTTCCACATGTGTATACGTTGTATTTTAATCATACCCGCCCTCCCTACTATTTTCTCTTACCCTCCCTTTGCACTCTCTTTAAAAAGGGCTCTCCTGGTCCCTTTTAAGTCCCTCTTATAATCTGATGACACTGGTTTTGTCTGTTAGTTTCCACATATGAGGAATACTTATACTTACTACTTATCTGAGTATAGCTTATTTCACTTAATGTTGTGACATTTTACTTCATCCACTTTCTTGCAAATAATATGATTTTAATATTCTTTCTGGCTAAATAAAATTTTGTCATATATAGCATATATAACTTATACACATATTATGATATATATAAATCCAATCATACATCTATTACCCATATATCTATATCTCTCTATCTCTCTATCTCTATCTATCTATCTATCTATCTATCTATCTATCTATCTATCTATCTTACCACTGAACTGATGAGAGACATTTAGACTTGTTCCATATTTTTGTTATTGTGAGTAGTGTGACAATAAACAGAGATAAGGTAAGATTACCTCTGTAGTATATTAACTCAGTGTTTTGGATATAAGCTCTATTACTAGAGTAGAATTATATGGTAAACCTAATTTTAACTTGTTGAGGGTAATACTTCTTATTAGAAGTCCTTTTCTCTTTAGATAAATGTGAACTTTGTCAGGCCAATTCAAGTCCTTGGGTTACCGCTTTTCCTTGCTTTCTCAGCTCCATACCATGCATTAAGGTGGAAAAAACCTTAATAAAATATATTGGCTGGGACTGCTGTAGAGCATCTGTTGTGTCTTCTGCTTCTCCCATGTGCTGGTTCTGATATTGTTTATTTACATATCCTTTCTTTGTTTTGTATACATTTCCTCTGTTCTCAGGGTATCATTGTCGTCCATGTCTTTCTCAGGCTGATCAGATGAGTTGTCCTATACATTCTGTAGAATATCCAGAATTCTCAGCTGATTTGTCTGAATTCCATTCTTCCAGACCACCGTAGCTTTCTCACTACTTCAAACATGTATTCCCAATCTACTCATCTCCTATTCTTTCTCAAATACTCCTTGGGACAACTCATTTTGAAATCACTACTTGAATATCTAGAAGTTTAAGAACTTGTCTTAGTATTATCATACTCTTTCCTACCATTTCCCCTTTCTTTATTGTCTTGTTTTAAGATAAGGGATATCAAGTATTTTTGCTTCATGAGAAAATAAATGAGTTCATCTATTTAATAATCATTGCTGATTTAGGAATAACTGTTGTTTAACAGCTGTAGTAGGTAAATCACAAAATCTTTTGCCTTCAGACCTTTCTATAGTGGAGGATACAAGATATAAAGTGATCTAGGATAGAATATCATATTATAATAGATGGCTTTGAAGAAATTCAAGCAGTAAATAGCTTTGGGAGAGGGTTATTCTACATAGAAGGTAGGTGAAATGACCTCTCTATAGTAGTAGCATTTGAACCATAATTTGAATAAAGTAGAAGATTAATATTTTTGTTAATATTTATAGGAGGACAAATATAAGCAGACTGAAAAGCAAGTGTATAGTGGTTTTAAAATACATCCATAAATTCTCTGATACACCTATTGAACTTAACTTCCATTCTCATAAATATGAGCTCACTTAGTGACTCAATTTTTTTTTGAAAGAGTATACATACAGCAGAAGTGGTGTGTGCTGTCTGAGACTAGGGCATAAATGACCTTACAGATTTTTTCCTTAACTTATTTCTTAGTCACTCAAGATGGAGAAATCCATCTTCCACGATGCATGGACACTCAAGCAGCCTGAAGGTAAAATCTTTCACTATCATTTGGCTTATGTATGATTTGGAACAAATTGAAATTAATAAGTCCTTCCAAGCTCTACTTAGTTGTCACAATCTCTTGTGTTTGAATCTACGTCAGTTTGTGCAATAAAACCACACCAAATCCAAAGTCCTTTCAAAGCTAAAGAGATAAATCTGTGTAGTGTTGGCAGAGTCTTCGTTGAAGGGCAAGCAAATAGCAGCAAGGGATTATAAATCCCTGCTTGCTTCAACTATAAACCAATCTGTCCACAGTGAGAAAGCATTTAATAAAGGGTTTCATTGTACTGGAGGAAATGGAAAATTATACTCCACAAGTAAATGGTCTGCCAGCAATGGCCTGGAACCAGCACCATGGATGTCTTTTAATGTTTTATTTTTAATCAATAACTTTAGCTTTTTAAATTAAATTGCTATAAGGAGGAGCAGTACTTAATTGGAGCTTCTGTTGTTTCATAAAATGTTCTCTATGAAAAACCAGCATCGAACTTGTGCTCTTCCCCCTCCAGTATACATATAGAATTTTTATTGCAGTAGTGGGCTATATTTTGTGCTTCTAGGTAGTAGAAATAAAACTGAAAATAAGGGAAAAGTAACAAGATGGAAAGGCACCTAAGCAGCATCTCTGGCGTCGTGAAGCTGAATTCAGAAGATGGAGAAAAATTTTAAATAGCAAACACAGTGTAATAAGTTCCTATTAGAAGCAAGAACAGGAAGGAATTGGCCAATGTCCAATTCTGAGTAGGCACCTAGAGACTTTTTAATATATTGGTGAGAGCAGTGGGTGTTTTCCTGTATAAAATACTAGCATGGTGCTTCTAAAAATATCCTTAATGCAATGGAAGCAATCTCTTCCGTTATTCTATTTTAATTAGATTATATCTCCTGCTTATTTCTGATTGGCACTGCTTTCATTTTATTTTTTTCCTTCATCTCCTTGCTGTCCTGGGGGCCCTTCAGTATATGCACAGGCTGTGATGCTCAGTGGCACTGACAGGCTGCCTGGCTGACACTGCTTCTCTCCCCTGGAGCTCATCTTGCACAAGCCACACTGCTTCGAGTTGTGATCTAGAAAATTCTCTATGCTCAGGAATAACTGAATTCACTCTGCACGGATGCCAGACACTGCTTAAAGACCCCCTACATTCCCAATTCTTCTCAATTGTTTTCTGAAGCTGTGAAGCTTAAGGTAAAAGAATATGAAAGCTTCAAACCTACAAAGAAATCTTTCATTATCCCATATACAAGGAAGGTCACCTCATCATACTCTGGTGCCATGAAATAGCAAACACAGTTGAAGGAATACTTTTGTTATTGCTATGCAAATTATGTGATGCTATGATATGTGATGTGAGAAGCCCAGGGAGCTCACCTCATGTCACCGTACTAAGTAACTTGAGACATATTTTAAGGTTTATATGAGCGGTATTTTAGATGAGCTAAAACATAGATTGAATATCTATTTTACTATATATATAGCTGTAGCACCATCAACTGTAACTAGCAATAGGATGTGGCAGCTAACCCTTGCCACTACCTCAGAAATGTTCATTCTGGAAGATGTGCTTCAGCTCGCAAAAGACAGGGCCAATTCTGACATCTCATTTTATAATTTTATGGCCAGTCTTTCCAACCTAAAAGATTGTAAGTAAAGCTCATGGAAAAGCTACCAAAATGAGAAAACTACAAAAGGAGCTCGAGAAAGAATACTCAAAATGAAGCCTCTAGATTGGAAAATCACAACCTTACAACAATATGTGAAGGATTCCTTTTCTTAGTATACAGGTACTGAAGGAAAGTTGCTTGAGCAGTGGTGAGGGATCAATACCATCAATTGAATGTCTTCTAGGTATATTCTTAATTTAAAGCACAAAAGAGGCATGTCCTGGTATTCCTCGCTCTATTGCTCCCTAATTCCCCCTTTACCTTTTCTGTTTTCTGCAATTATTCCAGGATATGTACTTGCATCTTCAGATTTGGAGTTAAGAGCCTCCCATGAAAGACAAAATGTGACATTTATCTTTTTAGATCTAGGGGACCTCCCTTGATATGGTCTTTTCTAGTTCCACCTATTTACCCACAAAGTTTGTGATTTGACTTTTCTTTACAGCTAAAATAGTATTCCATAGTGCATTCCACTATTCATTTCTGGATGTAGAACATTTAGGTTGTTTCCACTTAATAGCTACTGTAGATAGATCAATAATGAACATGGCTGAGCAAGTATCTGTAGAGCATCATGTCAAGTCCCTTGGGCATATTCCAAGAAGTGGTTTAGTTGAGACATAGGGCAGATTTAATTTTAGCCTTTTAAGAAATCTTCATAATGATTTACAGAGTGGCTATACCAGTTTGCAATTCCATCAACAGTGGATGAGGGGTCCTTTTTCACCACACTCCTTCTAGCATTTGTTGTTGGGGTAAGATGAATTCTTAATGATGGTTTTTTGTTTGTTTGTTTTAGATTTCCTTAATTTCTAGGGATGGTGAACATCTTTTGAGATGTTTCTTAGTCATTCTTTTTCTTATTTTCAGAACTCTCTATGAAGGTCCCAGGCCCATATTTCAAATGAGCCATTTAATTTTTTGAGTCTTTTTGTTTTCTGAGTTCTTTTTATATTATGGATATTAATCCTTCGTAAGATGTATTATCTGGAATAGATTCTCTCCCATTTGTGGGCTTCCTTTTCATGAGGTTGATTGGTTTGTTGTTTTGGGTTTTTTTTTGTTTTTTTTTTGTTTTTTGATTTTAGCTTTGCAGAAACATTTTTAATTTCATGAGGTTCCATTTATCAATTGTTGATCTTAACTCTTGGTCAAATAGAATTCTATTAATAAAGTCCCTTTTCTACACCTGTATGATATAGGGTTCTCCATATGTTTTCTTCTAACAGTTTCAGTGTTTGAGGTTTCACATTTTGGTCTTTGATCCATTCAGTAAATTTTTATGCAAAGTGATAGATATGATTCTATTTTCATTATTCTTCTTCATATGGAAATTTCCCCAAGCATCATTAGTCAAAGATGCTTTCTTTTCTCTAGAGTAAGTTTTTGGCATTTTGTCAAATATTATGTGGCTGAAGATATATATTTGGGACTTCAATTTTGTTCCATTGCTCTACATGTCTCTTTTGTGTTACTATGATATTGTTTTTATTACCATGGCTCTGTAATATATCTTAAAATCTAAAATAGTATTCCTTCCAACATTATTCTTTTTATTCAGAATTGTTTTGGCTACTTATGATCTTTTGTGGTTCCATATGGATTTTTAAAAATATTTTTCCATTTCTGTGAAGGATGAGAGAGAGATTTTGATTGAGATTGCACTGAGTCCATGTAGAGCTTTGAGAGAATGTTATTTTCATAGCATTAATTCTACCAATTCATAAGCATGTTAATACCTTCCATTTTCCAGTGTCTTTATCTATTTATTTGGAGGTTTAAAATATTCATTGTACAGTTTCTTCACTTTCTTTTTTTTTCTTTTTGATTTTTCGAGACAGGGTTTCTCTGTGTAGCCCTGGCTGTCCTGGAACTCACTCTGTAGACCAGGTTGGCCTCGAACTCAGAAATCCGCCTGCCTCTGCCTCTGCCTCCCAAGTGCTGGGATTAAAGGCGTACGCCACCACTGCCTGGCAGGTGTTTTTTTTTTTTTTTTGATTTTTCACTTTCTTATTTAGATGAATGGGAGTGTGTCCATGATACCTTCTTCTCTGTGTTTGTTATATACACACACACACATACACACACATTCTTTGTGCAAATTGTTAATGTATTCTGCAATATTGCTGAATTTGTTCATTGTTTCTGAAAGTTTTGGTAGAATTTTTAGTATCACTATAGTATAATATTAAGTCATCTACAAATAGGCATAGTTTGATTTCTTTCTCAATTTGTACTCTTTTATTTTCCTTCTTTTGCCTTATTGTTCCACCTAGTACTTCGAACAAAATATTGAAACAGAGCAGATAGTAAACATTTCTGTCTCCTTTTTGATTTCAGTGGGAGTGCTTCAAGCTTTTTCCCATTTAGGATGATATTAGTTGTGGACTTCTTATATATAGCTTTTAATATGCTGTGGTATATTCTCTATAGTCCTGTATGTTATAGAAATTTTATCATATTGGATTTTGTCAAAGTGATACCCCCTTGCCTCCTGGCCCCATTTGATTGGAATACTATTATTATTTATTATTATTATTTTACTCAAGGTTGGTGATTATCTTTAAACTTAAGATGGTTTTCTTATAGAGAATAGATAGACAATTTATGTTTCTTGATGTATTCAGTCAGCCTGTGTCTTATGATTGGATAATTTAGGCCATTGATATTTAAAGTTATCATTGAAATATGTGTACTAATTGTGGTAATTGTGCTGTTGACTTTTAATGTTTGTGTTCTCAGTAGCACTTTATGTTTTAATAATTATGACTTCACACTTCTTTCCACAGTCTCTACTATACTCATATCATTCTTCTGCCTGAAAGATGCAATGCCTTAGGGATTTTCTTTCTGGTATTGTTTATTTGGTGTTTGTATACTTCTTGTATCTATATAGGTGTATCTTTTTTTAGTTTCAGGAAGTTTTCTTCTATGATTTTGTTGAAGATCGGGTCTATGTTGTTGATTTGGATACTTATTCTCTCATCTGTGTTTATTTCATGGTGTTCTTCATTTCCTGAGTGTTCCTTTGCTATATTCTTGTTATTTTAAAATATTCTTTTATTATATGTTCTAGATCCTCTGTATCCTCTTTGAGTACTGATCATTCAATTTTCTTCTTGGGTCATTCTACTTTTAAAGCTTTCCTTTGAGTCTCTAGTTGAGTTATTGGGTTTTTCAATTCCATCTTCCTTTTAGTATGAATCTTCTTCAATGTTTCTATCTCTTTACTGAATCCCATTTTCAGGTCTTAGATTGTCTTCATCATTTCTATCAGCTGAATATTTGTGTTTTCTTAGCTGTATATTTGTGTTTTCTCGAGCATCTCCTAGGCTTTGACTTTGCTAAGGTTCTTTTTCTTTAATTTCATGGAGCTATTTCTTTGTGTCTTTTGATGTCCTTTGATGAAGTTTTTATTGTTATCTTAAATTTTTTTCTGGTGTATTTTCATTGGCATGTATTTCTATAGGACCAGTAGATTTTTGGAGAGAAGATACTGGGTTGGCCTTTCAAATTGTTGGTATTTTTATGATGAGATCTAGGCATGTGGATTTCTTTTGTTAGCACTGTATGTGATATTGACAGAGCAGGTTAGGGCAGAGGAGAGGATGTGTGGGCTGCTTGAGTCTGGAGGTTGGAAATGCTGTCTGTGGCTATAATAAAGTCAGGTGGACAGAGAGATAGTGTCCAGGATGTGCTTCCTGATCCAATCCTGGAGTGTGGATTTGGCTGGATGGAAAGGTTGGATATGGCATGGGAAGGGTCTTCAGGGTGGGAGATATTTAGGAAGGGTCCTGGAAGAATTCTAAAGAACTCTAAATATCAGTTCTCATACAGGCAGGAGAGATCATACTAAATCTGAGCAATAGGTGGTGGGACCCAGGCTAGATCTTGCAGATTGGGGAGGGTTTGTGAGTTAGGACCGTCAGGGAAACTCACCTTGAATAAGTATGTGGGAGAAATAGATGAATGGAGAGGATAGGTATGGCACAGAAGGGACATGTTGGTGCTGGCAGATAGGGTGGGTCCTGCCAGAAGCATAGAGGTTGGCTAAGGTAAAGTCAGTATGGCTATACAAAATGGGGGTTTGGATATATGACTCATGTTAGGTTTGGTTAGTTGGAGAGAAGGCTTGAATGGGAGGTCAGAGTGTTCTGGAAATGGGAGGGCCAGTGGGTAGAGAAGCAGAATGTTCTTATTTACCTGGTAAAGCTGACTAACAATGTGTTTTGCATAAGGGTTTACAACTAGCCAATTGTTACTATTACTGAAGTTTGTAAAAACCCAAGATGGGTATAGTGGTGACAGTTTTAATCTCAGCATTTGGGAGGCAGAAGCAAGTGGTTCTCTATGAATTCAAACAAGCCCGATGCACAGAGGGAGTTCTAGATAGCCAGGGCTACACAGAGAGATCCTATCTTAAAAAAAATATTATCAAAACATGAGTTAGACAGTTTTCCAAAGAAGCAGTATGCTCACATTTCCCTGGTAACTACTAATTGCCATTTGCCATTGTCCTAATGCAAAAGACAGGATCTCTTTCTCACAGCAGAGGCTTATGGAAGTAAATCCAGTTGCTATAGAAAATGTCTTTTTATAATTAAGGGAAAGAGAACATAGTCAAGGATGGCATCATTTTGCAAATGTCAAAGGAAAACTAAAATACAAAGTATATTCCCAAGGAATTTTTTGTGACAAAATTCTGAACATGCCATCTGGAAAATCTACTTTTGATACCCTCTATGATTCTACATTAGGCAGTTGCCTGGTCTCTCTTCCCCTTCCTGGTCTCCCAAGGCTACACCTTTAAGAACAGTGGTTAAAGAGAACAAGGTATCCTGGTAAGATTAGTGCTTTCCTATTTTTACAATAGAAACCATTGCATGTTAGAAAGTTCCTCCTTCTAGAAACTTCCCAGTCCCACCTAAACAGGGATCCCTACTTGACTGTACAGCAGAGCCATTGGGAGAGCTTTGAAGAAGTCAGAAGCATAGGAAACACTCCTGATCAACTGAATCAAAAATGCTATGGATGGTACTCAGGTGATTGATGTGAAGCCCAGGTTCCAAACCAGAATCTAAGGACTCATACAAACTTGCCATGCTGAAGCCAAAGTCTCCAAAGACCGAATGCATAGATAGGCATATGCATCTGAAAAGTCACTTCCCATTCCTGACCTTGTCTTCTCATGGCTCCCTAGACTGCAACCTCCATGAGGCCTCTTGGAATTTCTCATCGCACATACTGGTCACCATACATGAGAGTTTCTAATTTGGTGACAATAGCTTGAAGGTTTTATTCTGCCATATAAAATGTCCTTAAGCAGCTCATGGCAAATCAAGTGCTCTTTTCTAAAACAATCAAAGGCATTGATTCATGTTATAGCACTGGGTCCCTCTGGGTAGTTCTGATCAATCAAGCCATAATTACTAATTAGTTGCTCTATGTAAGGATTTCTCCAAGTGTTGAACAAGAAATGGATAAGAGATTAAGATTCATGAAGATAAATCACTAATAGAGGGTGCATTTAGTAAAAGGAGTATGAATGACACAGAAGGGAAGATAAAGAGGGCCTTAGAAGCTGAACAGATGATTGATAGGTCAAAGGAACCAGTGGTGCATTCTAACTTGAACATGCAGCTGCAATTCGAAAGCTGAGAATAAGAATTCCCCTGACACCCCCCCCCCCAGGTATGTGGCTGATATTGCTGTGGTTGTCAACACAACACAATGTAAGGATAGATACATACTCTTCTTCCCTGGCAGAGGCCATGAAGCTTCAGTACAGGGCCAGAGAGTCAATGCTTCTGGATTTGTGGGCCACAGGATCTCTGTCACTGTTGTAATAGAAGTGGCCATAGATAAAGTATGAATGAATGAATGAATGAATGAATGAATGAGTATGTCTAAATGCTTTTAAATTTTTATGAAAAGCAACTTTGAAGTTAGATTTGACCTGTAGACTCTCATTTTTTAACTCCTCTGTTTTGCTAATATTTTTTCCCACCGTGCTTTGTCCTTTGTATTCAATGGTGGTAAGACAGCAAATCATTGAGAAAATGAGAACGTTAAGAAATGAAAGCTTTGATGATTAATATTAGAGAGTAAATATCAAAACAAACAGAAGTCATAGATGGACTTTTCTTTAGGTCATTTGTCCAGTTTCTTGCCTCTAGATCCACAGAGCCTTACCAACCTAAGATAGACTTCATTGCTTTTGATAATACATATTCCACGATGGGTAAGGAAGGCATTCTTATCAGAATGACCCAAGACAGGCTCAGTTTTGTTTATGAAATACAAAAGGGAAGAGATGTGGAGAGCTTTTGGGGCTGCTTGGCAGGAATCTGACATTGGTCAAGGACAAGGAAATGGACCTCAGGCAGGAATCTGACATTGGCCAAGGACAAGGACATGGGCTTCAGAAAGGAATCTGACATTAGGCTAGAACAAAGAAGTAATTTCAAGCAGGAATCTAAATTTTGAGCTAGAACAAAAAAGTAGGCTTTAGACATGAGTATGAATTTGGGCTAGAACAGGGAAGTTGGCTCAGATATTTTGGTCATCCTGAAAAGCCCTTAGAAACGATGATCATGGGAGTGTTCACAGGATGTTTTTTATTGCCTTTCTTGTTCTTTGGCTATTTGTGTTTATTGTCTTGCTTGTTCCTTGTCTGTGTGTATCTATTGTATTGCTAGTTCCTCAACCTAGAACTGACCTTAATACTTCCATGTAATCAAAATGATATAAAAGCAAAAGAAAAAAAAAACAACTTGGTTTTAGTTTATTTGCAATGATGAAATAACCTAGATTGTGTTGAGTAAATAGATAGAAGTTATATAACTTATTCTTGTCTCTCAGCATTTGGGATTAATCAGGCTAGGCTAGGATGTTCCAAATGATATCTTGGCAGCAGACATCACTCTAAATATATAGTGTATTCCTATTTATTAATTCATAAGGCTTAAAGAGGCATTTCCTCAGAAGTCACCATCTATACTCTACATAGTAACAAAGCTTATTGTGTATGGAGTCCCTAAGTAAAATATTATTGGTAGATGTGTGTATAGAGTTTTTAAGAGAGAACACCTTATCTTCAGACTTAGCATTTAATTTCTCAACATTTGTTGGATTTATAAATCTTCATGGGCTATAGGGTACAGTGATAATATATGCGTCCTGAGCCCTTAGGTAGAAATAAGCTCTGTCACACATAAAGAGAAACTACAGCAGTAGTATAACAGGAACTTTAATGTAAATAGCAAACTTAGACATTGGAAAACTGAAAAGAAATATCAGGACTTCATGGAGGTAACAACTGAAGGAAGCACTGTCATATTTGTAGTTCAACACCTCTCAAAGATATTAAAATTGTTAAAATGTAATGTGTGAAGGAGGAGTTCCACTACTTGGTTTGTGTTAGTATTTCTAAACATCTAGAGACTATGGGGCCAGGATCTATACTTTATAGACCATTCCTAGTGAATAATTCTCTCTCTCTCTCTCTCTCTCTCTCTCTCTCTCTCTCTCTGTCTTTCTGTCTCTCTGTCTCTCTCTTTTCTGATGTGTGTGTGTGTGTGTGTGTGTGTGTGTGTGAGAGAGAGAGAGAGAGAGAGAGAGAGAGAGAGAGAGAGAGGGAGAGAGAGAGACTGTGCACGTGTGCATGTGCGTGTGTTACCTGAAACAGAGATTCTCACTGAATCTAAAGCATGGCATTTTAGGCTGGGCTCAGTTGTCTAGTGAGCTGCCAGGATCCACCTGTCTGAATCCACAGGGGTTACAGGCACAGGTAGACATAACCCACATTAAAAAATAAAATAAAATAAAATAAAATAAAATAAAATAAAATAAAATAAAATAAAATAAAATAAAATAAAATAAATAAAATAAAAAGGTCTATGGGATTTGGAGATTTGAAGCCAGGTCCTCGTGTTGGCAGATTGAGCACTTTTACCCACTGAGTCATTTCTCCAGTCCAGTAATAGAATTTTCAAGGGTACACTCTGAGCTCACTCTGAGAACATGAGCAAAATTTCAAATAGAATCAGTTGCTAGTGGAATGTATTGTGACTATTAGGGTGAAGTATTAGTTTGAATCAAGTAAAAACAACCCATATCTTTCTTTCTGGTATTTGCACTGTTCTTCTAGAGCCCACTATTGGAAAAATCTATCAAGGAGCAGTTGGCAACCAAAAAACATGATTTACAAAGTGTTACCTAGACTCAGCAAAATGAAACTTAGAAGAGTGATTTTGAAGCCAAGAGTTAAAGATAAACCACTGTCAAGTAATTCAAGAGCATATTCTTATTGTGAATGTCAAGAAGTGCTTGTTGACAGGAACCTGATATAGCTGTCTCCTGAGAGGCTCTGCCAGAGCCTGACAAATACAGAGGCAGATGCTTTCAGCCAACCATTGAACTGAGCATGGTGTCCCCAATGGGGTCCCCAATTGAGGAGTTAGAGTAAGGACTGAAGGAGCTGAAGGGGTTTGCAACCCATAGGAAGAATAACAATATCAACAAACCAGATTCCCAGAGCTCCCAGGGACTAAACCACCAACCAAAGAGTTTACATGGAGGACCCCATGGCTCCGGGTGCATATGTAGCAGAGGATGGCCTTGATGGACATCAATGGGAGGAGAGGCCATTGGTCCTGGGAAGGCTCGATGCCACAATGTAGGGGAATGCCAGGGCAGGGATGTGGGAGTGGGTAGATGTATGGGTAAGCATTCTCACTGAAGCAGGGTGAGGGAGGCTGGGATAGGGGGTTTCAGTGGGGTAGTAAACCTGGAAAGGGGATAAAATTTGAATTGTAAATAATTAGACATCCAATTTTAAAAAAGAGCATACTCTTGAAAAGTTGTATGTAAATAAAAGTTTGTCAAATTGAATAAAACATTTCACCTCTTTTGCAGAGTTATTTCAAGCCATGCTTTAGAAGTCTAGGAAGACTACAAATCATGGATTATTGAACACCTTAATTTTTCAAAACAGAGATTGGCTTTTCCCCCCAAACAGCCAGATAGTAAATATTCTTAGGTTTGTGGTCCAAATAGCCTTTGTTGCATTACTCTGCCACTACTTCACTCCCTATTTGTCCCACCTTCTTACCTCTACCATTGTCGCCTGAAAGCAGCAGTAGACAATATTATGAGCCTGGCTGTCTTACAGCAGGGATTTATTTATAAAAGCAGCTGGCAGGATGGTTGAGCACAGAGGCCATGGTTTGCCAGCTCTTGCTCTAGAGTATAGTAATTCTCAAGCCTGTGTGCACATTTAGATGAGCCCTGAAAAAGCCCAGTTCCTGCTTCCAGGACTGATATTAATTTGGTTTGCAATGAAGCCTGGGTAGTAGTTCATTTTAAAGGCTCCCCCAAGTGATTTGATGCTGATAACCACTGCTTTACATTCCCTCTTAATTCCTTAATCAAGTGATCAGTCATCAGTGAGTCGTAAATGCCCTAAGCAGATGCATTATTTGAAAAAACCCAGAAGTGAATTATGTCATGGTAATTTTTTTTGGAAGCCAGAAGCATCGTCTCCTCATTTATTTTTCATAAGTTCAGATTTTCATATATCAATTTTTAAAAAGCAGCAAGCAAGTGCACATGTGCAAATAAGACCCTTATGCATATGTTAGCTTAGTGTAATGTGTCTATAACAAGACAGTGGTGTTTTATTCATTTCTGTGTCCAGGATGCAGGGATGGTCGACATATATTTGAAAGGAGTAAATGAACAGTGAATAAAGAAAGGAAGGACAGAATTACATAGAAATTTTAGCTAGTATTCTGTTGAGATTATTCCATGTTTCATATGGCCGCTACTGTATTGGCTACCATTGATAATCTTTGTAGTTCTAATAAACCTTTAGTTCTGTTCACATATTAATTTATTTGGGGATATTGATGAGAGCGAGTTACATGCAGGCCAATGGCTATTTCATTTTCTTGGGCCATGTTTATGAAATTCTTTCTAATTTTTTCAAAGTCATTAATTTATTATAGTGGAGTTTTCAAAATCCCAATCGTGTATTTTTGTGCCTCTATGGTCTCCATGGCAACTGTGGTTATGGCATCACTGGTGTTATCAGTAGGGGAAGGGGGAGATATAAATACTACAGATGATAATGTTGTTTTTGTTTGTCTTATTAGATGGCTCCAGGCACTGAGGATGATGGTTTGGCTATATTGGAGAATAGCAGCTGTGACTGTAATGTGGATTACACCTGGATTTTATTATCAAGAAATTGGCTCTGCCAAAATATTACAAACCAAAGCTTCTCTGTTAGCTTTATTGAACGTCTTAACTAAAACAAATTGGCCTTTTTAAGAAACTTGCAGCTCTAATTTCAAATAACAAGAGTTTAAAATATTTTTGAATTACTTAAGATATTTGAAGATTGGAATAAAAAATAAAGGGAAAGAAACCACTGCAGGTTGATGATGTTGTGTTTTTCCCATTACATTTATTCTAAACATTTCATCTGACCACAGGGAAGCTGATAAATAATGCAAATTTCTGTGACTATAGCATGCTACAGGAATGTACAGTTAGACTTATCTTCACCACATGCAGGCAATTGCATCCTAGTCTGCAGCCTTTGCCTACCTTCTTAGTACCTTTTGCAGCACAGAGAACAGAAAGCATCTCAGGCAACTGCATTTCTCAATCAATTTCATTATATTGCAATTTCTAGTCCCTTGTCTGATGTGTCCAAGGGTATAAGAAAATACATATGTATATGCATAAATGTATATACATATGATTTAGTTCAAATAATTCAGATATTTGTAAATAATATCAGATTTTTAAGTCTCTTTAGGCCACACTATTTGCTAAGGGAAAGTTCTCGTAAGTTTCTCGTGATTGAGATTAAGTAATTCAATTTGGAGCAATGACATAGTGTTTGAAGCAATTTAAGCTGTTCCAAAAGTATGTTATTAAAGGTCCACATGTTTATCTAATTTTCCCGTTTTCTGCTTCCACGTTCTTGGAGGCCATGCGGTTTCAATGACACAGTCAAAAGATGGTGGACTCGTTATCACCTTACTCCTAAAAGACACTGTGGAGATGATAACCAATGAATATGCAGAGTTTTAATATTTATTTATTTATTTATTTTAATGTGTATAAGTACACATACGTATGTATACCACATGTCTATGTTCATGCTTTTTGCCTTCAGTGGCAGAAAAGGGCTTCACATCTCTTGTAACTGGAATTATAGGGTGCTAGGAACTAAACCTGAGGCATCTACAAGAATATTAAGTTCTCTTAATTACTGAGCCATCTCTCTAACTCTCTTTGTGAGAGTTTTAACAGAAGTAAGATATATAATTTCATTAAACCATTGGTTTTTTGGTATCATAGAATAGCCTGTCTAAACAGTATTTGTCATCTTTATTTGTTCTTTGTACTTTGCTTCAAGATATAATTAATAAAAAATAGAGGTCTATCTATAACATACTGAACATAAATCACTGCAATCTTTTTCCATGATACAAATGAATGGTAATAAACTATGAAATATTCATTCATTCTAGTTTGTTGTATTTATAATGTATCTACAGAAAATAAATAATTGACCTATTTTATTCTACATAGTAAATAGCTACAAACACAAATCGTCATAGAAGATTGCGCTAACTGTTCCATATATGTGTCTACATTGTCCATAATGTATTGAGGTCCTGGAACAGAAATTGTTCTAATATTTGTTATATCTCTCTTGGGGTTTTTCATAGTTAGTTTTTATTACATGGTCTTCTTTTGCTTTTCCACTAACCTAAACAGTTAACTCGTAATAAACCTGTTTTTTTTTTTTTTTTCTTACCTTTCTGGGCTCCGAGGTCTGACTGTTTCAAGCTTCTGTATTTGATTCTGTTTCGTTTTTTCTACATAAGATCCTAAATTTACCTTATTTGTTTTCATGGCTATATATAATATGATCTCAACCACATACATCAAGTACTTTAAATTCCATAAAGAACTCCAGATTTGTATCTATCACTTGACTTCCTTTGATATGCATCTGGAGAGCTAATGAGCATATCAGCTGTAGCATAAGGACAATGAAATTTATGATCTTTCTCCTAGAAACCTTGTTTTCCTCCAATCTTTCTTGTTATGGTAATAGACAATTCTATTTACCAATCACTCAGGCTTACATTCGTGAAGTCCTCTTCAGCACGTCTCTCGTATATCACACATTCAATCTGTCAGCAAATTCTGAAGCCAACTACTTACTTCGTTACTGCTTTCACAACATTCCCTGCTTGGATTATTGCCTTCTGACTGCACTGCCGCAATGTACTTTCAACATTAGAGGCCAGAGTAATCTTGTTAAAATGTTTGTCAGGTCATGTCACTTCTCTGTTTAAAACCTTCCACTGGCCTCTTATCACACCATATTAAAGCCTAAGTTCTTATAATGGTGTACAAAGCCCCATAAGATGAATCCTTTATTAGCCTTTCTCACCTTCTCCTATAGAGCTCTTTCACTGTACTCCAGTCCAGTCATATTGGCCTCCTTCCTATTCTTTGAATAATCTAGGCATCCTCCCAACTCAGGGCCTCAAGAGGCAAGCCTTCCTGTTCCCTCTGCCTGAAGTATTTTTGCTCCTAGATATTCATATATTTTCTCCCTCATCTCTTTCATGTGTTGGCTTAATCATTCCTTTGATAGTGAAACCTTTCCTGACAACTCACCCCCCCATCCCAATAGTCTCCTCATCTTTTTGTTCATTTTTAAATGTTTATTTTATTATCTACCACCTGGCATTTATAATCACATGCTTACTCTTTCTTCTACTAAAGCATACCCATTTTGATTATTGAGATTTTTTGTCTCTCTATTTTCTGTGACATCAATAGAACCTGTAACAGTTCCTGGTACAAGGCAAGTAATTCATAATTATGAATGAGCAAAGAATGAAAGACACTGAAGGAATGAATTTAACAGTAGGATTGATATTGATCCCGAACCATTTCGGACAGATGTTTAAAATATTCATTCAATGCATTCCAATGAAATCCTGCTACTACCTAAGAACCTATATGCTAAGATTATCAACTGTCATTTTTTTTTAGCAGTTTCTATATGATCTGGTGACATTTAGGGTCATATATGCATCTTCTTTACTGAAGATGAATAATGGTATTTATAAAGTTTCATATGATTATAGTATCAAATATTTACTCAGAAAATAGAAATCATGCTAGGTAATAAAGAAAACAAGAAACTGATCACACTGCTATTCGAGGATAGAAAGATTAGAAAAAGAAAGAAACATCAAGGTAATCCTGGATTTATAACTTCAGGAAGGGGCTGGTATTCCTGGGATTAGGGAGAAGCAATGTAGAAGTCTGGATGACTAGGATTAAGGAACTAGGTCAGATACAGTGGCACATGCCTATAATCCCTGCACTCTGGAGTCAGAGTCAGGTAGATATCTGTGAGTTCAAAGCTAGCTAGGTCTATATAGTGAGATGCTGTACCAAAAAGAATTTAAAATCTTATAAAATGTCATATGATCTAGTAATTTCACTTTATGTACTAAAGAAAAATGAAGACATATGTTTTCACAAAACTTGTGCACTGATATTCATAGCTGTATTTATAGTAGCCTCAAAGGAAAAAACCCACAAAATGATAGACAAAATCCAGTATATTCAGATGATGCACTAGTAGTCACAAAAAAGGAAAGAAGTTAACACATGGTGAAGATCGAAGAACCTTAAAAACATTATTCCAAAATAACAAATCTAGTCACAAAAGGCCAAAAATATTTATCTTTTCATTTATAGGAGATACCCAGGGAAGGAAAACCAAGTAGAGACAGAAAGCATGTTTGTGTTTACTTGAGCTTGGAAGAGGAGTAGAGGATGGGAGGTGACTATTAATAGGTTCTAGGTTTCTTTGGGGGATATTGAAAATCTTCTAAACCTAGATTACATTGATTGGCATCCAGCTTTGTTACTGCATATGAAAACATCTAAACTATTGCCCTTAAGTGAACAGATTAAATATGATGCCAGATCCACCAACCATACCACAATGTACTTTACGAAAAGGGTTAGGAGGTTCTATGGATCTAGGATACAGTCCACTGGAGAAGGACATCTAAGATACAGTCCACTGGAGAATGACTTAACCAAGCAGCTTATTATATGATAAAGCTAGTTCTAGGATAAAAAGAAAAAGAAAAAAAATGCTGTAGGCTGGAGCAGACTGTATTGTTGAGATAAAGGTCTTTTTCCACCAGAATGACACATTGACAGCAAGTTAAGAGAAGAAAGAATTATCTTCTTTCTTTCATATTTTTCAGCTTTGTTGAGTCCCCTATCTCCTACCAGCCACCACTATTAGAAGTTCACAGGGAGCCACAGTCAAAGGGGGTATGTAGTTAGATGCATTATAGTCTTGAAGGAGAGTATAATAACCAGAATTTCAACACTGTACATACACTTTACAGTGATTCAATTATATTCAATCTAGGTAACTAATATAGCACTCTGCTTACTGATATTTATCCACTGAATAAATAAACATGTTCTCATTTTCTTTTCAAAAAGGAAAAAAGTGAAGTCCCAGTTATTTCGTTGGTCATCTGTGTTTGGCAGCTGTTCTTTCTCTTTCTGGTGAAAGTTATTTTAGAATTTTCAGGTTAGTCACAACCATACTTGAATACCCCACAAACTGAAGACTAACTTCATTTTTAGCAAATATTTATTTTTATATTTATTCATATGCATACATATTTCTGAGTGTATGCTGCATATGTGCCCACAGAGGCCAGAAGAGTGTCAGTTCTCCTGGAATTGGAGTTACAAGCAGTTTTGAGTCACCTGATATGGGTATTGGCAACCAAATTCAGGTCATCTGGAAGAGAAGCAAGTGCTTTTAAACTCTGAGTCATCTTTCCTAAAAAATTAACTGGGATTCCCTTTGTAAATTCTGTATCCCAAATTATTTCAAAGTAGAAATAAGACAGTGATGTTAATTCTTACTATTAATACAATAAAAAAGTCCAATGGAAACTGGAGAGTACTTGTTCTTAGAGGGTTCCCAGATTCAATTCTGAGCACCCACATAGTGGCTCATACCTGTCTGTAATTTCTGTTCCAGACAATTTGATGTCCTCTTCTGACCACTGAAAGTACAATGTATGCACAGGATGCATAGGCACAGATGCAAGCAAAACACTCAGAATTTAAAATATTTTATAAAAGAAAAAGAGCTAACAGTTACACACATGTATAGATAGATATCACATGGCAGGAGACCAGGAGAAAAATGTAACTGAAGCCTTTATTTCTCCAGATGATGACCTCTAACCCTTCATAGGGCTACCACAGAATGGCTTATATTATTTAATTGTCTTCTTCTAATCATCATTACATAGTTCCCTTTTTCTGAGCCACATGGACTATGTTAGTTTATCAGGTTGGATGATCCAAGCTTTTACTGTTGTCCATTTTGTTTTGTGTGTTTTACTTTTATTCTCAGACATAGCAACCACCATGTGGATCCTCAGAAAACACCATGTCTTCTAGAATGAGCCCATCTTGATATTACTGAGTAGCAGTATAATCAACTTGCTCTTGGTAATCTGTCAGTCATTCAAAACAGGGCAGTGCTACTTTATTCTTTGTCTTTAGATTCAAGAGCATCAGAAGCCCTGATTGTCAGGTAATAGTGTCAACTTCCAATTCAACTAAAACATGGTTATATTCATTGCTTGGAATTATGCTCCCCAAGTGACAGAAACCAAGATATAATTTTTTATAAGCAAAACATTGTATAAGTAAGATATCAGGTGGAATGGTGAGATGAGCCATTTTCATTTGCATCTATAGGTTTCTGGGCCCAAATGCTATATATGGCAGTTAGAAATAGATACTATTGGCTTATCCAGTCATTTCTACCTGTTGTATTTTTGTTCTTATCTCTCAACTGACCCTCTTTAAACCTATAGTTGAACTTTCCTTTCCTAATTGGTGATGTTTCCAGGTGATGGAGCTCAGGGCTTGGATATGTAGATCAGGGGTCGATAGAGCCTTTTCCCAGCATGCACAATGTCCTAGGTTCATTCTCTATTACTACAAAAGACAAGATCAAGGAATTCCACGAAAATGCACCCATTGCCACATCTCTCCCCTTGTGAACCGAGCTTGAAAAACAATGATATGTAGGAGATGATGTTGGCAAAAGAGCATTCTGTGCATGTACAGATGGTAGTAATAACCTGAACATTATCTCCCGGGAAAGCAAATCAATATCTAGAAAACATGTCTACTCGAGTGAAGAAAGATCACTACTCTGTTGGTGACAGAAGGGTTCCACTGTAATTAACCTTCCACCAGGTGGCTGGCTGGTCCCCTGGGAGAATGCAGCTGTGCTGGGGATTTGGTGTTGACTTCTGCTGTTAGTAATATAGGCAGTCAGATGTAGCAGTGTCTGGATCAGCCTTTGTGACAGGTACAAGAAGCATCCCAGGATCATGAATTCTCTTTCCTCTCTTCTTGCATGTCAGTGTTTCTCCAGGGTCTGCTATGGGCAGAACTTAACAGGAAGTTAACTGCTAAGGGTAAAATGTCACATTGTTTCTTTAAAGAGTTGAGTAAAAACTATTATTTCAGTTCCAGAACATACTAATTTACTAAATGTCTGCATTTGGTAAATGTATTCTGTCCTTTCTGGGCAGAAGAAAGATCCCAAAGCTAGGGCTTCTATTGGACCAGAGAATCACTTGGACATGCTAGGACAGGTAGGGGTTTTGTTGTCAATTCACAGAGCATTCCACAGCAGAACAATTATGTGAGACTAGGCTGGTTACCCGATACTTAGGAAACTTGATTTTCCCTACCTCGAATAGAGAATAAAAACTACCTTACGGATCTATTTTGGAAACACATGAAATACACATGTTGACATCTTTTAAAGCACTTATTACCAAGTAAAAAGTATTTTCTGGCTCCCATTTGTTTCCAGTTTAATCAATGGTCATTTGAGTGTCTGACGAGTCTCCTATTTAACAGTGGTTTTCAATGGGAGCAATTTAGGTCTCCAGAAGACACTTTGAATTGTCTGGAGATATTTGTTGGTTATCTCAACTGTAGTGGGGAAATGCTATTGTTATCTTGGTAGCAGGGGCTGGGATGCTTCTAAATATCCCATGATGTACAAGCTCCAAGTAATAGTAGTGCCAAAATTGAGTAAGTCTGCTCTATAGCCATGGCTACTCTAATTGCTTAAATGTTGAAGCTACTTTCTCAGATAGGAAGCCAAAAGGAAAGTGATTGCAAAAGTGCTTGTGCTGTGTTAGCTGACTCTTTGCCACATTGCCTTGATTTAGCTTCCAGCCTTTCTCCCAAAATGGGTTCATAATAGTGCTTTAAGATTATGCAGCAATAGAACATCACAAGAACACTTACAGAAGATAAACAGCTGCCAAACTGGCCAGAGACCAGACATCTTCCTCTCTAAATTTATAGCAGTACGATTTTCTGTCTCACAGAGCAGAGGATGAGCCAGCCACGTATTCTCTTCTCCAGGTTAAACAACAGTGACACCTCAGACAGCTTGAGCAGCAGAAAGAAGAGGGAAGATTTATGGAGTGTTCACTGTGTACCAGGCACCACACTAAACATTTTCCATGCATTATCTGATTGTGTTTCTCTTCAGAGGTTCAACTTTTTGTTTTCATATTTCATAATCAGCCACCATATTAGACTGACATGTTAACCTTTGCAATAGTACTATGGGAACATATAAATTAATTGCTGAGAATATTTTTTTCAAGACAATATATTTTGTACTTGTCTTTTGACTTCTCTGCCTTCAAACAAAAAACAGCACACCTCTTGCATCAATGCGAATTACTAAAAATTTGTTATCTAGTACTCTCTTCGGATAGCTTGTTTTCCAGAGAAGAACACCTGAAGCACAATGCCTACTTAACACCATTTTCACAAATTAATATAGAGGAAAGGCTAAAGACACTGAGATTCTGTGTAAGAGAGAAAATAACTATATATATATATATATTTTTAAAAAATTGGTGATCTTTTCTTCTGTTAATACATAACAAAGATTCTTCCTAGCAATGTGAGTCTATAGGGTTCTATCAATCAAGCTCTAAAAAATAACAACCCCCATTCACATGTACCTGAGTATGATCTATTGGAATCAAGCAGATTGTGTATGACTTTGTAGGTAAGCTTCATATTTTTAAGAGATTCAATAAAATGAACAAAATGAGATTATTTTATAAAGTCTTTAGAAAGGTTATAGAAACAAAAAGTCACTATGCTTAGTATATGGTTGATACTCTATAAATGCTGTTCATATTAACCTGTTACACTAAAAGCATATTTACTTTTTCTCATGGTACATATTATTAACAACACACACTTATCATGAGTCCATTGGTATGATACATTTAAACTATTTCAAAAATATATAACTTAATTTATTGTTAGGATTGCCAGATACACTCTTCTTGAAAGAGATTAGTTGAAAATAAGCAATCAGTCCTTTTCCAAAAAGCTAAGGTCATCCAAGATGAAAAACATTTTTTAATGTTGTAAACAGAAGAGTCCAGGGCACCCAAAGTAAGATCCAAAGTAGGATCATTCCTTCTTTATTAAAGATTTATGTTTGACTTTAATTGTGTACATGTGTGCATGTTTCTGTGTGTATATGTGCACATGAGTGCAGGTGCTTTATGGGGCCAAGGGTATCAGATTCCCCTAGAACTGTAGTTAGATGATTGTGAGCAACTAGACATGGGTGCTAGGATTCAAACTAATTTCTTTTGCCAGAGAAGTGCATGTTCTTAGCTCCTGTGGCACCTTTAGTTTCACAAAGTAGGTTATTAGAAAAGATACATGAATGGGAAAAGAAATAAGGGGAAAATTGTAAAATGTGAATAAGTACAGATGTTTCGTTAATAATCTTGTGATGTCAGCTTCCTGGTGTTGATAATTGTGTTGTGTCTAGGTAAGATCTAAAGGTTTGAAAAAGAGGTGAGGTGTATAAAGGAGCCCTAGATGCACTATTTTTGTAACATCTCTTTAAATATAAAATTAGGGTGAAATAAAGTAGAAAATTTATTAGAGTTAAATACATTTCTGATTCATGTTAATTATAGCTCACAGTTTCCTCTTATTAGAGAAGAAAAAATTTAAAAGAAGTATTTTTCTTCTCGAAGGAGACAAGAAAATGCACACTCTCTCATAACCATGTATACCTGCAGGACAATTTAGAAACATAGGCCAAATACCTTAAAATAGCCAAATATATGAACTCTACAATTCCTCATTTAGGAATTTTCACAAGGAAATCATGGTCCCTTTTTATTTTTTTTCATTTCTTGAACAGTTATGACTTCAGCTTTCTGTAACTTTCTTTGTCAGGCTCCATTCCTCACAACAGCAGTATCCATACAATACAAATTTGGACAGTGCTTTCCTTTATGGTCTCCTGAGTAGGATGAGATTAAAATGTAGCTCTTTCCCATGTTAGTATAATGGACAATCAATAAATATTTAAATAATTGAATGGATATATATATATATATATATATATATATATATATATATATTACTCAGAAATATAAAGTATATAAATACATGTTATACACTGAATCACTTATCATCATGAAAGAAACAGTATGTTACTATAAAGAAATGATTGAACAAGTATGGTAGAGTCTATGAGTAGCTTCTAATTGTACCATCTAATCATGATACACATTAAAAACAAGAAATGTCAGTATTTATGTGAACATTTTTTTGGTATGGAAAGTGGCTCCACATGCATTGATAATTGAAAAAATATGAAAAACATAGTTTAGAAGAATAAAAGAGTATATACATTCAAATGTTTTCAATAATTTACCTCATTGATGGAATTCTCTATGTATAATTATTTTAAAATAGAAGTTTCTTACAAAACGAGTAATTATTATAGATATGTGAGTCTGAAATGAGTCAGCCAAATTCACCATAAGTGATTTTAAAAGAAATGAATATGAGAACCTTTTTTTTTTTTCTCGCCAAGATCTTATTCCAGGACTTCTGGAAGCTTTCAGCATATCAAGGCTATAAAATGATACCAGAGAGAAGACATTATAAAGAAGATGGCTGAAAACATTTCTTTAGAGAGTTCTATCCCAGTGTTGAGGGCCCTTGTTCTTTTCACTGCAGTCATGGAAACAGACTACATTCTAATTGCAACCTACTCAGGAGCCATGAAAAAAAAACAGCAGCTGAATTTGAAATTGTGTGCATTCTGATGTTAAAATGAATGGAGCCTGGTGAAGAAAGCTCAAAAAACACAAAACTGACAGACAAACAAACAAACAAAACAAAAACCAAAAAATCCTAAAGTGAGAGCCCTCCAAGAAATGAAAGAACTAAAAAAAGGCATAATTTCCAGAGCCAACAGACAGTTACTTCCAGTTTGTGAAGTAACATATTTGAGTAAAATGAGTTTGAGACCATAAGAGAAATCAATCAATCTGCTTTGATAGTGTGAAGAGAGCTATTCTAACATAGTGTTGCTGTATCTTCTATTTGAACGAACTCAGTATGGCTTAGATCAGAAGGGAAACAACGAAAAATACTTTGCATATCTCAGGACATAGTTTTACCCATCTTTGAAGCTCACAGAGTATAACAATTACTGAAGGTATTTGTGATAGCTAATATTGATTGTCAATTTGACAGGACCTATGATCATTGAAGGCAAGCTCCTGGTATGCCTTTAAGGGTTATCTGGATTAGGCTAATGCAAAGGATTATCTAAATTATGTTAAGTGAGATGGGAAGACCAACCAGAAATGTGGTTGGTACCTTTTCCTGGGCTAGGGTTCCAGGCTGAATAAAAACATAAACATCCATGACTCTTTGGAGGAGAACTTACAGGGATTATTTTTCCAAACCAACATTCTTTGGAGGAGAACTTACAGGGATTATTTTTCCAAACCAACATTCTTTGGAGGAGAACTTACAGGGATTATTTTTCCAAACCAACATAATCCTTAACTAGACTGTAAGTATTTGTCCTCATGCCCACACAACTTGTAATCGTCACTGCTCATCAAGGAAGACTCTCTTTGCCTTTTTTAGTTTTCTTTCTTTCTTTGTAATTTTTAAAAGATCTTCTCTCAATCATTCCATCCTGACTGTGTTTTCCCCTCCTTCCACTCCTCCAAGTCCTTTTCTACCTCCTCTCTTCCCTAGATCCACTCCATCTCTGTTTCCTTTCAGAAAAAAAAAATATGGGCCTTCCAGGGATATCTACCAAATATGGCATAACAAATTACAATGAGACTAGGCATAAGCCCTCATATCAAGCTGGATGAGGTAACCCAGTAAGAGGAAAAATGTCCCAAGCACAGACAAAAAAGTCAAAGACACCCCCTACCATTTTTTGGAGTTCCACAAGAACACCAAGCTATACAACCATAAGGCACATGCAGAGAACCTAGCTCTGTCCCATTCAGGGTCCATGATTGTTGGAAAGAGTCTCAACATATGGAGACCATTTCAGAAAACCACAGTCATTCAAACTGTTGACTTGTGGAGCTCAGTACCAATGGTTACATCTACAAAACAAATCTTACTTCTAAGGTTCAGGGAAAATTGTGGAAGACAGGGTAGAAAGATTTTTAAGGATCTTATGATTGTTTAAATTGTCAAAGGATCCCCTCCCTTGGTCTCCATATCCTAGCCCCTAACTCCAACATAAAACCTTGTTCTAATGGAGGCCACTCCAATCCCAGAACCCCAGGCATAACCCCACCCACAGCCCACCAACACTTCTTAGAGCCCACACAGTTTCCTCAAAAGTAACCCCTCCCTTTGTCTCTATACCCTGTCCACAACTCTGGGAGAATTCTTCTGCTCTACCAGAGGCCACATCAGTACAAGGAACCCTGGGTAAGACCTTCCCCACCCACAGACATCCAATGATTCCTCAGATCCCACCTAGCTTCTCCAAAGACATCCTCTCCCCTGGTCTTCATATTCCAGCCCACAATTCCAACATAAGCACCAGAGGCTATGCTGATAACCTGAACTCCATAAGCTATCTGCTCTATTTGAAGCCATACCATTTCACAGAACCCAGAGCCAACACTGGCACCCCAAACCCCAGAGGTCAGGCAGGCCATCAAAACCCAGGAAGAGATACTCTACTGCACCTGAGGGCTTACAGGTCACTAGAACCACAGGCCACTCAGGCCAGAAGACCAGAAGGGAAAATGAAACCAAGGGAAAAAAATCCATTCAACAAAAACTCAGAAATATTCTCCCAAGGCTATAATTACCCCAAACCCAGATACCCATAGGATGGCATAAGAATATAATAAACAATAGTCCTGGCAATATGGCATCACCAGAGCCCAGCTATCCTACTACAGCAAGCCCTATGTAACTTTAACTTTTTTCAAAACCCATTTTTAATGAGGGTTCTTAAATGCTTTAACTTTCCTTCTAGCCCACCAGAGGTAGTGGAAAAGAAAGGATACAGGGGAAGTGGACCTGTTTAGAAATGGTTCTTTGGAGTAACACCCATCAGTGTTGTCAGGAAATCAGCAGTTCAGTTCATAGGTCAGCAGCTGCAGCTCAATTTGCTCTCAAACACTTCACAGATATACCAGCAGCCTGGTTTGGGAGTGTCTAGGTAGCAGCAGGTGTCATGACCTTGCAGCCAGGAGGGATTCAGATCCGCAGGGACATCAGGAGCAGTTCTAGGCCATGCATTTCTTGATAGATCATTGAAGACAGGAAACCAGCAAGCATTTAGTTATGCAAGCAAACCAAGCTCAGACTCAGCCACTGTCCTTTGAGTCCTTTTTATACTACCTCCAAACTTCACTTGTCCTCCAGGGGTATTGCCTCAGCATGTGTGTTTGTATCAGCTGACATCACTCTGCCAATCATCTGAAGTCCCAGGAAGCACCAAGAAACTGCAGCATACCACCAGAAGGGTTTTTTTGGCGTGTTTCTCTCTATGGAGTCTCAACAAATGCAATCTAAGGTGAACCAATACATGCATGTCATTAGCAAAGAATCCTTCATCACTTGTCATTTCACATACTTGCCTTTCACCCATGTCTGCTTCAGAGAAACATTCCCTCACGTGTTTGCCCCAGCAAAACACCATCCAACATAACTGATTTTCCAAAAAACCCTTAAATTTCCACTTCACTCTTGATATTCTGACACAGCTGAAGCACAAGAAAATTTATGAAGATGATAGATGATTTTGAAGGAAAAATGAATAAATCACTGAAAGAAATCTAGGAAAACAATCAATTGGAAGAAATGAGTAAATCCCTTAGAGAAATCCCTTAAAGAAAGTGCACAGAGCCAAGAAAAAAGAAAACAGGTGATAGAAATAAGTAGAACTATTTAAGACCCAAAAACAAAACATAGAAGCAATAAAGAAAACACAACTGAGGGAATCCTGGTAATGGAAAATCTAGGTAAGTGAACAGAAGCTGCAGATGCAAGCATAACCAACAAAATACAAGAGATGGAAGAGAGAATCTTAGGCATAGAAGATAAAATGGAAGAAACTGATACAAAGAAAAAATGTTAAATCTAAAATGTTCCTGACCCAAAACATTCAGAAAAATCTGGGATACTATGAAAAGACCAAATCTAAGAATAGTAAGAATAGAAAGAATAGAAGCCCAACTCAAAGACACAGAAAATATTTTTAACAAAATCATAGAAGAAAATTTCCTAGTCTTAAGAAGAACATGCTAAAAAAGGTCTAAGAAGCTTCCAGAAAAAAATGGACCAGAAAAGAAAGTCTCTCACAACCCACCCCCACCTGCCACATAATGATCAAAACACTAAACATAGAGAACAAAGAATATTAAAAGTTGTAAATGAAAAAGGTCAGGTAACATATAAATGCAGAACTATTAGAATTACACTTGAATTCTCAATGGAGACTCTAAAAGCCAGAAGGGCCTATACTGAGGTCTTGCAGACTCTAAGGGACCACAGATGCCATCCCAGACTACGATACCAGTAAAACTTTCAGTGACTATAGATGGAGAAAGCAAGATATTCCATGATGAAGTCACATTTAAACACTATCTATCCATAAATCCAGCCCTACAGAAGGTGCTAGAAGAAAAATTACATCCTGTGGAGGCTAATTAGACCAATGAAAACACAGGAAGTTAATAATCCCACACCAGCAAAACTGAAAGAAGGAAAGTGTGTACTCTAGCACATGAGTGTATGTGCATGCTTACACACACACACACACACACACACACACACACACACACACATCATAAGCAACAACAAAATAACAGGATTTAACAATCATTGGTATCAGTATCTCTCAATATCAATAGATTCAATTCCCCAATAAAAATACACAGGCTATCAGAATGGATGCGAAACCTAACAGGGTCCATTCTTCTGGTACATAAAAGAAACACCTCAATATTAAAGATAGGCATTATTTCAGAGTTAATGGCTAGACTATCCAAGCAAATTGACACAAGAGACAAGCTGATGTAGGCATTCTGATATCTAAAAAAATAGACTTCCAACCAAAATTGATCAAAAGAAATGAGGAAGGACACAACATAGTCATCAAAGAAAAAATTTCATAAAGATGATGCTTCAATTCTCAACATCTATGCCCCAAATACAAGAGTACCCACATTTGTAAAAGAAACTTTACTAGAGCTTAAATTATACATGGAATGTCACACAGTAATAGTAGGAAACTTCATTATCCCACTCTTATCCATAGACAGGTCACTCAGACAAAATCCAAAGAGAGAAAGAAGTTAACAGATATTATGGCTCAAATGAACCTAACAGGTATCGACAGAACACTTCACCCACCCAAACACAAAAGAATATCCCTTTTTTCAGCACTTTGTCAACAAAGGGTGCTGGTCTTACTGGAGGTTGGCATGTAGAAAAATGCAAATACATCCATATCTATCACCTTGAACAAAACTCAAGTCCAAGTGTACTGAAGACCCCAACATAAATCAAAATACACTAAATCTCATAACAGAGAATGTGGGAAATAGCCTTAAATATATTGGCACAGAAAACAACTTCATGAAGAGAGTGTCAACAGCACAGGCACTAAGATCAACAACTAATAAATGAGACCTCATGAAACTGAAAATCTTCTGTAAGGCAAAGAGCACTGTCAATAGAACAAAAAGGCATCCTACAGAATGGGAAAGTTTTTCACCAACCCCACACTGAAAGAGTTCTAATTTCCAAAATACATAAAGAATTGAAGAAACAAGTTGTCAACAAACCAAATAATCCAATTAAAAAATGAGGTACAGTTCTAAACAGAGAATTCTTAGAGGGGAATTTTTTTTAATAGGTATTTGTAACTTTATTATTTTTATATAAATAATTTATTTATTTTTGAACACGAAATGCTTTTTTATAGCATGTTTAACAAGGGGAGGGGGTAAGAGGGGCCAGGTGGTGGAAAAGTACAAAATCTTCTTGGCCTGTGCCTTGAAACATGTCATGGTCTATACGGTACACTGCCTTGAATTATGATCTACCTGCTGTTCTTCAGAAGATATGGTACACTGCTTGAGTTATGGTCTCCCTGCTATTCTTAAGATGATATGGTACACTGCTTTGAGTCTATCTGCAGTTGCTAAGCAGGATCTTGCAGTTGCCAAGCTTCAGAGGACATTGTGCAGGTGGGGAAAGGTAGGGGGTGAGGGTAAGGGCGAGAGTCCTGGCTTCTGGCATCTCCCTCTTCTCTGTTTAGTTAGAGAAGGCATCTTATGATCAATCCCAACTATGTGAATTTTGAATTTGGATGTCTAATTATGGGGGGTCTTAGACAAGTTCACAACCCCAAAACACTGATGTGAGACGAGTCACATCGATGGTCGAAGGTTTTAGGCTGTCGACGATGGGCAACGTCAAGGGACTCCGATGTGGGTGAAAGGAGGGTGAGAGCCCTGTCTTAGGCCATGTAGGCTGCACCCACTCCCAGCACCACGCACTCCTTTTCGGCTGCATTGGGTGGGCCCCTGGGAAGTGGACCTACAATAATCCCGTCATTGGGCTAACTCACAGCCATCCTAGTCTCTTGTATATGTTCAAGTTACCAACCATTTGTCAGTTTGGGGTGTAATATTGTCATAAAGGAAGGCTCCCCAATGTTAGCGGCCATATCAAGGGTGGCCTTGGTTTAGGAAAAAGCCAATTTTTGTTGTGGTGATCAAGAGGCCAAGCTCTCTAGCGAGAGAAATGAGGGCAAAGCCAGGCATACCAGGAACCCTTCTGGAGGGCGTGGAAGTCTAGGGGGAAGGAGCAACTGTTGGCGCTTCTGCCCTGATTTTACAAGAACTCTGAAAAATTGGCTTTAAAAACAAAAGAGGGGGAACGGTACCCCCTCAGAAGGAGTCCCCCTGAAATACTCTCCATCATGCCTTGTTCACTTTTCTCTCTAAAGCTGAAAGCTCATGGCAAATCTCTTGCTGACCATGATGAAATGATGGCTAAATGTACTTTCATTTCATGAGAAGGGAATAAATATTAACTACAGAGGAAGTAATTATTTTATTGCAGAGATATAGGAATATATATATTCATTTCAAATGTGTGAATTAGGTTTTTTTGTAAACCTGGAGTTATTCATTGGAAAAGATAAAAGTATTAAAATTTAAGTGTTAGAGGAATGATGCATTTGCTTTAGAAAGTTTGGCAATTCTTTTGTTGGGACCACTCTTGTATCTCTTCTCTAATTCCCTTTTGCCCCATTCCAGTATGTTTTGACTGTCTTCATGATGATCATGCTCTAATCACAATAATATTCTTTGAGCAGCTGTACTAATTTCTATCCACAAAACATATTCCCACTGCTCTTTCAAGGAGAGCCTACTCATGCCTGCAGTAGAGCACTGATGCCTTCTGGGAAGATTCCATATGTGTCTCCCAAATCATGAGCAAACACTGAAATTCATCTTATATCTCTGTTAAGGAAAGCAATAACAGATATTTTCTTTTAGAGGAATCTATGGCTGCTTTAAATCATAGGAAATGTAATTCCACTAACAAGTTTCTTTAAATGAAAATTTCTAGAGACATTGCATCATCCTTATTCCTAATATGAAATTTCAAATTTCAACTGCTTGCTAGGTTCACTCATACTGTCTTCCATATATATTATCCACTGATGTTTAATGCCCATTGAATGTCCAATGCCTGACAGACTGCTTCTAGTGTAATCCTTCAACAACATACATGCATATATCAACATAAACACACACACACACACACTGAGAGAGAGAGAGAGAGAGAGAGAGAGAGAGAGAGAGAGAGAGAGAGAGAGAGAGAGAGCACTTCCCCAACCATTGATTTATATGCATATCAAGAGTTCAAAGCATTTGCTTTTAGCCACTTATGGCACTTTTCTTTGTCATAGCCTCTACATCTGAAGTTCTCAATCTGTAGGTCAACCTTTCTTTGGGGGGGGTCACAAATCAGATACCCTACATATCAAACACCTACATTCTGATTCACCACAGTAGGAAAATTATAGTTATGAAGTCGCAACAAAATAATTTTATGGCTGGGAGTCACCACAACATGAGGAACTGTATTAAAGAGTGTCAGAACTAGGAAGGGTGAGAACCACTGCTCTATATAGCTTAGTAAGGAAGAAAATTGCTGAGTGGGTATTTGGGAAAACCTCTCATAAAAGCAAGTGTTTAAGTAAAAACACTGCTGTCAAAAAATGTGGGCGACACAAGTATCAAAGATTAGGGGGACTTGTAAAAGCTAGAAACTTTCTGCATCTTGAATGAATTTGCACATAGCTGCAATCCTCATTTGGCTAGTAACTTATGGCAAAGTGCTAAAGGAGGCCATTTTGAGTTGCAGTTGGCAGGCTTCAGCTAAAATAAAAGTCATGGCCTCATGAGGAAAAAAAACCTGGTGTGTGTGTGTATGTGTGTGTGTGTGTGTATGTGTGTTAAAGTAGTTTGATAAGGTAAACATTCTTGTACTATAATTCCATTCTTTAACATTTTAAGTTCACTAACCATCCTCTATTACTGAATAAATTAGGCTATTGCAACTTATAACTGAAGAGCAATCTAGGAATAATTGAACCACAGCCTATATCTGGCACACTTTCTGTTTTTATAAGTACCATGAGCTAGGAATATCTTTATCTTTCTATATAGTTAAAAAAATCAAAATAATTATTTTCTGCTCTATAACAATCACACAAAATTCAAACTTCCATGCCCATCTGTAAGACTTTATTGGAAAATATACATTCTCATTCTTTTAAGTATTGTCAGTGATTGCTCTCAAGCTACAGTGGCAGAGTTGAGTATTTAAATATCTATGATAAAGACCGGGTAGCATGCATCTCCTAGAATATTTGCTCTCTAATAATTTACAAAAATATTAAATGACCACTGACTTGGAATGTTATAGAGAATGTCTTTTCATGCTTTACCTTTTCTAAAATTCTGGCTTGGTGGTGAGAGACATATAAGGATGCCATTGCCCCTCCAAGTTTTCCAGCTTAATGTTGTCTCTTTGTGAACTAGGATTCACACAAGTTCAGGACGCTCTTCATGACAATCAAACGTTTTTTCCATGTCAGGAGTAAGTGAAAAGAGTCAGGAGTGACCTTTTAATGCACATTATTTACTCACAAGAAAGCTTTTTTAAACCAGAGATGATTCTAGTTCATTCTTCCCTGTCTGCTTCTGTTTCGGTCAGATTGCTTGAAAGAATAAACCAAATTCTTGTGTTTTGTTTCTATTCTGAAGGAATGATGTAGGTGAATGACCTGGAGAAAATTGATTTTTTTTCTTTTGTTTGTGCATCTTGGCTTGATTTTCTTTTTTCTTTTGGAGAGGACAGATAATCCTCTTTTCTGATTTACTGGAAAATACTGGTATTCAGGTTTAGATGTTGGACACTCAAATATATGATTTAAAAGGGGAGGTGGGGGTAATGCACAGTCATTTCTCTCTCTCTTTTGTCAGAAAGCAATCAGGGACAAAATAAAATATAGAGCGATGTATAGATGGCCGTGGAGTTGGAAGATTTTAGTTTCCCTTGAGCCAAAACAATATTGATTATTAAAAAGCCTTCAGATGATTTCCAATTATTCTAATGGAAAAAAACTAGGACAATATCTGATGATCAGCTTCTGGTACACAAAAGTTCTAAGTTAAAATTTGGAATGAGAAACTAAGGTACAACATGCAACTATATTTCCTGAAATTAGACAGAGATGGGGTTTTCTTCTTGTTGTTGTTGTTTATACAAATAATCTATTAAGAGAGTAATTTTATGTTGGAGAGATGGCTCAGTGGCTAAAAGTGCTTGTTGTGTAATCATGAAGGATGTGTTCAGACCCCAGCACCCACATAATAAGATGAGTGTAGTTCCATGGGCACTTATGATCCAACACTGAAGTGGGGTGGATACAAGAGAATGGTTGGGGCTAACTGGCTTGTAACCTAGCCAAAAGCAAGAGCTCCAGGTTCAGGAAGAGACCATATGTAAAATGAGTAAGTCAGAAAGAGATAGAGGAAGAACTCAATGTCCGACTCTAGACTCTATACTTGCAGGCACAGGTACTTGAAAAAATAATACAAATCATACAAGCATACATACAAGCACATATATCCCACTCATAACACACACACATACACACACACACACACACACACACACACACACACACACTAAATTAGAAGAGATTCCTTCTAGAGAATCTGTAACAAAGTGGGAAAGTGAGATGAAGAAGGAGAGAAATTAAACAGGAGAGGTAGGTTAGTCTGGCCTTGAAGCTTTGTGGAGGTAGGGACCATGAAAAGCACTCAAGAATCTGCCATGTCATGACATGAAGAAAGACAGAAAGACATCTGTTTCCCTATGTCAGCCCCATGGAATCATAGCTGGGGGAGTTAAATGCCCAGACACCTCATACAAATCCATTGTACGTATTAAGAGTGATTTTCCAGAAGTGAAGAAATTTGTAAGTGACCAGGTATCACTATCTGAGGGACCCATGAGATCAATAAAGTCAACTATGGGATTCAATTCGAAATGAGACTGTCAGGCAGCTCATCACATAGTGTTTGTAAAGAATGAACCCCCCTTTAACCATCCCCAGCCTCATCAAGGAGTTCAGAGTGCTGGGGTAAACCTTCCCTTGCAAGAGATATCCAGACTGGCACCCATTTATTTATTTATTTATTTATTTATTTACTTATGTTTTATACTATAGCAGACCCAGGGGAGTTGGGCAAGAACTTCTAAATTAAGAGTAAGGACTCATTATTGTATTGGACTGAACACTGGAAACAGTGGTCTGTGATTTAAAGTATTATACACTCTGTATTACCAACAAACAAAAAATAAAACAAAAACAAACAAACAAATACAACCAATAAACAACACCTCCAAAAAACCTCCCAAACTACCAAAGTCAATGTCATTGTAGCTATTAGTTTTAACTTGTGAGCAAGGTAAGAAAAAGACTAGCCTAAATGTGGGGAACCTGAAGGGAAATCTTGCTTTCTGACAATGTCTTAGTGTTTTGAAAACATTAAAATTATAAACTACTAAGTTTGTTGCTATTCTTTGCAGAGTTGATCAGAATTGCCCATTCCAAGGAGATTAAATTTTTCTGCTTATATGTTAATATTTGTGTCCTAGAAGTCTCTTTTTATTTTAATACACTAATGTTAAGAGTCTTATTTATAGGTTTTGGGCCCGAGCATAGAGTAGGTCGCAGGCGGCAGCTCCGTACTCAACCCCAGAAAACCGAGAGAAACAGGGACTCCCAGGAGCTTGAACTCACGCAGCATCCCAGGTAAGGTAAAAGCAACACTCTCCCCAAACAAGGAGCAACCGGGACCCACTGGGACCCAGGAATTCGCTCCTGGCCCGGGGCGGGCTCC
>NW_021604589.1:3991093-4002084 GCF_004785775.1 Grammomys surdaster | reverse complement strand
GAGCACTCACAGATCCCGGGAGGCAGCTCTGCACCCAATCTCGCAGAATCAAGAGGAAGCGGGGCTCACAGGACCTCTGTGCCAAGCAATTTCTTAGGCTAGAAGGTGGCAGTTCTTGCCTCCAATCAGGGAGCAACTGGGACCCACTGGGACCCACTGGGACTCACTGAGACCCAGGAATCCTCTCCTGACCCGGAGCCCAGGCCCCTTCCGGTTTCCACCTGAACACTGAGCACATCTTGGGCCTCAGCTCTAACTCAAGCAGCAAAACTCATCCCAAACAGTTCTGACACAACCTAGATAATAGGAAAGACAGGCCCCAGTCAGAGACAGCACTGATAGCACAAAGGCGATCCAGATGGTGAAAGGCAAGCACAAGAACACAAGCACCAGCAACCCAAGGTACTTGCCAGTATCAGAACCTAGTTCTCCCACATTAGAAAGTCCTGAACTCCCCATATCACCAGGAAAACAAGAACCAGATCTAAAATCACTTCTAATGATGATGCTAGAGGACTTCAAGAAAGAAGTAAATAACACTATCAAAAAACTTGAGGAGAACACAGGAAAACAGGATGAAGTCCTTAAAGAAACACAAAAATCCTTTAAAGAATTACAAGAAAACACAAACAAACAGATGAAGGAATTGAACAAAACCATCCAGGACATAAAAATGGAAGTGGAAACAATAAAGAAAGCACAAAGGGAGACTATCCTGGAGATAGAAAACCTAAGAAAGAAATCAGGAGTCATAGACACAAGCATCACCAACAGAATACAAGAAATAGAAGAAAGAATCTCAGGTGCAGAAGATACCTTAGAAAATATCGACACAACTATCAAAGAAAATGCAAAATGCAAAAAGTTGTTATCTCAAAATATCCAGGAAATCCAGGACACAATGAGAAGACCAAACCTAAGGATAATAGGTATAGATGAGAGTGAAGATTCCCAACTTAAAGGGCCAGTAAATATCTTCAACAAAATTATTGAGGAAAACTTCCCTAACCTAAGGAATGAGATGCCCATAATCACACAAGAAGCCTACAGAACGCCAAACAGACTAGATCAAAAAAGAAACACCTCCCGTCACATAATAATCAAGACACAAAATGTACAAAACAAAGAAAGAATTTTAAAAGCAGTTAGGGAAAAAGGCCAAATAACATATAAAGGCAAACCTATCAGAATTACACCTGACTTCTCACCAGATACTATAAAAGCCAGAAGATCCTGGACAAATATCATACAAACCCTAAGAGAACATAAATGCCAGCCCAAGCTACTTTACCCAGCAAAACTCTCAATTACCATAGATGGAGAAACTAAGATATTCCATGACAAAACTGAATTTGCACAGTATCTTCCCACAAATCCAGCTCTACAAAGGATAATAGCAGGAAAGATCCAATACAAGGAGGGCAATCATACCCTAGAAAGAGCAAGAAAATAATCCTTTTCCATCAAACCCAAAAGAAGATAACCACACAAACGATGTCTCCATTATTAGCAAAAATGACAGGAAGCAACAACACCCTCTCCTTAATATCTCTTAACATCAATGGACTCAATTCCCCAATAAAAAGGCATAGGCTAACGGACTGGATACGCAAACAGGACCCAGCTTTTTGCTGCTTACAGGAAACCCACCTCAGTGACAAAGACAGACACTACCTTAGAGTAAAAGGTTGGAAAACAATTTTTCAAGCAAATGGTCCTAAGAAACAAGCGGGAGTAGCCATCCTAATATCGAATAAAATCGACTTTCAACTTAAAACTATCAAAAAGGATAAGGAAGGGCATTTCATACTTGTCAAAGGAAAAGTCAACCAACATGAACTCTCAATTCTGAATATCTATGCACCAAATACAAGAGCGTCGACTTACATAAAAGAAACCTTACTAAAGCTCAAAACACACATTGCACCTCACATAATAATAGTGGGAGACTTCAACACCCCACTCTCAGCAATGGATAAATCATGGAAACAGAAACTAAATAGAGATACAGTAAAACTCACAGAAGTTATGAACCAAATGGACTTAACAGATATCTATAGAACATTTCACCCTAAAGCAAAAGAATATACCTTTTTCTCAGCACCTCATGGTACCTTCTCCAAAATAGACCATATAATTGGGCACAAGACAGGCCTCAACAGATATAAGAAAATTGAAATAATTCCCTGCATCCTGTCAGATCACCATGGTCTAAGGCTGGTCTTCAAAAATGACAAAGAGAATGGAAAGCCCACATTCATATGGAAATTGAACAACACCCTACTCCTTGATAATCAGGTAAGGGAAGAAATAAAGAAGGAAATTAAAAACTTTTTAGAATTTAATGAAAATGATGACACATCATACCAAAATCTATGGGATACAATGAAAGCAGTGCTAAGAGGAAAATTCATAGCTCTAAGTGCCTACAAAAAGAAACTGGAGGGAGCATACACTAACAGCTTGACAGAGCACCTGAAAGACCTAGAACAAAAAGAAGCTAATACACCCAAGAGGAGTAGACGGCAGGAAATAATCAAACTCAGGGCTGAAATCAACCAAATAGAAACAAAAAGAACTATCCAAAGAATCAATAAAACTAGGAGCTGGTTCTTTGAGAAAATCAACAAGATAGATAAACCCTTAGCTAGACTAATCAGAGGGCAGAGAGACAGTATCCAAATTAATAAAATCAGAAATGAAAAGGGTGACATAACAACAGAAACTGAGGAAATTAAAAAAATCATCAGATCCTACTACAAAAGCCTATATTCAACAAAATTGGAAAATTTGGATGAAATGGACAATTTCCTAGACAAATACCAGTTACCAATGTTAAATCAGGACCAGATAAACCATCTAAACAATCCCATAACCCCAAAAGAAATAGAAGCAGCCATTAAAAGTCTCCCTACAAAGAAAAGCCCGGGACCAGACGGTTTTAGTGCAGAATTCTATCAGACCTTCAAGGAAGACCTAATTCCAATTCTTTTTAAACTATTCCACAAAATAGAAACAGAAGGTACATTACCCAACTCATTCTTTGAAGCCACAATTACACTCATACCTAAGCCACACAAAGACCCAACAAAGAAAGAGAACTTCAGGCCGATCTCTCTTATGAACATTGATTCAAAATTACTCAATAAAATTCTAGCGAACCGAATCCAAGAACACATCAAAACAATTATCCATCATGATCAAGTTGGCTTCATCCCAGGAATGCAGGGTTGGTTCAATATTCGGAAATCCATCAATGTAATCCATTATATAAACAAACTCAAAGAAAAAAACCACATGATCATCTCACTAGATGCTGAGAAAGCATTTGACAAAATTCAACACCCCTTCATGATAAAAGTCTTGGAAAGGTCAGGAATTCAAGGTCCATACCTAAACATAGTAAAAGCAATATACAGCAAACCAGTAGCCAGCATTAAACTAAATGGAGAGAAACTTGAAGCAATCCCACTAAGATCAGGGACTAGGCAAGGCTGCCCACTCTCCCCCTACTTATTTAATATAGTATTGGAAGTCCTAGCCAGAGCAATTAGGCAACACAAGGAGGTCAAAGGGATACAAATTGGAAAGGAAGAAGTCAAAATCTCACTATTTGCAGATGATATGATAGTGTACTTAAGTGACCCCAAAACTTCCACCAGAGAACTCCTAAACCTGATAAACAACTTTAGCAAAGTGGCTGGATATAAAATTAACTCAAGCAAATCAGTAGCCTTCCTCTACTCAAAAGATAAACTGGCTGAGAAAGAAATTATGGAAATGACACCCTTCAAAATAGTCACAGATAATATAAAATACCTAGGTGTGAACCTAACCAAGCAAGTAAAAGACCTGTATGACAAGAACTTCATTCCCCTGAAGAAAGAAATCGAAGCAGATCTTAGAAGATGGAAAGATCTCCCATGCTCATGGATTGGAAGGATTAATATAGTAAAAATGGCTATTTTGCCAAAAGCCATCTACAGATTTAATGCAATCCCCATCAAAATTCCCACTCAATTCTTCTCAGAGATAGAAAGAGCAATCTTAAAATTTATTTGGAATAACAAAAAACCCAGGATTGCGAAAACTACTCTCAGCAATAAAAGAACTTCTGGAGGAATCACCATCCCTGACTTCAAGCTGTACTACAAAGCGATAGTGATAAAAACTGCATGGTATTGGAACAGAGACAGGCAGGAGGATCAGTGGAATAGAATAGAAGACCCAGAAATGAACCCCCATACCTATGGTCACTTGATCTTTGACAAAGGGGCTAAAACCATCGAATGGAAAAAAGATAGCATTTTCAACAAATGGTGCTGGTCCAACTGGTTGTCAGCATGTAGAAAAAAGCAAATTGATCCATACTTATCTCCTTGTACAAAGCTCAATTCCAAATGGATTAAGGACCTCCACCTAAAACCAGCCACACTGAAACTAATAGAAGAGAAACTGGGAAAAAGCCTGGAATACATAGGCACAGGGAAAAAGTTCCTGAACAGAACACCAATGGCCTGTGCTCTAAGAACAAAAATTGACAAATGGGACCTCATAAAGCTGCAAAGCTTCTGTAAAGCAAAGGACACAGTCAATAGGACAGAGCGGCAACCAACAGATTGGGAAAAGATCTTCACCAACCCTACATCTGATAAAGGGCTAATATCCAAGGTATACAAAGAACTGAAGAAATTAGACTCTAGACAATCAAAGAACCCTATTAAAAAATGGAGCACAGAGCTGAACAAAGAATTCTCAACTGAGGAAGTTCGAATGGTTGAGAAGCACCTAAAGAAGTGTTCAGGATCACTAGTCATCAGGGAAATGCAAATGAAAACAACACTGAGATTCCACCTTACACCAGTCAGAATGGCTAAGATCAAAAACACAGGTGACAGCACATGTTGGCGAGGATGTGGAGAAAGAGGAACACTCCTCCACTGTTGGTGGGATTGTAAACTGGTACAACCACTATGGAAGGCAGTATGGCGATATCTCAGAAAACTGAACATAGTGTTACCTGGGGACCCAGCTATACCACTCCTGGGCATATACCCAAAAGAAGTTTCACCATACAACAGGGACACATGCTCCACCATGTTCATAGCAGCCTTATTTATAATAGCCAGAAGTTGGAAAGAACCCAGATGCCCTTCGACAGAAGAATGGATGCAGAAAATGTGGTACATTTATACAATGGAATACTACTCAGCTATTAAGAACAATCAGTTCACAAAATTCCTAGGCAAATGGATGGAGTTGGAAAATATCATCTTGAGTGAGATGACCCAATCTCAAAAGAACATACTTGGTATGCACTCATTGATAAGTGGATATTAGACCAAAAGCTCACAATGTCTAAGAACCTACATACAGACCACATAAAACTCACATAGAAGAAGGAAGACCAAAGTATGAATTCGTTGGTCCTTTCTAGAAGGAGTATCAAAAGTTTCAACCAGAACTCCCAAAGTCTAAACCAGAGAACACAAAGGGAGGGACTCACACACCTGTATAGGGAATTGAGGGTGTCCTTGTTAGACTTCAGTGAAAGTGGAGGGCCAAGGTCCCCGAAAGTTTGGATTCCCTACTGTGTGGGAATTCGAGAGCAGGGAGATGGGACTGGGAGGATGTTTGGAGCACACCATCACAAAAATTAGGAGGAGTGGGTATGGGATAAAGGATCTTGGGGGAGAATGAGAAAGGAGATAACATTGAAAGGTAAATACGTATAATACCCAATAAAAAACCCACACAGATAAAGGATTTTTTTTAAAAAGGGAGTTTACTTATCTTAAATTAATTTCAAAAGTTTCTAGGAGTTGCAAATTGGCTAAGATCCTATTTTAAGCTCTCCACAAAAGAACTTAAATCTCTGATCAATATTCTCAAGAGAGAGGTAAACCCTAACTTCCTCAACAGTTAATTGACAGAAGAGAGGTAATCTCACAAAAAGTAGAAAAAGCTATTTCCAATCGATATATCATATAGTCTGATTAATTGTCAGTGGTGCTATAAAAGTCCTTTGACAAAAGATTATAAATATAGATTTATATATCCTTAAATAAGGTCTTCATGACTCTCTGAGTGTAGAAGGAGCAACTGTTGGCGCTTCAGCCCTGATTTTACAAGAACTCTGAAAAATTGGCTTTAAAAATAAAAGAGGGGGAACGGTACCCCCTCAGAAGGAGCCCCCCTGAAATACTCTCCATCATGCCTTGTTCACTTTTCTCTCTCTTAAGCTGAAAGCTCATGGCAAATCTCTTGCTGACCATGTTGGTGACCTCGGGCACCACCAAGACCAACAAAACTTTGCCACAGATATGGGGAAGGACCCTCATACCCGTAAAGGGAATGCCCCAGACCCAGTTCCCTTATGGAGCCGAGGACTGATATGCCTGTCCAATACCACAGAAGGCACAGCTAACCGGCTACCATAAATATTAATGAAAAAAATAGATACACTCACAAAGCTAGGCCCAACCATAAATACGATGAATAATAATTTACATCCAGGGAAGAGAAATCTCCCTGAGAATCCCCTTCTTTTTTCTTTCCAGGCAAAAATGAATCACCCGTGATGCCTGCCATTAGAAGTTCTAATCCAGATGGGCCAGAAGTCAGGATCCTCGCCCTTACCCTCACCCCCTACCTTTTCCCAGCTGCACAAGGTTCCCTGAAGCTTGGCAACTGCAAAATCCTGCTTGGAAACTGCAGATAGACTCAAAGCAGTGTACCATATCATCTGAAGAATAGCAAGGAGACCATAACTCAAGCAGTGTACCATATCTTCTGAAGAATAGCAGGTTGCAGTCCTCCTCGCCCCCCCACGAATAACTAGGGCCTGCCAGTCGGGTCAAGTGGCACCCAGACGTGGGGCTCGAGGCACGGACCCCTCTGGACGGACCCTCATTGAGAGGATGTGCGCAGGACATCAAGATTAAGCGAGACAGAGATCAAAACCCGCGACCTGTCATCCACGGAACCAGGTTGATGCTGCCATCAAGAAGACGGTTGAAGTTCATTACCATCAGCCGAAAATTGAAGAGGATCCAGAAGTGACTCTGCAGGAGACTGACACAGCTGCCAGCTCCCCTGCCTCCCCCCTACGGTCGACCGCTAGACTTCCACGCCCTCCAGAAGGGTTCCTGGTATGCCTGGCTTTGCCCCCGTTTCTCTCGATAGAGAGCTTGGCCTCTTGATCACCACAACAAAAATTGGCTTTTTCCTAAACCAAGGCCGCCCTTGATATGGCCGCTAACATTGGGGAGCCTTCCTTTATGACAATATTACACCCCAAACTGACAAATGGTTGGTAAATTGAACATTTACAAGGGACTAGGATGGCTGTGAGTTAGCCCAATGACGGGATTATTGTAGGTCCACTTCCCAGGGGCCCACCCAATGCAGCCGAAAAGGAGTGCGTGGTGCTGGGAGTGGGTGCAGCCTACATGGCCTAAGACAGGGCCCTCACCCTCCTTTCACCCACATCAGAGTCCCTTGACGTTGCCCATCGTCGACAGCCTAAAACCTTCAACCATCGATGTGACTCGTCTCACATCAGTGTTTTGGGGTTGTGAACTTGTCTAAGACCCCCCATAATTAGACATCCAAATTCAAAATTCACATAGTTGGGATTGATCATAAGATGCCTTCTCTAACTAAACAGAGAAGGGGGAGATGCCAGAAGCCAGGACCCTCGCCCTTACCCTCACCCCCTACCTTTCCCCACCTGCACAATGTCCTCTGAAGCTTGGCAACTGCAAGATCCTGCTTAGCAACTGCAGATAGACTCAAAGCAGTGTACCATATCATCTTAAGAATAGCAGGGAGACCATAACTCAAGCAGTGTACCATATCTTCTGAAGAACAGCAGGTAGATCATAATTCAAGGCAGTGTACCGTATAGACCATGACATGTTTCAAGGCACAGGCCAAGAAGATTTTGTACTTTTCCACCATCTGGCCCCTCTTACCCCCTCCCCTTGTGAAACATGCTATAAAAAAGCATTTCATGTTCAAAAATAAATAAATTATTAAAAAAAAAAGAGTCTTATTTATAGAGCGAGGCATACCAGAGTCATCTTCCTTGAGCTTGAAGAGATAATCTGTAGACCACAATCTTCTATTAAGAAGACTTAAATGGTCTCCTATGAGATACAATTTAAATACTTTAAAGCATGTGTGTGTGTGTGTGTGTGTGTGTGTGCGCGTGTGTGTGCACATGTATATGTGGCTGTGCATGATGTTCCTGTGGAAACCAGAGATGAATGTTGGGTATTTTCCTGACCACTTCCCATCTTATCTTTTGAGACATGGTCTCCTCCTGAACACAGTGCTTCCATATCAGCTACACTGGCTGGCCAGAGAGCTCAGGGGTCTACCTGTCTCTAGTGTCTCCCTTCTTGGACCAGGGTTCCAGGTATGTACAACCATACCTGTTCTTTTGTTCCACATAGGCTCTGAGCATCCAAATTCAGGTGCTCATGCTTTACCAAATGAGACATCATCTCCCTGTCCTATGATTTTCTATTGTTGCTGAATTCATTTTGCCTGTGGTGACTTGAGTCTGAGTGCTTGATGGAAATGACAGAGATTCTAAGGGTTTTCTTTCCAAGTCATCTTTGCCAGATTGTCGTTATAAGACAGCACCACTCTCCATTTCACAGTTGAGGGCAAAGATGCAGAAATTTAAGTAAATTGCCCAAGATCATGCTGATCAACTGGCCCATCTGTCTCCAGGGAGACAGTTTCCCTATTTTTCCTGTTACAGTGGGAAACACTCAGCTTTGAAGAAAAGTCATTTTGAATGCTTCAACATCACGGATTGAGGCTTTTGTTTTGGAAGATTTGGAAGTCTTTTGAAGAAGGTTATTTGATTCTGTTCATGTAAAACAATTGGGCTGTTGTATGCAAGATGAGAAGAAAAGATTTTTCTTTGCTCAGTTATTCCATTTTCCAAAGCACTCTGAGAGCTGACTCTATAGGGATGCTGACATGAATGTGTGTGGGAAAGCTCACTAGAAATGAAAACACTAATTTATCTCAGTCTAGAGATTCCTTGGGTTCCTTCCTTCCCTCTTAGTAGAAATTGCTAACAATGTGAGACTGGTTCCTGACTGGGGGTTTGTTATCATTTGCTTCATTAAATAACATTCTCAGAGGCACAGGTTTATAATTATGTCTTCCCTTTCTTATGCCTAGGACTTCAAATCATCATATTTATTTATAAGACATAGTGAGTTTTTATTCTGCTTCCTGCAGCTGTCATCATGGTAGATAGTTCTTTTTATCCAACACACTAGAACAGATTCCATTAAATTTTACTGTACTTATTGGTACAGCATTTTCAGGCCTTATCCTTTCTCTACAGAAAGCAACATTTTTATCTTGGGTAATTTTCTCAGAGAGAGATTTTGATCATGCAGTTTTAAAGTTCTATAAAATAGGAAGGAAAGAAATGATTTATACAACGTTTTTCTCTCCCCTTTTAAACTAATTAGGTAGTTTGCGTATTCTTCTTCCCAAGTATCCATTGATGTAAATAACAAGCTATTGTCCTCTAAAGAAGAGAACATTCATATGCACAGTTTATCAGAGATAACAAGGGCAACAGCAACACCCTTATTGGCACAGTCAAGTCCACAAGTAGTGGGAAGGACACCTAGATGCATGTTTTATTCCACTTGGGATACCTTTATGAGGGCAAACCTCAAAGCACAAACTTGGGTAATAAAGTTCTTCTTATGAAGCTCTGTACAGAGCATCAAAGTTACTTTTTCTTAGGTAGAAAGTGCAAAAAGGATTTATAACAGAAAATGTGTCTGACCTTGTACTGTTTTACATGTACTACTGTACTGAGTATTGTACTTAATCTTCAGAGAAGTCCCTGTAGCTAAGGTATTATGTCCTCTCCTTTCAATTCAGGTAATTGATGAAAGCTTGCTCAAAGCCACATTTGTTTTAATATGTTGAATTAGGATTTAAGTTTTATTAAAAACTTTAAAGAAGATTTTCGTTTAAGACATGGTCTCATATAACCCAAGATGATCTCAAATTCATTATGTAGCTGATGGCCTTAAACTTCAGAATCTTCCGTCTCTACTTTCCAAGTGCTGAGATTACAGGTATGTGCCACCACTCCCAGCTTGGATTTTAATGTCTAATTATCCAATTTTCAGAGCTTAACTTCTTCCTTTTGTTACCTATCATCACAGAATAAAAGAGGGCATTTTAGGAAGCCAATTAAACTCGGAACTAGAAATCTTTCCTATGGTGTTAATGAATTAGATAATGAACAAAGAGGAAGTAGTCAAACCAGTTTTGCTATTTTAATTTGAGGAAGGGTAGAGGAATTAGTGTCTTTTTTTTTCAAGAGACAAACTTTTAGGCTGATCTTTTCTACACTATAAGAGAAATGATCCCAAGTGTAGCATTTCTATTGGTCTGGTCTGGTCTTTAGCTGTTTCTTCACCTGAATGATTTTTTTCATTGAGATATCAATCCAGCAAACTCCTCCCATCCTTGAAGCCTTTTTTCAGATGTCAACTTCTCCACAAGCTTAACTTCATTCATATTTAGAATGAATAATGCCAGGACCAGGTATTCTGAATTTTCTTTACGTCTGTCCTCCATATAGCCTGCCATTATTTTTAACATATCACCCAATTGACTTAACTAGTATGTTAATTGTTTACTCACTTTCCCCAGTAAGAATGTACACAATGCAAAGAAGGGGAACTTACTCTGTTCTCCTTGTGGATGGACCGCAGCTACTACAACTACACAATTAACATACATGTAGTCTTATAACTAAATCAGGAAAATACATTGTCAGGAATTGTAATCAGGCCTGTTGACACACAAGACTGGTCAAGCACAGAGCTTGACCTCAGAAAAAGCTCATCACTGTCAGGAATGTTGCAGCAAAGCCCCTCCTCTCTCTCTCTCTCTCTCTCTCTCTCTCTCTCTCTCTCTCTCTCTCTCTCTCT
>NW_021604589.1:3977857-3991083 GCF_004785775.1 Grammomys surdaster | reverse complement strand
TCTCTCTCTCTCTCTCTCTCTCTCTCTCTCTCTCTCTCTCTCTCTCTTTCTTACACACACCTCACATAGATCTACCTACAAGGAGCAGTTCATTTTAGAGAAAGTTTATCTGTGGTTATGTGGGGGGGGGACCAAAAATGAAAGTCATCTTTTCTGTTTCATAACTTCACTGTTGCCCTTAGAATCTATGTTGTTCATGCACTAAATGTAACAAAGTGGGGAAGAATAAGTAACGAGGACCCAGAAACACTGTTTACTATTCTTGTCATAAAAGGCTGATCACAGCGAATAGACTCCTCCAAAGCAAAGTGTAATTTCTTTCATCTCTATAATTCCAAATGACTCCATCAACGCTATTGATTGTACCTTAATGTGTAATGAAGAACATCCACTAAAGACACTAGTGGGAGTAACAACTGCACTCTAGGAAAGAGGAATCAGCTTGTAAGGAAAGAAAACCCAAGAGCTTTGAGATAGAAGATGAAAGGCAGATGAGAGAATGGTTAGGAGTCCACAGATCATCACATTAGCTTTCACAGTGGACTTTGAGATTAACATTAACAAGAAGCAGGCAGAATGGTGTAAATTAGCTACTTACATTGTGTGACTATGAGAAAGTCTTCTTTTTCCTTTGTAGATCATCAACAGCAGGTCATCATTTTGAACATAAACAAACAAAATACAGCCTGTACTAGCTGCATTTGTTATCTATTTTTGAGATTTGTGTGTATGTGTATGTATGTCAGGAGCACACACACAAGAATGTGTACATATGTGTTCCATAGGACCACATGTGCATGTAGAGGCCCCAAGTTGACACCAGGTGTCTTTCTTGAGAACTCTCCACTTTATTTACTGAGACAGAGCCCATTGCTAAGCCCATTCTGAGCTCACCCATTCTTGCCAAGCCTGGAAAAGCTAGCCAGTCAGTTTGCCCCAGGGATATTGTACCTGCCTTCTGAGTGCTGGGGTCCCAAGCAGTACCACTACTTGCTGGCTTTCCCATGACTCTGAACTGGACCTCATGTTTCTGGAGTGAACTTTTGTACATGGAGCCATCTTCCCAACCCTGACATATGTTCACCTATGGTTTAAGAGCTAACATTGGCTCTTATAGCTTCAACTGATAAAACAAGAGTAGTATTTTGTTATACATATATATTGTATGGTATTCATATTTCAGGGTCGGTAAGAAAAATTGTGCTGAAACACAGCCACATTTAGACTCCTCCAAAGCAGAGTCCTGTTAGTCCTGTTCAGTGTGATTATTTAGTCCTGTTTTAATGTGACTATTTTGAGTTACATTAATAGAATAGTGTATTTATAACAGAGTGTATATGGAACACAAAGATGAATATATTTGCTATTACTTCTTTATAGAATAAGTTTACCTCCTGGCTTAGAAACTATGTTGCTTTGCTGCGCTTTTGTAATGAAGATGTGAGAGGTTTTCTTTCTTACAGATACTTTTTCTTAATAAGATAAAATCTCAACCCAATATATTTATTTTATTATGATATACTATATCTTACACCTTTTCTAATTTTGCTGCTGCAAAGACTTGTTAAATGTCTGTCATCCTGAAAGCAATTTACTAACAGAGCTGTGTATCTGGTGAGAAGCAGTAAGTGCTGTTCATTAATTTAAGCTAAACTCCAATTTTATTGACTTTTTCTTCAAATTGTTTTCAACTTAATAAAACTGAACTGCACTTAATAGAGAATTAAATGTCTGCATTTGCCTCAAATGTTGAAACTTCCTTAATTATTTTAGACTCACATTAGAATGTGTTGATTCTTTTTCTTAGGACAGAAAATGGTGCATATGCTCTAAGACCCAAACCTCTGGGATCAGTGCCATGGGTATAAGAGAACTTGTTAATCACTGTTTCCATTCTGGCAATGGCACAATCAGAGGAGCTTAGCCTTGTTGGTAACCATAAATCCACTTAAATATTCCCCGTTCTACCAGGTTGTAAGGACAAATATGATTTGATTACTCTCACCGTTGGATTTGCTTTTTTGCCCAGCTTCTATCTGCTTATGCAGAAATGTTAGTGCTTTGCAAATTTCCCCTTTTTAGGTACTTCTTTAAGGGTCTTAAAGTCAACATTTCTGGTACTCATTTGCCTAGCACAGCCTCTGAGTGCTGTGGCTATCAGACAGAAAAACAAAAACAAAACCAAAAAGGTCTTGGGACATACAGGCCCTAAATATCCAAGAGAACTGTGCAGTGATATTCTTATACCAACTATAGCTATGTCTCTGGCTTCTGTGTTGTTCAGCAGGAGTTTCCACACATCTGGAACTTTCCATAACCCTGCTAGTCTCCAAAGCTCTATAGAGGTGTATTATTGCTGTTCTCATAAGACATGTTTGTTGCTACTACTCTCTAAGTTCCATTCCTGTGGAACACCAAATGTCAGTTTCTAGGATGAGAAGTAGGCTCTGACCCCTTCTGCAAAACTTGGTTTCTAAAGAGCCAAAGAGTTTTGAGAACCAGCTGCCTCTTACTCTAACTCATGCTATTTCTACTTTCCTAGTCTCATTATCCTACAATTGTTTGTGTCCCCAGAGAAGCTCAGGTTACTCTTTCCTTCTAATCCTCTGGGGTTGGTTCCAAGTTCTTCATAATCATTACTTGATTTATCGAGTCTGAGAGCTTTTCTAGAATCTACCCCTCACTGAGGCCTCTCCAGTGTCTAAATATGTCACATAGCCATATTCTCCCTATACAAAAAAAATCTTCTCCTGTTATCAAACTTGGGGCTCACAGCCTATGCTCAAAGTCATCTTGACCACCCATTCTTCAGTAGCCAATTAAAAGAGGGAAATTAATGGTGGAAAGAAGGAAAAGGAAATTTATTCAACATGGCCATATTGGGAAAATGGACTAAGGAATGTACCCCCAAAATTGTTCCCATGGTGAGAACATAAAATGAAACTTACAAAGAATATCAAGTATTTGCATATCTAAGCAGTCCACATCAAGGTGTGTTTCTGCCCACCATTGACTTAATGTCATCCTTGTCAGGTAAAGTCTGACAATTCAGAATTGTTAGAAACCCCTTCCAAACACAAGTTTCCACTCTGGCAAGGGCCATTTTCTCCCAGCATAAGATTTGTGAGTAATTTTCCCATTTCTTTGTGGGTCATTGTTTAAATAGTCTGATAGTTAGGTTGAAAAACACAAAAGTATCTCTTTAGACTGTTTTCATTTGGCCAGGCCAGTTGCACTATTAGAAGGAAAGGGGAGGGTCATAATATTTAAGAAACACAAAACCTACTGGATGCTAGAAGCTCCAAAAGCTTACCAATATTTATGAGGTCATGAGGCCCTTCCTCATGGTTATGGAAACAGTGACAATTGCTAGGAAGGAGAGGCTCTCCAACCAGCTCAGCTAACTTTAATTCAAAAGGAGTTCTGGGGATGTAGCATTCATGAGTCATTACCTGTGTTGACCTGGACTTTTTGGTGATGCAGCTGCCTTTGAGTCATCTGTGTTCTGTAAGTAATTCCTCATCCACACACCTTAATGAACACATTGACTCATCAAACTAGACACAGATGAAATTAGTCCTTTGACATGTTGTTGGGTGACCAGACAATGATTCACATCTTCCTAGGAAAAATTCACATAACAGATTATGTAACTCAATTTGCAGCTGGGTCCTTACTTCCAGTGCTCAAGAAAATATATAGATTCTATTGAAAGAAATATGTGCATGTGTATAAAGCTTTGCAGTTCTTCTACACCTCATCTTCTGATCCCATCAGGAATACCTATTAAAGAAAAATCAAGTGTTTTTTTCTTTCTTTCTTTCTCTCTCTCTCTCTCTCTCTCTCTCTCTCTCTCTCTCTCTCTCTCTTTCTTTCTTTCTTTCTTTCTTTCTCTGTATGGAAGTCTCAAGCATGGTTCACTTTGAGAAAATTCAGTTTTGTATACATACTTATTTTGAGAAAATTTTATGAATGATAAATGTTTTCATAATGCTTTTAGTACATTTTTTTGGATGAAACTGATGTGGTCAACATGATACATTTCCGATGTTCATTTATTGTTAAAAATGTTGTTCACCTACAATGTGCCAAACACTGGGTATACTACAGAGATACAGGAAGTTCCTTCCTTGTTGGAGCCCAAATTGAAGTAGAGAATAATAAACAATTAAATTCAGAGACTATTCTTGTGTTGTTAAAAATTTACAAAGCAAATGAGGACAAAGTAAAGATACAGAAAGTGATAGCTAGATTATACAATTCGTATTAGTTACTTTTTTCCTTCTGGAATAAAACATTATGATCAAGGCGACTTATAAAGAAAAGTGTTTCATTGGACATCTGGTTACAGAACATTAGAGTATATATGGGCCAAGCAAAGGTATGGTAGCAGGAACAGCAGAAAACTCACATTGTAAAATCTCAAGCAGGAGGCTGACCTTAAAGAAGACATGTGAAGGCATATTCCTAGGCACTGGGATCAGGTTAGGCTAGAGATAGATGGAGTTTCTAGGTTAGTACAGATGGATATTCCTTCAAAGGCAGCTTGTTATCTTATAATATTCTTCTCACTTTTTCAGAGAACTTACACATGATATCTGAACTAATAGGAAATATTCTCCTCCTCTCCAACACCCCTTACTGCTTCATTGGCATCCTGAGATTGACAAATTATCTCACTCCCACAAAGAAGATGTCAGTGACTTAGACAAGTGATGATGAAGAATGTTAGGTCTGTGAAGTTATAGACTGTATAGGGTTCCTCCTTGTACTGATTAAGTTCTACATGTCGTCTCATAGACTTTTACTCTCATTCCTAGTGTTTGTGATCGTCAATAACCACAATTGTCTCATTTGATGGAAACTTCTATGATCAGTGGATTCAGTATCCTATTCTTGAAATAGTAGCTCTTTCTTCCAGGTGGAGGGGTGAGCCTGGAGCGCAAAAGTGTATTGAGATGAAACTGGAAGAACAGTCTTTTCTCTTCTGATTCTCTACAGGGATGTTTTATAGTTACATAGGTCCAGTCTACTCAGAGATTGTGATTAGGGGAAATCTAATATTCCCGTCTATAAATGCACTTGCCCTAGTATCTTGCTTATATTAAGGATATATTTTATGTTTGTGAACTACCAAATATGCTGCTAAAGGTTCTCAGATCCCTTGCCTCTAAGCGAAGATCTTAATTAGTTATGTACTCATTATTCAATGAATGTAATTGTTCACAAATTCAATTGTTTCTTCATTACTCCTTTCATTTGTAGGCCCCCTGGGACATTGATGACTTTGAACTATTTAGTACAGATGAAGCAGTTACTAGTTCTTAGAATCTGCACAGGGTTGTTCACCACAAATAGGGAAAAGACCCATTTGCAGAGATAGAATAACTCTTCTGACAATTCATCCCCAAATTCTAGAAGCTTCACAAAGTGAAAGTCACTATGATGGCTATTCTTGGTTGTCAGCTTGACTGCATCTGGAATGAACCATAAGCCAGAAATGTAGTACACACTTGTGAAAAATTATTTTTGCTAATTTATTATTATTTATTTGATGTAGTTGAAGCAATTTGTACTCTGGATCTTTGAGGTAGAAATACATATGCTTTTGCTCTGGATCTTAAGGCAGGAAGACACATCTTAAATCTGGGCCACACCTGCTTGCCCTGGCCTTACTAGCAAGTCCATTCCTTCACTGGCATTAAAGTCTATTTGTTGGGAGAAATTCACTAGTTTACTGAAGATCAGCTGAGACATCCAGCTTGTGGACTAAGCAACTACTGTGTTCTTGGACCTTTTGTTCATAGTTTGCCATTGCTAAATTAATAGAACCATGGCCTATAAGTGATTCTAAAAAATTATATATATATGGTGTGTGTGTGTGTGTGTGTGTGTGTGTGTGTCTGTGTGTCTATGTGTCTCTGGGTGTGTGTGTGAAGAGATTCATTCTGTAAGTTCTGCTACTCTAGAGAACCTTGACTAATACAAATCACTAATACAAGAAGAATAAAAATATGGATTTTTGCTCAAATGGTTCTTATAGAAGACTCTTTTCCAAACACTGGACTCAGAAACACAGGTTTCTGTCATGCTGTGGCTCTATCTGCTTCTAAATTGTTAAGAGTTCACTATATCCAGCCATCCAATGAAGAATGAAAAGAAAGGGTACATATGTGAAGATTATAGAGATGGATCCATAAAAGACAGTGCTATACTTTCTGCTCTGTTCATCTTTGTGGTCCAGACTCAACTATTGGCTTCATTATGGGTACCTGAAAATGCATATAGGATAGCTATCTTAAAGAAGAAGAAAATGACTTGGTGAATAACTATCTACTCACAGTAAGTTCATAGTCTCCAAAGTCACCTAATGAGCTATTTACCATTGGTCCTCAATTATTTCAAATGTTAGTTTTCCCCAAATCACAGACATTAGCATACTTCTCATAATTGTTTTAAAATATATAGTATCTTAGCTATACAAGACTATAATGAATCAATGTCATTTGTAGAGCTATCATCCACTTAGAACTAACAAGCCATTATGAAGACAGAAATGTTTGTCTTTATTGTAATCTTCATCTACATTTCATCTTTTATTTCTTCCGTGTGTTGTTGTTGTTGTTGTTGTTGTTATTGTTGTTGTTTGAATGTGTTGGGGAGTGGGGAGCAGCTGCATGTGTTGTATGTGTGCCTCTGAAGACCAGAGGTTGGTGTTGGGTATCTTCTTTGGTCGCCTTCAATTTTAGGTTATTAGACAGTGTGGTGATTTCAATATGCTTGGCCCAGAGAGTGGCATTACTAGGAGGTATGACCTTGTTGGAGGAAGTATGTCACTGTAGGGGTGGTCAATAAGATTTTCTTCTTAGCTGCCCATGAGACATTCTCTCCTGGCTGTAGTCGGATCAAGATGCAGAACTCTTGGCTCCTCCAGCATCATACTTTCTGCCGTACTTTCTGCCATGATGATAATGGACCGAATCTCTGAAAGTGTTAGCCAGACCCAATTAAAATGTTTTCCTTTATAAGAGTTGCCTTGGTCATGGCATCGTTCACAACAGTGGAATCCCCAATGAACGATATAGGATCTCCTGATAAATCCAGAGCTCATTAGTTGACTAGACTGGCTGATCAGAAAGTCTCCAGGATCTGCCTCTCTAGTTTTCAGTGCTGGGACTGCAAGCATGGGACCAGTTTTCTAGCTTGATGCCAGGGATCCAAACTCAGGTTTTCACCCTTGTGCAGCAAGCACTGAGCCATCTTCCCAGCCTTTTACTGCGACTCTGCTTTCTTATAAAATTATCTTATTTCTTAATAAAGAAAATAAAAGCCTAATATACTCTAAGTCTATCAGTGTTCTGCCATCATAACACAAATGACTTTTTCTTCTGTAAGCATTTTGTCTTGTTTTATGTTGTCACCAAAGATAAATATCTTCCCATTTAAGCCTATTACTACTACTTTCTCTCAATATTTCCCATTATTAGAGATTTCATATCCCTTTGTTTTTCCTTCTCATCAACTCTTAACTTAATTATTTTCTATCTTGTGTACCATATCTCTATTTAACCTCCTGTGTCTCTTCAGATTCACTTACCCTTTTCATTTTCTGTATAATTGCTGTCCACTTTTACTGCCTCTTTGTCCTGTCCTAGCATCTCCACTTTAACCCACTTTAATCAGGATTTTATCCCACTGTTCCAGGGAATAAATTTTATCCAAAGCCATTATGAACATTTGTTTAAGCCAATGGATCCATTCTCTTTGAAATGATATATTATTTGATTCTAGGGAGTTTCTGCTCTTTCTTAAAGCACTTGTAATTGCTTCTATAGAACCACAGTCTATTCTTTCTCTTATCATAACCTTGTCAGCAATCTTGTTCTCTGTAGTTTTATTTGTTTGCTTGATTAAGACTGAGTCTCACTATGTATCCTATAATTCATTATGTAGACCAGGCTGGCCTTGAACTCACAGAAAAATGTACCTGCCTCCTAAGTGCTGGGACTTAGGAGTCTGAAGAGTGGCACTATGCCCAGCTTTCTATAATTTCTTAAACGACAATATTTCTGAAATATTTCCAAATCTTCTACATGCATGCATGCATGCATATGCACATATATATTTAAATAAATATATTTGGAGAAATATTTGTGCATATATATTTCATCAGTGACTTCGTCTACTTTTTAGATTGTTATATTTCCTTCCATGTTCTTCCTTCCTTCCTGAATCAGTGTCAGCTCAAAGTTCAAGCCCTTTTACCACTGAAACTAACGACCAAAACAAAAAATGGCCACTACCACCACCATCATTACCACCACCACCACCACCACACAATTTCTCAATCCTTACTTCTTGAAAACTTAAATATCCTTTCAAATTTACTTGTTATCATCCCATGTGCCCCTTAACTTCTTCAGTCTTTATTTTTTTTATCTCATTCTACCATACATTGTCTGCTTGCATCTTTGCGCTATGGTAGCACTTGACAAAGTCAATGAATACCTTCCATTCCTAAACTCAGTGCATATGTTAAGCCATTTTTTGACTTCTTAGAAGCATAAAACCTAGAGAGTGTATTTCCTGTTTGAAGTACATGTTGATTCTCTAACCCCACTCTTTCTCATCTCTGTAACTGTTCTATCTTCTATGCTATGTGTGCTGGATTTGAATGATTTGCTCTTTTAGATATTGGATTCTTCAAAGGTTAGACCTCTGAATCCTTTTGTCTCTGTCAAGCCTTCCCTGTGATTTAAATAAGTTGACATTATATCCTAATGATCCATAAACGGATTCAGTATTTGATAAGATATTATTTCTGAACTCTATACTGAATGGACTCAATTTCCCTCATATTTTTGTCCTCTGGATATTTTGAAAATTTTCCAGTTCAGTATTTTAAACACTGAGACTCTCTCCTTTTGTCTCTAAATGTAGATTATTTCTCCAGAGTTTCCAATTTCAGTGAATGACACAGGCACTCATTCAGACATGCAAACTGACTTCCTCAGTATTCTCTTAGATACTGCCTTTTGTATTTCTCTCTTCATTTAATATATTTTATTTTTAGTTTATTTCTATACAATGCCTTCCAAATCTATGTGTTTCTCTCCATAATACAGTACACATATACTTATAGATGTCTTTTTCTGTGCTCTTTGATAATTTTATACATTATATTTTGATCATATTCCTTCTCCTCTGTCAAGTCCTTCCAGATCCTCCTACCTCCCCACTCTCCTGACATCATATTTTTCTTTCTCTTTCAAACAAACAGACATGTGAAAAAATGTAGAATCATATTTTGTTGGCCAATAACACCAGAGTATGGTGCCAGACAAATCCAGTGCCACTTCACTGAAGAAACCTGGTTTTTCTTCTTGCAACAGCTATCAATTACAAATAGGTTTTTAAGTAAGTAGCGACACTCATTCTCCATGCTAGGCTTTAAAAAAACATTTTTAGATTTATTTTGTGTGCATGAGTATTTATCCTGAATGTGTGTATATGCACTACATGTGTGCCTACTGTCAATGGGGGTCAAAATAGCTCATCAGATCCCCTGAAACTAGAGTGACAAAGAGTTTTTAACTGCCATGTGTGTGCTGGGAACTGAACCTGGGTCCTCTGCAAAATTGGCAAGTTGTCTAAACTGCTAAGCTATCTTTCCAATCCTTCCTATATGCATCTTATAACAGTCTCCCTTGTCTCTTGTGATTCATCACATTAAGGCCTTTAAAAGAAACATGTCTCTCCTATCCCTACTTTTGAAGCTTTCTCTTTACCAGCCTTATCTTCATCTATGACCTGGAAAATCCTCTTTTCTAATTCTGACCTCATTGTAAGCCTTCCTTTGCTCCAAGAAGCTTTCATCTATTATTTAGACTGGATCAGTTTCTGTTTGATAGGTTAGTATTGTTTTTCCCAAAATATAGCACAGCACATTTCTGTTTGTGCCGTTTGACTACTATTGTATATTCTCCACAACATTTAAACAGTATTTCTTGACAGTTGATTTCTAGTCTGTCTCCAGCCTGGATCACTACAAATCACCCTTAATGGCCTCCCTCGTTCTAGACTTATGTTCCATTTGAGCATTAACCTTTATAAACAATTATCTGTCTAAAATGAAAGTCGCACCATAGAATTTCTCACTATGTAACAAAACAAGTAACTGAAAGATCCAGTCTTCCCTTTACTCTCCAGTCTTATCTTTCACACCTATTTCTTGTCATTTTTCTCTAGAACTTCTAGTTCATCAAATGTACCCTCTTCACTTATACATTTAAATATAAAAGAATTTGAAATGTAATGTTTTTCTAACAGTGATCATAAATAACTTCCCAAGATCCTGCTGAGCACCAGCTGAGGAATTTTGCTCAGATGAACCAGACTCATCTGCTATGCTCTTGACTACATACTTGCTTTTGTTCCATTTGGAGTTGACGAGTTTTGTTTGATGTAGCATAGCCTCATCTAGTGTGCTTCTGTTCTCTTCCACACAGCTTCTCACCCTTCAGTAGGTGAGTCTGGGTTATCTCATGGGTGTAACTTATTTTAAATAAAGAAAATGGGAGAATTTGATGATGGTTCTCAGGTCTAAGCATGACATGGACATAAGATCACTTCTGTAGCCATACATTGGGTAAAGCAAGTTGTAAGATAAATAATCCTAGATTAAGGATGATCAATATATCTATACTATATAGTATGTATGTATATGTATTGTATATATGTATATGTATGTGTATGTGTATATATATATATATATATATATATATATATATATATATGGCAGTAATCAATATGATGGGCCACTTTTCACAGTCTTTTACATAGAATACTGGTACCAACCAAGAAGGAGCTCAATGACTAAGAACAAACTTAAAATGCACAGTGAAATCAACTAGTATCAACACATGCATCTCCTGACATTTAACTGTCTGATTAAAGATAAAACATCGGAAAATATCTCTACTACTGCCCTTCTACCACCCCAGCCGCCCTTTCCTTTATTTTTCTTCAGTAAAATCCATGAACTAGCATTTGAACTTTACCATAGGATTCTATCTTTGTAGATTTTTCATAGAAATAACACGAGTACAAATGTAATGGGCACAACTCTATGGTTTTCTCTTGGGGTAGTGATAGGTATTTCTGCTCCTGTCTTACTGCATTGTTTACTCATAGCTGATGTGATGAGAAGCACTCCAGTGCTTTCTCTATATTTTACTTTTTGGTCAGGCACAGGACTCAGTCATTGTCATCTCATCTTGGGTCTTTTCCAAATCCTTAATGCATTCTGACAAAACTAAACTGGTGTTTAAGAAACAGTCTCTCAACAGCAGGAAGCCACTTGGTACCCCAGCTTCTCTCTCTGGGATACCTTCTCTCTTGCTGTCTCATCATGTTTATTTCTATGTTGTGATTGACTTTCCTTTTAAACTCTTTGATTTAGCTTCCTCAGCCACACCACACTTAACTCTCATCTATTGCTCTGTTCTATTATGATATCAGAACTGATGGTTTCCTAGTCACTTCCTTTCCTTCTCTTATTCTTGTTTTCTTTTGATATTCCATTCCATGTTTTATCCTCTTTCACATTATTATTGTCACCTGAGATATGTGATTCAACAGGGAATGCTAATCTCTCATTGTGATATAACGCATTTCAAGTGCAAGTTGAAAGGACATTGACATTATTCATATATCCAAACTGCACCTATGTCTATGGTTTCTACTGACCTTTTGCAAACTTTCCCTGAGGTTAGCTGCTATTTATCCCAAAAGAGCAAGTTAGCACTGGGGACAATCTATGGAAAAAAAAAGCATGCCCCAGAAACTCTCCAAAGACAATATTCAAGTTAGTTTCTGACTCAGCAGAAAACAAACCCCTAAATTCTCAAAGAGACAGGGTGATCTAAAGGAACTAACCTAAAAGGTTCTGAAGGAACCACTACTGCCTCATTCTATAACAGGCACTGTCTGCATAATAGACACTAGAGACCAGCTAATTCACATTTCTGGCATGTTTACAAGAACTATGTGTGATGAAGAATATGAATAGGATGATACTGTGGCCACATGGCTATATGAGCTGAATGAATTATTTGTGTAAAGAGCCAGATGGTAGATATGTTAGATTTTGTGGAACTTACTCCTTGGGTCTTCCATTGTATCATGAGAGCAGCCACAAACAATGTAAGAAGGAGCATATGTAAGGCAATAGACTGACCATGGTGTATGGATCATAATTTATCAATTCTTGTCTTAGGTCCTATAGCACCAGAAATTCTTTTACTATTTCACAGACATTTAGCTACTCATACAGTATTAAAATTCAAAATTTTGATCTGCAACTGCAATTCCTTTTTCTAAAGTTCCTAGAATATATTACCGCATGTTAGTGTCATAGATCCTTAGAGATATGGGAAAATATTGAGTCATTTTGCTACAGAAATCAGTGCAAATTAAGAAATAATCTACACATAGGCGAGCCCGTAAAAATATAAGAAAACATTAGCAGTTAATTAGAAATTAATGTTGAAATGCTAAATGAAGTTCTTAGATTGAAGCAACTACATCACACTTGAATTGTTAATATGGCAATTAGTTTGGCTGCCTTCAAAGTACTTGTTAATAAATACTTTATAAAGACTTTTATTAAGTGAGAGCACAGCAGGTTTATAAAATACAAATTTACATGGTCTTGAAACATCTATCTAGTGGTCTTTCTTATTGTATACCCTAGTCATGGTGGCTTCTTGAAAGTATTCATATTGCAACTAAATTTTAAATATTATCACCATTCTGAAATTAAAGCTAAAGTATCTATAATAGTGAATCTGAAGGTGTAGTCTGAGGACTAACAGTATCAATCTCATCAGGTAATGTTTATGCCAATCTTCAGGCTATTTTAGACAGAGTTGTTGGATGCTGATAGCCTAGAAACCATGTTTTAAAAATATCTTCAGTTGATGGGCAGGGTGGCGAATGCCTTTAATCGTAGTACTCAGGAATCAGAGGCAGGTGGATCTGAGTTTGAGACTAGCATGATCTTCAAAGAGAGTTGCAAGACAGAACTACATAGAGAAACACTGTCATATATCAAGGTATTGGGGTAATGTAGCAGGATGGTTTCCTCTGGCTGCTACATTGTTTACAGTGGAGCTGATGGGGGTGGAGCTAATGTGGGAGGAGCAAAGAGAAAGAGAGAGAGAGAG
>NW_021604589.1:3957110-3972857 GCF_004785775.1 Grammomys surdaster | reverse complement strand
AAAGTAAACAAATTAAACTAAGCCCTCACAATAACAAGGTACCTGGTATACAAAATCAATTTAAAGCTCTCCCAATAAAACTTTGAAGTTTTTGAGCAAGAAAATAAAGTTCTATGTAATTATCACCCAGTGTATGAAATATTCATAAGAGTACTTCAATGTAAATAAATGATTGAATCATTAACTAGCTAACCAGAAAAGTGTTGATTTTCAATTTATGCACGCACTCTTCATTCAAGTTGGAGATGCATAATTCCACACTGTGTGTGTATGACCTGCACATCATGATTTTATTCCCAGTATACACATTGTAGAACACAGTGTAGAAAGGGTGAACCATCAACTTCACAGTGCAAATACAGGACAAATACTACTTCAATCATATATGTTGTGTTGATAAACTGTTCCTTTGATATAATATGATAAAATGACAATCTTCTAGTAGTTCTTTCTAAAATTTATAATGAATCTGTTTTAAGGCCTATATAACATGTTAGGGCCTAGATGGAATATTAAGGCCTAGATAAAATATTAAGGCCTAGGTAACAGTTACTTGGTTAGCCTGCCATTATAAGGAAACTTTCTCATATGTTTCTGCAGTTACTAGGAAACTTTCTAATGCCAAGATTGGTTACAGATCCTGTTATATTCTGTGCCCTTGTAAACGAATCACAATAGACTTTAGTAGAATTGTTTTATATAGTTACCTGCAATAAGCTTGGAACAACCAACCACCTAACAGCACTTTCTGAACACTTGCACAAGCTTTTATGGTGTTTGCCTTTATAAGCTGCTCCTGGGCCCCAATATAAGAGAGACACCTGCAACAATATAAAAAACTATTTGGAGTAAAACTTCCATTTTGAGTAATGGTCAAGTAATGGTTAAGCTCCCGAGACCTCCCTGGGAATGGGCATCCTTCTTGCAAAAAGAGATATGTACATGAGTAACTGACATTTTGGTTGGCAAGGTTAGACATGAGTGTTAGACAAGTCCCATCCTGGTAGACAAATTAGAACTTGAATATTAGACTGAGTAGCCCAACCAATGGTAGCAGGATAAGTATACAACAAAGCCATGTTCCTAAGAAAATCCTCTATTCCTAAATCCTGATGGGTGAAATAATTTGGCACACATGTTTGTGAATTTGGGATTAAAAACCCTGTAGAATCTTAACTTGAGGTCATGGTTTAGTTCCCAAATCTGGACCATGACCCTGGTCAACCAGTCCTGGGGCACATGCTCAATAAAGTATCCTTGTCTGACTGAGACCAGTGTTTGTATGGTTTGTGAGGAAATTCCTGGATTTCAACAGTCTGGACACTATGGAATGGCTTATCAATCCTCTTCAAAACTGTTGACGTCATGGGCCAGGGAGGTGTTTGAGCAGGTGAAGAGGTTTGCTGTCCAAACCTGACAAGCTGAGCTCAATCCTTGGAATCCACATTATTTTCTGACTACCACATGTGTGCCACAGTATGCACAAACACCCTCCACATCATACATAGACAAACAAGAATAATAATTTCAAAAATGTAAAACACCTGTGAAGATCACTCAGAACAAAGAAAGCCTTAGGAAACTGTTATATTATAAAAGAATTTAAGACAATATGAAAACTAAATATTATATGAGAACTTAGTTGGGATTCTAGGGGGAAAGGACATTAGGAAAAAATTAAGAAAAATTAAGAAAATGAACAGGATTCATACTGTAGTTAATAATAATGTATCTATACAGTATAATATAATATACAATTTATTCATTAAATGCCATACCAATATCAGATTTAAATAAACTAGATTTGGAGATTGTGGCATGTATATCACATTCACAACTTCCTTAGGTTGGTAAGGCTCTGTGCAGAATCTTATCCATTCCTGGCTTGGCAGTCTGTTAATTTAATAATTCTGTCTAGGGGTTTATTTTCAGGGTCAAGCCATGTACTTTGACTACCAAGATGTTGATGTTGTTAAAGACAAGCTTTAACACAATGGGCAGGAATAAAAGTATTCCCAGGACAAAATGGCTAACATGATCAAGCTCTATATGCCATTCTTGAAGCTTGACCAAAATAGAAATACTGATCTCAGGCCATGGGTAATTTTATCAGCAGAGAGTTGTTAGAATTATGCCAAATACACTGCAAGTGTCTTTAAACTTGTTCTTAATTATAATGACTACCACTGTAAATTTTAGAACTAACAGGAATCCAATGGTATTTGGCATGACACTTGAGATAGCTCCTTACTCTTAAACTCTGAATGTCCTTCCAATAATTTGAATAGAATAAAAAGCATCAATCTGTTCTTCCAAAAATCTATTTAAATTCTCTTGTATATTTAACACTTTAGTAACACTTTTTTTTTGCTAAATGATTAACAAAAGTAGCTGTCTTAACTTCTAGTGTCAAAGCAATTGCCGAAGCAGTGGTGCTAGTAGTTAATGTAATTAAAGCTGTTATACCAGCAAAAATCAAACCCACTACCCTCTTACTTCTGCTTAAAGCCTGCTTCACTTCTTCTAGTACTTGCTAGCTGTATTTCAGAATACCAAGTTTCTGTGGTACTCAGGGAAATAAAACAAAACAAAACAAAAAAGCTGGTTGGTAGACCTCCTTAACTGACATGTCTGATTTCAACAAACTAACACAATTAGAAAGTGTACAATCAATGTAACTTTTGTAGAAGAAACAAAAGTAATTTTAACTTGACAATTAAAAGAACCTTAACACACGTGCTAACATCTGCTTGAAAACCAGATTCTGTCCCAACTTTATCTCTTGCTAACATAACATCATTGAGAACTGCAGCTAACTTCTAAATATATCTCTGAAAATGTCCAGAACCACACTTCCAAAGGAAGACTGTTATTTCCAATATTGGATTGATTTCTAGAGTAGTACATGATTGAGTCTGAATAACTGGTCACATTTAAGAAAAATACAAGAGTCATTATAACTTCTCCTTTTGATTCTCTGTTCCACAATGTCTAAAAACTTGAGGCAAGGCAGCTTGTCCCATCATGGGTATAGGTAAGCAATGGTGGGTTGGGAACTTATGTTCAATACAGCTTCCCAGTCCACAATGTCTGGGCACTCAGCAAGCTCAGAGATCAGCATCATTCTTTGTCCTGGCATCAGCATGTCTCATTAGTTGCTCTGGCAGCCACCATGCTCCTTCAGCATCCTGCAGAAAAAACACGAACATGCTCTCTTCCCTATATTAAATACCTGATTGGGATCATGCCTTATGCCAGTAAGTGGATTCTTCCCTTTCACCTATGCATAAGTATGCCTAGTTGTAGAATGTCATAGACACTCAACAGCAAGTTCCTTGGCATCCAATTTTTTTAAAAAAAATTAAAATTAAAAAAGAACATGATTTAGATGAATTTGTGGTATACAGGTATATATCTCCCCCCTTTTTACTTGATGAAGATATTTTTTTAAAGTTCCACAGAACCCTTCCACAGTCTCTTTTCCTTGACAATTATAAGGAATCCCAGTAATATGGGTAATGTTAAATTGCTGCCAAAATGTCTCAAATGTTCAACTGTGATAGCCAATTCCATTATCTGTTTTTTGTTTGTTTGTTTGTTTGTTTTAAATTATTATTGGATACTTTATTTATCTACATTTCAGATGTTATCCTCTTTCCCCATTCCCACTCCAGAAACCCTTTATCCCATCCTTCTATTTCTATGAGGGTGTGCCCCCACCCATCCACCCACTCCCACCTTCCCCTCCTCGAATTCCCCCTCTCTGGGCATCCAGTCTTCAAGGGACCAAGGCCCTCCTCTCCCACTGATGCCCAACAAGCCTATCCTTCATTATGTATACAGCTGGAGACATGGGTCCTTCCACATGTGTTTCCAGGCTAGCTGTTTAGACCCTGGGAGGTCTGGTTGGTTGGTATTGTCACTCTCCCCATGGGTCCGAAAGCTACTTCAACTCCTTCACTCTTCTCTTAAATTCCTCCATTGTGGACCTTGTGATCAGTTAGATGCTTAGCTGCTAGCATCTGGCTCTGTATGTGTCAGGGTCTCAAAGTGCCTCTCAGGAGACAGGTATATCAGGCTTCTGTCAGCATGCACTTCCAGACATCTACAATAGTATTTGCATATGGTGATTGCACCTGGGATGGATCCTCAGGTGGTACAGTCTCTGGACAACCTTCAGTCCAGTTTCTGGCCCACATTTTCTCCTATTCACTCCTGTGTGTATTTTGTTATTCCTTCTAAGAATGACGAAAGTGCCCACACTTTGGTCTTTCTTCTTCTTGGGCTTCATGTGGTCTGTGAGTTATGTCTTGGATATTGTGAGCTTTTGGGCTAATATCCACTTATCAATGAGTGCATACCATGTGTGTTCTTTTGTGATTGTGTTACCTCACTCAGGATGATATTTTTTAGTTCTATCAATTTACCTGCGAATTTCATGAAGTCATTGTTTTCAATAGCTGAGTAGCACTCATTACTGTGTAAATGTACGGCATTTTCTGTATCCATTCCTCTGATGAAGAACATTTGGGTTCTTTCCAGCTTTTGGCTACTATAAATAAGGCTACTATGAACATAGTGGGGCATGTGTCCTTGTTATATGTTGGAGCATCTTTTGGATATATGCCCAGGAATGGTATAGCTGGGTCCTCAGGTAATGCTATGTCCAATTTTCTAAGGAACTACCAGACAGATTTCTAGAGTGGTTGTACCAGCTTACAATCTCACCAGCAATGGAGGAGTGTTCCTCTTTCTCTACATCCTCATTAGCATCTGCTGTCATCTTGAGTTTTTAACCTTAGCCATTCTGACTGGTATGAGGTGGAATCTCAGGGTTATTTTGATTTGTATTTCCTTGATGACTAAAAAAGTTGAACATTTCTTTAGGTGCTTCTTGGCCATTCGATATCCCTTTGTTGAAAATTCTAAGCTGTGCTCTGTACACTATTAATAATAAGGTTATTTAATTTTCTAGAGTCTAATTTCTTGAGTTCTTTGTATGTTTTGGATATTATCCCCCTTCAGATGTAGGATTGGTAAAGATCTTTTCCCAATCTGTTGGTTGTTGCTTTGTCCTATTGACAGTGTCCTTTGCCTTACAGAAGGTTTGCAATTTTATGAGGTCCCATTAGTCAATTTTTTCATCTTAGAGAGTATGCCATTGCTGTCCTGTTCAGGAGCTTTTACCCTGTGCCCATGTGTTCAAGGTTCTTCCCCACTTTCTCTTCTATTAGTTTCAGTGTGTCCAATTTTATATGGAGTCCCTTGATCCACTTGGACTTGAGTTTTGTACAAGGAGATAAGTATGGATCAATTTACATTTTCCTACATGCTGACCTCCAGTTGAACCAGCACCATTTGTTGAAAATGCTGTCTTTTTTTCCCACTAAATGGTTTTAGCTCCTTTGTCAAAGATCAAGTGACCATAGGTTTGTGGGTTTATTTCTGGGTCTTCAATTCTATTCCATTGATCTTCTTACCTATCTCTGTACCAATATCATGCAGTATTTATCAATATTGCTCTGTAGTACAGCTTGAGGTCAGGGATGGTGATTTCCCCAGAAGTTTTATTATTGTTGAGAATAGTTTTTGCTATCTTGTTTTTTTTTTTTATTCCAAATGAATTGAGAATTGTTCTTTCTAACTCTGTGAAGAATTGAGTTGGAATTTTGATGGGGATTGCATTAAATCTGTAGATTACTATCAGCAAGATGGCTATTTTTACTATATTAACCCAGCTAATCCATGAACATGGGAGATCTTTTCATCTTTTGGGATCTGCTTTGATTTCTTTCTTCAGGGACTTGAAGTTCTTTTGATACAGGTGTATCACCTGCTTGATTAGAGTCACACCAAGGTATTTTACATTATTTGTGACTATTGTGAAGCGTATCAATTTTCTAATTTTTTTCTCAGCCTGCTTATTCTTTAAGTAGAAGAAGTCTACTGATTTGTTTGAGTTAATTTTACATTCAGGCACTTTGCTGAAGTTGTTTATCAGGTTATGGGTTCTCTGCTAGAAGTTTTAGGGTCACTTAAGTATACTATCATATCATCTGCAAATAGTGATATTTTGACTTCCTCCTTTCAAATTTGTATCAATTTGATATTCTTTTGTTGCCTAACTGTTCTGGCTAGGACTTCCAGTAGTATATTGAATAGGTAGGGTAAGAGTGGGCAGCCTCGTCTAGTCCCTGATTTTAGTGGGATTGTTTCAATTTTCTCTCCATTTAGTTTGATGTTGCCTACTGGTTTACTGTGTATTGCTTTTACTATGTTTAGGTAAGGGCCTTGAATGCCTGTTCTTTCCAAGGCTTTACCATCAAGGAGTGTTGAATTTTTGTCAGCATCTTTCTCGGCATCTAGTGAGATGATCATGTGGGGGTTTTTTGAGTTTTTTTTATATATAGTGGATTATGTTGATGGGTTTCTGAATATTGAACCATCCCTGCATTCCTGGAATAAAGCCTACGTGATCGTGGTGAATGATTGTTTTGATGTGTTCTTAGATTCATTTTGTGAGAATTTTATTCAGTATTTTTGCATTGATATTCATAAAAGACATTGGTCTGAAATTCTCTTTCATTTTTGGATCTTTGTGAGGCTTGGGAATGAGTGTGATTGTAGCTTTATAGAACGAATTGGGTAGTGTTCCTTCTGCTTTTATTTTGTGAAATAATTTGAACAGAATTGATATTAGGTCTTCCTTGAAGGTCTGATAGAATTCTGCACTAAAACCATCTGGTCCAGGACTTTTTATGGTGGAGAAACCTTTAATGACTGCTGCTATTTCCTTAGGGCTTATGGGACTGTTTAGATGGTTTATTTGCTCCTGATTTAGCTTTGGTACCTGGTATCTGTCTAGGAAATTGTCCATTTCATCCAGGTTTTCCAGGTTTTTTTGAGTATAGGCCTTTGCAGTAGGAACTGATAATTTTTTTAATTTCCTCAGTTTCTGTTGTTATGTCTCCCTTTTCAGTTCGGATTTTATTAATTTGGATACTGTCTCTCTGCCATCTGATTAGTGTGGCTAAGGTTTTATCTATCTTGTTGATTTTCTCAAAGAACCAGCTCCTGGCTTTATTTTTTGTTTAGTTCTTTTTGTTTCTACTTGGTTGATTTCATCCCTGAGTTTGGTTATTTCTTGCCTTCTACTCCTCTTTTGTGCGTTTTCTTCTTTTTGTTCTAGAGCTTTCAGGTGTGCTGTCAAGCTTTCCTCTTAGCACTACTCTCATTGTGTTCCACAAGTATGGTATGATGTGTCCTCATTTTCATTAGATTCTAAAAAGTTTGTAATTTCTTTATTTCTTCCTTAACCAAGTTATTATTGAGTAGAGCATTGTTCAGTTTCCACATGTATGTGGGCTTTCCATTGATTTTATTTTTATTGAAAACCAGCCTTAGTCCATGGTAATCTGACAGGATGCATGAGATTATTTCAATTTTCTTATATCTGTTGAGGCCTGTTTTGTGACAAATTATATGGTCAATTTTGGAGACTGTGTATTATTTTGTTTTAGGATGAAATGTTATGTAAATATCTGCTAAATCCATCTGGTTTTTAACTTCTTCCAATAAACTTGGGTTTATTGGAAGAATATTACTTTCTTACTTTCTTTTTTCTTTTTTCTTTTTTCACTGTGTCTCTCTTTAGTTTCTGTTTCCATGATCTGTCCAGTGCTGAGAGTGGGGTGTTGAAGTCTCCCACTATTATTGTGTGAGGTGTAATGTGTGCTTTGAGCTTTAGTAAAGTTTCTTTCATGAAAGTGGGTGCCCTTGCATTTGGAGCATAGATGTTCAGAATTGAGATTTTGTCTTGTTTGATTTTTTTCTTTGACGAGTATGAAATGTCCATCTCTATCTTACTGATAACTTTGGTTGAAAGTTGATTTTATTCGATATTAGAATGGCTACTCCAGCTTGTTTCTTGGGACCATTTGCTTGGAAAATTGTTTTCCAGCCTTTTATTCTGAGGTAGTGTCTGTCTTTGTCACTGAGGTGCATTTCCTGTATGCAGCAAAATGTTGGGTCCTGTTTATTTATCCACTTCGATAGTCTATGTTTTTTAATTGGGGAATTGAGTCCAGTGATGTTAAGGGATATTATGGAAAAGTGATTGTTGCTTCCTGTTATTTTTGTTATTAGAGGTGGAGTTATGTTTGTGTGGCTATCTTCTTTTGGGTTTATTGGAAGATTACTTTTTGCTTTTACTAGGATATGTTGGAGGTTTCCTTCTATTATCCTTTGTAGGGCTGGATTTGTGGAAAGATACTGTGTAAACTTGGTTTTGTCATGGAATATCTTTGTTTTCCATCTACAGTGATTGAGAAATTTTCCAGGTATAGAAGACCAAGCTGGCATTTGTGTGCTCTTATGGTCTGTATGACATCTGTCCAGGGTCTTCTAGATTTTATATTCTCTGGTGAGAAGTCAGGTGTAATTCTGATAGGTCTGCCTTCATAAGTTACTTGACCTTTTTCCCTTACTGCTTTTAATATTCTTTCTTTGTTTTTCACATTTGGTGTTTTGATTATTATGTGACAAGGGGAATTTATTTTCTGATCTAATCTATTTGGAGTTCTGTATGCTTTTTGTATGTTCATAGGCATCTCTTTCTTTAGGTTAGGAAAGTTTTCTTCTATACTTTTTTTGAAGATATTTACTGGCCCTTTAAGTTGGGAATCTCCACTTTCTTCTATACCCATTACCCTTACATTTGGTTGGGAATCTTCACTCTCATCTATACCTATTATCCTTAGGTTTGGTCTTCTCATCGTGTCCTGGATTTCCTGGTTGTTTTGAGCTTTTTGCATTTTGCATTTTCTTTTACAGCTGTGTTGATGTTTTCCATGGTATCTTCTGCACATAAGATTCTCTCTTTTATCTCTTGTATTCTGTTGGTGATGCTTGCATCCATGACTCTTGATCTCTTTCCTAGGTTTTCTATCTCCAGGGTAGTCTCCATTTTGTGGTTTCTTTATTGTTTCTACTTCCATTTTTATGTCCTAAATTGTTTTGTTCAATTCCTTCACCTGTTTGATTATGTTTTCTTGTAATTCTTTAATGGATTTTTGTGTTTCCTCTGTGTTCTCTGGTATTTCTTTGAGGGAGCTATTTATGTCCTTCTTAAAGTCTTCTATCATCATCATGAGAAGTAATTTAAAATCTGTATCTTGTTTTTTCTGGTGTCATGGGAGTATTCAGAACTTGATATGGTGGGAGAACTAGGTTCTGATGATGTCAAATAACCTTGGTTTCTGATGCTTATGTTCGTGAGTTTGCCTTTTGCCTCCTGGTTATTTCTAGTGCTACCTTCACTCATTGTCTCTGACTGAAGCGTGTTTGTCCTGTTATCTTGGTTGTATCAGAACTCCTCGGAGTTCACCTGTGTCTGTGAGCCTGGATCCTGAGTTTCTGGCTGTGAGTTCCTGGGAGTCAGGCTGCTTCTTGGATCCTGAAATCCTGGTGTGCCCAAGCTCTTGAGATTCTGTGATCTTATTATCCTATGTTCCTTGGCATGTTAAAGCTCCTGAGAGTCCAGCCTCCTCTGGGTTTTGGGAGATTGGGTGTAGAGCTGAAGCCCTAGGACTGCTCTGGGCACAAGTGCAGACCAGAAGGGAGGCTCTAGCTGCTTGAAGTGATGTTTAGAAAACAGCTAACAAGTATTGGCCATAGATGTTACAGGAATTGTAGTTTCTAGGAATGATTGTTCTAAATAAGGGGTTGAAGAGAAGTTTAAATTTTATGGTAATACCAAGGAAAGTGGTATTCTCTCCTTATGAATCTTCTTGAATAATATTTACATAGTCTACCTCCAGTTTCCCTTGTTATTCATTTCAGAAATATGAGATTCACTTTCTTCTCCGTATTTCAACAGGAGACTTAAGGCCAAAGTATCTTTGGAATTTGTCCACTTCTAAAGTTAAATGTTCCCTTTGTCCAAAACAACACTCTCCTCTAATGAATTTCCTGTTATTAACCTTTGTGTCTCCTGGGTCATTGCCATATAGAAGTCAAGGAGATTATTAGAATAAATGTAGATTTGATTATGTCATTCTATATGACATTCTTTCATCCTTGATATATAGATCCAAATACTTAAGAATCATGTAACTTTCCCCTTGTCCCTGCAAAAGACCCACACTGATACAGCATCCAGACTTGTTCACCTCAGGACACAGACATTCATCTCCCTGTTGGCTGCTGCAGGCTCATGGATGTCTTTTATCATAAATCACCTCAGTTACATATAACACTGAAATCTAAAACTGGTCAGTGGTGGGCTGTAATAAGGCCTGACACCTTGGTTCAATTAAGACAACACCAAAGGATTACTTTAGCTCTCCACATCCCATATTAAATCATCTCCTGCACCTGTATGGGAGTTCATCTCCACTCTGTCCCTCTTTAAGTATATGTCGTAACAAACCTCCAGCACTTCAATACAATCTCCATTTGAGAAGCTGTTTCCCATGAATATACCGAAAAATATCTCCCCCTAACACCAGAGTGCATCTTTTTACTCACAGCTATAGCAATCTGGATTTCCGTCTTGTGTCTGCACTAGTTAATGAAGCTAAGCTTCATAACTTGACATACTGACCTTTCTATGAAATAAGATATTATAAAATAGAAATTCTAAAACTTTTATATGCCTTTGAATCACATGGACCTTGCTAAAAATGCATGTATGGATTTTCCTGAGACACTGTGCTTTGCATGTCAAATCTTATGTGACATTACCACTGGTCTATGGAGCACACACATGAGTATTTATGGTCTCTGAGATTCATTGAAGCTGAGGTAGTTAGATGGGCAGCCATATACAATTCTGGATTAAAGTCTGTAGCTGCTTAGAGTAGTGTTCAAGTCTCAGCTTTGGATATCCTAGCTTGATCACAGATTTAGCTTCTCCATATACCAAACCAAATGGAATGGTGTCAACTCTTTGGAGTTAAGGCAAAAATTGAATGTTATCTAAGATAGGGAAATCATTTAGCACAGTGCCTGGCATATAAGCCTCAGGACCATCAAAATCTCCTGTAACTGCAAATAGGCATCCATGGGGGCACTACCAGTAGCATTAATTTCTGAGCTATACATTCAGAGGTTCAGAAAGAAAACCAGGGCAGAATGACATTGTAACTACAGAAATGAGGAAGGGGGTCTATCAAATGGATCAGAAACCAGGAAAAGAAAGTAGTATGGCTCTCTGAAGTCTCCCTTGTCATTTTGCAAGTAATGAAAGGCTCACAAATCCCAGCTACTGTCTGTTCTGTGGTCCATGGGATGGCTAACCTGGGAAGTAGGCAATGGATTCACCACAGGAACAGGAGGAAGCTGTCTTGTTATTTTTCTTTTCTGTGTCCATTGTACTTAGCAGCCTCTCTGAGGATGCACTCTTAAGATTTGTGCTGGATTTAATCCTAGCAAGCTTATGATCAAAACCTCACCATCATCCCTAGAGACAATATTAAAAAGGACTCCATGGCTTTAACATGTTTCCTTTGATCCCAAGCAAAGAAGTCATCTCAACAGGAAACACTGTTGTCTCCTCTCAGTGGGTCTGGCTGAAAGCAGCTGTTCTTGTACAAGCCAGCATGCTGACACAGAGACAAAGGGACACATCTCTAGAGCTGGGTAACACAAACAGGCAAGCAGTGAGTGGCATTAATTCTGATTCAGCGAAGAATGAGTACAGATCATCTGAAGAGGTAAGGCCTCACTCGGGTCATCAGAACGCAGGTGGAGGGTGGAGGAAAAGCCACCTAACAAAAACATACCTGTGAATCCTTTGTTGTTCCCAACAAGAGCAAATGCACTGTCAAATGATGGGCAAAGCTGAAGCAGCCTGAGTAAAATAAGTCTGTTTTTACCTAGTGAAAGGCACTTGCCACAGAGAAGGAAACAGTTTATAAAATAATCTTAGAATTACTCTCAGAACACAAAGAAAGAGGGGAATATGGAACTTACTGTAGCTGGCTATAGGCTAGTCTAGTTTATTTCTTAACATTCAGTTGATATTAAGGGTTTTAGTCATCTGTGAAGAATATAAGAGCTGTGTACTTGAAAGAAATAAATTTTTTGTACATTCAATTCAATTCATTGACTCATTTCCAGCTTCCTTTGCTGTTGTATCTAGTCAGTAAGCAGGCTTCTTCCTACTGAAATGTAAACATAAAGGGATGTGCTCTAGACTTGCCCCATCAAACTCTCCTTCATATAATCTACAATGGCTAATTTTATGTAAACTTGACATAAGCTAAAGTCATCTGAGAAGAGAAACCCCAAATTGAGAAAATATCTCCATAAGATCAGGCTGTACACAAGCCTGTAAGGCATTTTCATAGTGATCGATCAGGAAGGACCTGGGTGGAGTCACCCCTGGGCTGGTGGTTCTGGGTTCTATAGGAAAGCAGGCTGAGCATACTATAAAGAGCAAGCCAGTAAGTAGAACTCCTTCATGGTTCTGCATCAGCTCCTGCCTCCAGGTTCCTGCCTTGTTTGACCTCCTGTCCTTACTTCCTTTAAAGATGAACAATGATGTGGAAGTATAAAAAAAAACAAAACAAAACAACCCTTTGTTCCACAAATTGCTTTGGTCATGGTATTTTGTCACAGCAATGATAATCCTAACTAAGACATACTCCTCCCATTTGATTGTATAGTAAAGAATATTAGCAGGATCTTCCAGAAGGCCAAACTACAAGATAGGAGACCAAATCCTTAAATGACTGTAGTAGAGCTCAAATGCTCACCTGACCCTATGGCCCCTATTACATGCATGAGAATTAAAAATTTAATGTTCCAACCAGTTAAATCTTAGCATTACATGCTGTAACAGCTATTCTGCTCAAATCAGCACATTCAGATCATGCAATGGAAAGATAAAGGCTGGATTATCATAGCCTGGATTGGCCTAAGGGAATGTAGGACTACATACTCAATGGGGTAGACAGCAGGCTAGCAGTTGGTTTATCAAGCTAGGGCCAGGGAATTTGAGGATGAGATAAGAGTCATTTTGTGGCTAATGAATAACTAAGCAGAATGGTCTATTAAGGAAATCATGCTTCAGTATGAGTATAGTCTTTCGACAGGTGACATGGGGAGGTTACCCACTAACAAGTCTACTATAACCTTTTAGACCATGACTAAGCAAGGTAGGGTCTGTTCAACAAATCTAGATGACCACATGTATACAACCTATGAACTAATCATTTTTCTTTTAAATAGTTGCAAATGTAACATATTGTTCTGCATGAAATTACATGAAATTCAAATTTCAGTGTTGAGTAATTGAGTTTTATTGGATTATAGCCACACTCACTCATTCACATATTGTCTGTGCTGTTTTTGTATACAATGGTAGAGTAGTTCTATAGCTCACAAAAAAGCTAAAACACTCACTGTTTCCTTATAGAAGAAACTTTCTTACTTTAAAGCCTGAATTTTGTCTTTGTGCTAGACTATATTATTGTTTCCATTCTTCCATTCTCCTGAAATCATGTTCTGTCATGTGACTTTGAATTTTATGCTTCTGAGTAGGATGTGTTCTGCTTCACTGTAGCTTTGCCTTGTCACTTGCTTTGGACAGTGGAATATGGGAGAAAGCGATAATAAACCTGTATCAAGCCTTGTCAGTAATAGCAATAACATGTATTTGCTTTTCTCAGTTTTGTCTCCAACAATGTCATGAGAAGGACATGCCCTTCTTGTCATAGAAATGCAGTGAAGAATTATCTCAAGTGAACCTCATGTCCAAAGTCATAAGCAAAGTTTCCTAAACATTTTTTTGACTTCTTAGCATTAAATATGTTTATCTGTGCATATCAATGAGCTTCGAAAATTTTTCTTAAACAGTACTGAGTAACCAATACTTTATGTAGCCACGGAGGAGAAACTCCAATTGTAAGGTTACACATCATTTTAAATAAATGTTAAAGGCTGTTAGGAAGTTTCCAGGGACTTAATAATAAAAGCATTTTATATTAGCCACAGAGAAGCCTAGTAGGCAAAATAAAATAAAATAAAATAAAATAAACTCAGCCTGGAATATTTTTAGCCCTTTATCCTTTTCTGAGGTCTGAATAATGCCTCTATTATCCCTTCCCTCAAATAGATGGTCATCTATTGGTGTGAAAATTCCTTCTATCCCTTTTATTGCAGCTGATCTTTGTTTGGGTACAGTGGTCTTATATCTTATTTTTATCATTCTCAATGGGTTTAATAGGAATGTCTTCCTCTCTCAAATATGACATGTATAATTTTGGACTTGAGAGTCTCTAGTGCTTTATCCCAGAAAACTCTGAACTATTAATTATTCTGTGGAATGTCTGAGAAAGGAGATGCAATAGACCCAAAGATTCCCTTCCAGGTTTCTTAGTTAATGCCTGTGTGAGTTGTCATGGTGATTGGCAAAGGGATAGAGATCAGAAAAGGCATTAGAGAATGTATTGTCATGTTGGGACCTATAAAGCCTTTGTGAACATTTGCTGCTTGGAAATTAAGTCAGGAAGTTACATCTTTCACTAATATAGTTCCCTGGATACCACAAGGTAAGTAAAATTTCCTCATGATTACTTAAATTGGTATTATTTCTTTTGTTCTCCTTTGCCCAGAATTGTAGAGTTCATGTCTAGATGAAACAACAGCATCCTGGGGATGGTAACATTAAGATTTAAAGAGTTGAAATTTGTTTATTTGTTATATTGACGTGTACCACTTTCATTTTCCAGTTGCTAGCTGTCATCTTACCATGAAAATAAGAAGATAAGACAAGCAAGCAAATAAGGTCCCATCTTAACACAGTCCATCAAACTATTGGGGGTGGTATAGATAATGAGATACAGAAATCAGTCTGCACACAAGTTTGATAATCATTATTCATACCCTTATTCTCAGTTAACTACCATTCTGTACATCATAAATGGTCAAAAAGGAAAATAATTACAATATTGTAAGAGTTGGATATATGTGATCTTATCTGCTCACATTTTCAGAGTAACAGAAAAAACACAAGCCAGGGCAAACAATAAAGGCAGTTATATTCTCATGTAAATGAAAAATTCAGTGTTAATATTCATTTTCTTTCTAAATACTTCCACCAATGGTGCTATTATTGGTGGTTCTAGTGGAGTTTTCTAGAAATAGGTAGAGCTACAAATTTTCCCATGCGAATCAAGTCAAGAAAGGCAGCTTTCTTACTTTCAATTACTGGACAATGTCTTGCCTTTACTTTTATTTGATTAACTTAGGTTATACACTTGCTCTACATCTTAACAAACACTAAGTGGCCAGAAACCTCTACACTAGTTGGCTTATAACTAGATTATAACTTTCTTTCGAATCCAGGCACTGATACAAATATTTAGCTTAGGCCAAGTCGGATTCCCTAGTAGTTCTGGGAGTTAGGATAACTTCACTTAGCATACAGACTGCTCCAGAATATGATAAAAGTGGTAACCTGTTAATAAGGATTAAGGTTTGAATAACTGCTACTTAGGCAATCAACAAATATTTACTGAAGAACAGAGATAGTAGAGAGGCTTCAGATTATTTTCTGATTTCTTATTGGTAGCAGAGTAGAAAAAAAAAAAGCTTGCATTCTACCTAAAAAGAGGAGGTATTTATACCTTTTTTCAACTTATAAACCATACAGGCAGGGGATAAGAATCAGCAATGTTTAGTAACAACAACAGCTTCTTCTTCTTCTTCTTCTTCTTCTTCTTCTTCTTCTTCTTCTTCTTC
>NW_021604589.1:3897648-3957100 GCF_004785775.1 Grammomys surdaster | reverse complement strand
TTCTTCTTCTTCTTCTTCTTCTTCTTCTTCTTCTTCTTCTTCCTCTTCTCCTCCTCCTCCTCCTCCTTGTCCTCCTCCTCTTTCTTCTTCTTCTCCTCCTTCTCCTTCTCCTTCTTTCCCTCCTTCTCATCCTCCTCCTCCTTCTACTCTTCTTCTTTTACTTCTTTCTTCTTCTTTTCGATTTTTTTTGTCTTCTATGCCACGCTGGGAAGAGGAGAGGGACACGTGCCTTCAAACCATTCATTCAGAGTGTTCAATGAATCAAAAACTCATTTGTCAACCTAAGAGAACAACTCTATTTCCTACATTCAAACCAAATGACCACTCTCTAGCCCATGGACAGGATAACAAGCTATCCTTAGAATGTAGTCAACAACCTCTCAACCCCACTCTCTGTTTGTTTAGCATATCCCCTAAGGTATATGAAATTAAAATACAGCAGTTATTACTCTTTTAGTTGAACTAGTCCCAGTCAGAATACAAACATTTTTGAATTTATTAAGTAAGTGATTGACCTATAAGAATCTTTCAATGGATCAGAGAAAATCAATTCAATAACTCTAAGGAGATTGAGAAATTACCTTGCACATCAGCCTTAACATTTAATTGTATATTAGACCTTCTTCATGTCAGTTAACTCTCTGTGGGAAATACTGGTGTTCTAATTAGGTTTCTGTGTTGCTGTGATAAAACTTATGACCAAAAGTACTTGGGGAGGAAAGGATTTATTTGGTTAACAGATTACAGTCCATCATGAAGCCAAGGCAGAAACTCAAGGCAGAAATTTGGAAGCAGGAAATTAAGCAAAGAACATGGAAAGACGTGTTTAACTGATTTGTTTCTTGTGGCTTGATCAACTTGCTTTCACATACAATCCAGAACTTCCTGCCCAGAGGTAGACCCACTCCTAGTGGACTGTGCCTTCCCATGTCAATATTTAATTAAGACAATACACCTACAGTAAAGACAATCTGTTGGAAACACTTTCTTACTTGATGTCCTTCTTCCTAGATGATTCTAGCTTGTGTCAAGTTGAAAAAAAAACTAACCAGGACAACGGATGTCAATACCTTTAAGCTAGAGTTGTGACTCCAATGTATAATTCAATTGGAGCCTTAGGCTTGACAAAGGTTTTGTGGAGGCCCTGGCTGGGTGAAGGAGATAGTAAGCTTTGGAAGTGAGAGAGTGAGAATTGTATAAGAGTAGCATGAGGTATGGTTGGGATTCAGGACAAAGGGACAAAACAAAGTGGAAGAAGAGTGTTGTCAGAGTGTAAGTGTGAGAACTTACACCAAATGAACAAATATCTTCATCTTGGCTGGGTAGCATTGGTATATGAGGTTGATGGAATGTGGTATCTTGAAAGATCTTAGTGTTCTATAAATTCCCAGGGTACTTGCAAAAATTCAAATTCTGATTCAGCAGTTCAGGAGTCAGTCTTGATATTCTCTTCTAAGAGTCTCTGCCGCTGTTGTTTTGCAGATGTTATGCTGAGTGGCAATTTCACAGTATACCAAAAGAGCCTAGAATGTACTTCAATGACATAAAACTCATGGTGAGCAGATGACATCATATGATTTCCCCAAATCTTTTAGTTGTCTCAAAGTAGTATTTCCTAAAAGAATTCAATTGTCATCTTGAATAACCAGTAATAATAAACCCATCATAGGGTTAAGTTGACCTCATACCAAAGCAGACATTGTTGTTAAGCTATTATATTTTCCATCTCTTTTCTAAAAGTCCCACTGAGATTTCCTAAAGTTTTTCATTTTGCTCTAAGAACCCATTTCTCTCTCACCTCTCCTTGATTAAGATGGAGCAGTGTGGAGTGGAGTAGAAGATGGTTTATTAACCTTCAACTCTAGTAACATTTTATGTGAACTCTCATATGCACATTTGAGGGTTTTAAAAAATCTTTTCTCTTGCCAACCTTTCTAATGTCAGTTGAGAGCACCCTCATTCAAATCCTTAAAAGAGTAGAAAATATTTTTCTCTTTTACAATAGTTTGTCAGCAAGGAAGAAATGACTGTGGTACCTCACATCTCTGCCAACTGCCCCTAATTCCTTAAATATTCTGAATGAGCTGATTAAAACACATAAAAATATAACATACTCTCAAAACTCTGCACCTGGTTGGATGGCATGGGTGTGAATAGAGAATTTTTCTTGTCTCTTCTTTCCAAATATAGGTTATTGTCTTAGGGTTTCTATTGCTGTGAAGAGGCTCCATGACCATGGCAACTCTTATAAAGGAAAACATTTGAGTGGGTCTAGCTTATAGATCAGAAGTTTAGTCCATTATTGTCAGGATGGGAAGCATGAAAACATGTAGGCAGACATGGTGCAGGAGGAGCTGAGAGTGTTCTACATCTGAATCAGCAGGCAGTAGAAAGAGAGGGTGACACTGGGTCTGGCTTGAACATTTGAAAACTCAAAGCTCATCCCAGTGGCACTACTCCAACATGGCAACACATACTCCAAAAAGGCCACACCTCCTAATAGTGCCACTCACTATGGTCTTATGGGGCCCATTTTCTTTCAAACCATCACAGTCATTATGAAATTCTGTGAGAACTAGTTCTTCAGTTAGTATGACTCTTGGCATTCCTCTGGAAGGTGCTCACAGCTTTCCTGTTTGATTTTGTGCCCTGACAGCTTGAATTAGATCCAATAAAGGAAGTGTCTCTCTATATTTTGTGCCTGATGGAGTGGGAGGGGATAGGAGAAACATGGGTTGCTAGGCCTGTGTGTACAGCTGACCAGATATCTGGTTGGTGTCCAAGACAAAAACATGGGATTTAGAACTGGTAGCCTAGTGTTGGTCAACTCTCAAAGAATTTGTTAAAAACTCAGGCTTCCCAGGTAATAAAGTTAAAAAGATCCCAAGAAGATAGGGCTCAAGGCAGGGCAGAATGTCTACCTGGCCCTCTGTCACTCAGGGTATGGGGCCCCCTTTATATGCTCACACAAGCCAAAGTCTCCTATCCACTGTCTCTGTGGCACAGTCAGGTAGTATAGAGGACACATTAGCTAAGATGGCTTCTCTGAAGTCAAGGATCTCTCCATCCTCCAGAAACCCAAAAGAGTTTTCCTCAGCAAGTATTTGGCACTTCATTTGTACCTTCTAAGCTTTCTCTGTTGTCTGGTAGGTATGAAGCCTTGTCCTTCTAGACACCCTCCCCAGTGTAGTATCTGCCTTTTTCTTAAACTTGCCCCCTTTCTCTTTTCCCTTCCACAAACCTAACTGGATACCTCTCTTTCCTCATTGCCTATCTACCTATGAAAATGAGGGTTTTGATTTTCCTCTAAATTATCTTTGGGTCAGAGGGCTACCTATGTCTTTGGCAACTTCCTTGACAGCATGTCTTACTTCTGTTATTTTAAAAGATTATTAATTTTGAATCACATGCAAAAGACAAAATTACAACAAATTTAGTTTAGAGATCTGATTTGTTTTGACGTGTAATCTTAGACTCAGGTAGTAGTTCATTGTGTAAACTGATTGCTCTGATTGAGCAAAAATGTTAGGCTACCTAAGCAGAAAAAAATGTGGGAAAAGCAGAGACAAAACAAAGCACCAACTGGTGGCTTCCAAATAATCTTCATGAGGTTAAAGCAAAGGGAGCATCCTTATTACATTGAAGTCCAGAGTTCCTTTTAATGAAATTGACCCATTTCAAATTAAGTTTGATTGGGAAGCATTAGCATTGGTGCCTCTGGTTTGATTTCCTTTGCTTGAACATAGTACAGGAGGTTAATCCTAAACAGTGGCTCCTTTGTTTCAAAACAAACAAACAAACAAACAAACAGGCTTATCATGTCATATTTTGGGATAAATATGCTGTTAGAGGTCTTCAATATTTAGACTCTTGTTTTTAAAGTTCAGTACTGCTATGAGTATTTGCCAAAATTTAAGTTGATTTCTTAAACACTTTCCTAACAGAAATGCACTATTTTCTCTGCCCTTCTATACTTGCCTATCTTCTTCCCTCAACCTATGAATCAGATACTGAAATTGAATAAATGCCTTGTTTATTAAAGATTGACCATAATTAGATAGCATATGTCCTTACACTCCAGTATTTGAATGAACATGTATAACTGTCAATGATACTTTTGCGCTTCACTTGTACCTTTGAAGCCATATTTCCCTGTCAACTCTCATGTTCTAATTCAGTAATGTGGAGTTTCTGAATATTCATCTATAGTGTGACTGAAAGCCTGAATTTAAGAGAGAATGGCCAGCAAAACAATGAACTTGTGTGGTTAGGTTTTCCACCCAGGAAGAAAAGATACAAGCAGTAAAAAGAAATGGGTAGGGACTTGAGTTAAAGGAAAAGCTATTGTGGAAAGCTGGAAAAAAAAGTTAGCAGTATGATTTCTAGTTTGCCTAGCAAAATGGGTACTCTGAATTAAACATTAACATCAAATTGATCCAGTGACGGTGATGGAATAGTCAAAGGAGCTTTAGTAAGTCAGACTCCTCTTTAGAACCTTGGCTTCCTACAGCCACAAGCATTTTAGTCCAGCTTGTTCTCTCTATGGATCAAAAGAACACCCCACCCCTTTTTTAAGCAGCACAACAGAGGCTTTAGATTTCTCCTAGGGCCATTTCTAACAATAATCATAGGTTACTGTCTCAGGCTTATGGAGAGGCCATAATCTGAATTTGAATTGAATGTCAATACAGTAGCACTTGGAATGCAAATAGGAAAGTAATTAAAGTCCTACAGAAAGGATATCCTAAAACTCTTTGGTTAGAGGACCTTCTGTCCTGCCTTATTGGAGCTTTTAGCCATGTAAGTTGTGCTAATATAGAAAGCAAGAAGCTATTAATTTTTCTTTGAAAAATATTTTGGTTCCTCTAATGTTCTTTCAACATAGCATGCTGATAACACACAAATCTTTGCAATTAAATAGAAGGATAAAAGCATTGCACACAGACTTCCTCAGAGGAACTTTTCCCTGTGTGAGTTATCTCACTTAGCCAATAAGCACAGACTACGATAACACCATTAAGATACTGAGCTGTGGGGCACCTGATAACAGGATTTGGCCTTTCAATCTTTAGGCATGTTAAGATATATTTTATTATATTGCTTTTTACAACTATCGACTCCTTTGCTTCCTTGTTTGAGGACTCTACATTTCTGTCCCATGGATTCTGAACTTTACTTCTTATTAACTTACTGTAGCCAAATGGAGTAGAAGGTAACATAGTATAGACCATGTTTAAGCAAAAGATTAAAATATGTTTGCTTGATTTCATAAGTGACAACTGGAGAAGACTCTCCATTCCTAACTGTCTGACTTGAACTGTTCTTTTTAGAGACAAAAACCTGTCTGTTTCTACTAAAACCATAATCTTATTGTATGCTTCAGAAAAATAATTCCAGCATAAGTCAGTATTACTAGATACATTGTCAACTTTGAGATGGACATGAGGGAATGATAGAGGAACTTTCTTTTCTATATGAGAAGCATCATACTCTATGTTATAGGAAGGAATCTGAACGTATATGTTACTAATAACATAGCAGTACACACTGCTGTGGTTGGGATGATTGTTCAAGGGATGATAACCAGAGAAATGCAAGCATTATATGTCTCAGAAATGTTGTTGGCCATCTAACCAGAGGCAAAACTTGAGCTCTACATTGATTGAATGCCTTTGTTCATGACCCTACTCATCATGACCACTATCCTTACAAGAGTTGAGATGGAAGGCAGTTATTAGAGTCTTGCTATGCTGCCTTCATAGATTCCTGGTCTTATTAATAAAGTGCCACTTAAAGATTAAATTTCTATCTCTGATGTTGGGTAGCTAGGCAGACATTAGCAGCGTTTATAGGTGATTGATGATGGACCCCCTTCCACATAGTCATCATCCTCATAACCAAGAAATGAAATTGCAGGTCTCTACTTTTCACTGGACACTGGCAATCCTTACTCCATCTGCTGAAACACATTGAGAAACAGAGACTGGAGGAAAAGATGGCTTTATTTAAGTCCAGGCTTTGTAAACCAGGTTAGAGACTATCCATCTCAAAGAAAAACATTCTCCATTTTCCACAAGAGAAAGGCTCAAGGGTTTTGGGAAGCAATTAATGGAATATTCCTCCTGCTTAGTAGAAATCCCCTTTTTTGTCTATACTCATATTCTTGAACTGGCAGATATGTAGGGTTGAAGTCTTTTACCGGAAAATCAGCTTCTGATCCCACTTTGTATGGCAAAGTTAACACAGGAAATCAGCAAGTGAAAAATTGTCACATCTGTGGACTATAGAATGCCTTATTCACCATTACAATATTGTTTGAAGGGCTCTAGTAGGCTCAAACATAGCAAACATGGCTCTGGCAGGTCTTGCCCTTCCAAGATTCCCTTTTCCTTACTAAACAGTTTAGATTACATTTCTAAAGCTAGCCCCCAAGTTCTATTCCATTATTCGGTCATCCCATGGATGACCACCAAGGTCCAGCTATCAATGTACTGAAGTCCAGAAATCAAAAGCCTCCCCTTTAGCTCAGATTTTGTGGAGACAGGGAGTGGGCTGGAACTGGCCCAGGTAAATAGGTCCTACAACACGTGATAGAAGTTTTGGAAGGAAGGTAGAGGAATTTAATCACTCAATAAAGGTGCATTTACTTGCATTATCTATATATTATTTTTATTTTATATGTATGAGTGTTTGCAGCTAGGGATACCTGTTAGTATTCTGTCTAAGCTCCATCCCGCAGTTACCTGGCAACAGCCAGGTAGGTCTGACCCACTATAAAAGGGGCTGCTTGCCCCCTGCTTGTTCTCTTGCCCTCTTGTTCTCTTGGTTTCCTGCCTCCTTGCTCCCACTCTGTCCTCTCGCACTTTCCCCATTCCCTTACCCCCCCCACATGTTCATGGATGGCCTCTACTTTTCTCTTCTTCTCTTCTTCTCTCCTCTCCTCTCCTCTCCTCTCTTCTCTTCTCTCCCTTCCTCCCTCCCTTCCTCCCTCCCTTCCTCCCTTCCTCCCTCCCTCCCTCACTCACTCACTCACTCACTCACTCTTTCCCCCTTTCCCCCTCTCTCTCTGCCTTTCTCTGCCTCTACTACCCTCTCAACTCTCCTCCCTATGCCCTGAATAAACTGGGGAAGGGATGCCTTGGCATGGGCCCACTGAGTCATTCCCTTCCTCCATACTTTGCCACTGCTCCATAGAACATATGTCCTTTCTTTTTATCTTTTTATAAATACATCAATATCCACACAGCCAGACTGACACAAGAATTAACCCCCCCCCACCTTCTCCGCCCCTCAAACTTCCTTCCCACCCACTTCTCCACTGGACCAGATCAGCAGTCAGGTAGATACCTGGCCAAACACTGGATCCTACGTGCTTCCAGGAGGTCCATAATGACAACGGGCAGGGCACAGAGCTCTACCTTCCTTCTGTCCCACTTCCCCACCTGGGCCAGACCAGTGGCCCTATACCAGCCCAAAAGCTACAGTCTGCACTAGATCCTGCAAGCCTCCCAGGAGCTCCACAAAGGGCACAGGAGGTCCACAGTAACCAGGGGTACAGGAGGCCTGCTCTAACCAGAGACACAGGAAGCCCACCTTATCCAGAGACAGCACTGCCAAGCTCCAAGGAAACCAGCCCTAACTCAGGTCACAGAGCTCTACCTGCCTCCAAGGAGACCAATTTAAAAAGAAAGCATCTTCAATAAATGATACTTGTCTAACTGGCAGTTGACATATAAAAAATGAAAATTGATCCATATTTGTCACCTCGTACAAATCTCAAGTCCAAGTCTCAACATAAAACCAGATACACTGAATCTAATAGAAGAGAAAGTGGTAAAGAGCCTCAAACTCATTGGCACAGGGGAAATTTTTCTAAATAGAACATCAATGGCTCAGGCTCAAAGATCAACAATGGCTAAATGAGACCTCATGAAACTGAAAAGCTTCTGTATGGCAAAAGGCATCATCAATAGGACAAATCAGCAACCTACAAATTGGGAAGAAACTTCACTAACCCTACATCCAACAGAGGAATAATATCCAAAATATATAAAGAACTCAACAAGTCAACCTCCAAGAACCAAAATAACCCAATTGATAAATGGGGTACAGAACTAGAGTATTCACAACAAAGAAATCTCTAATGGCCAAGAAGCACTTAAAGAAATGTTTAAAGTCCTTACTCATTGGAGAAATGCAAATCAAAACAATTTAGAGATTTCACCTCACACCAATCAGAATGGCTAAGATCAAACATTCAAGTGACAGTGGATGCTTGCAAGGATGTGTAAAAAGAACACTTCTCCACTGCTGGTAGAACTGCAAACTTGTACAACCTCTCTGGAAATCAATCTGGCAGTTCCTTGGAAAATTGGAAATAGTTCTACCTGAAGATACAGCTATACCATTCTTGGGCATATATCCAAAAGATGCCCCATCATACCACAAGGACATATGTTCCACCATGTTCACAGTAGCATTATCGTAATAGCAGGAGCTGGAAACAACAGAAAATGTGGTACATTTATACAGTGGAATGCTATTTATCTATTAAAATTGAGGGTATCATGAATTTTGCAGGCAAATCAGACTCAAAAGTACATACGTGGTATATATTCACTGATAAGAGGATATCAGCCAAAAAGTACAGAATACCTAGGATACAACCTAACCTACAGACCGTAAGAAGTATAACAAGCAGAAATGCCCAAGTGAAGAGGTTTCGATCCCAATTAGAAAGGGGAAGGAAATAATCACAGGAGACAGGGGGAGGGAGGTACCTGGGAGGGAGTGTGGAAGGGTAGGGCAAAAGGGGAACAGGATCAGATATGGGGGGAGGTGACAGGAGAGAAGTTCAGAGGTCCAAGTGAATAAATGGAAATAAGCAGCCTCGGGGATTGGGAGGTGGGGGCACCCTCTAGAGAGTACCAGAGACCCAGGAGGTGAGACACTCTCAGGACTCATTGGGGGTGACCTTAGACAAAATGTCCAACATTGTGGAAAGGGAACTCGAAGAGTCCACCTCCAGTAGATAGACAGGGCCTCAAGTGTACCGACAGGGTTACTAACCCACAGTCAAAATTCCTGACCCACAATTGTTCCTGTCTGAAAGAACTGCAGGAACAAAAATGAAGAAGAGACTCTAGGAAAGGAGGTGCAATGACTGCTCAACTTGGGATCCAACTCATAGGTTCCACTACACCAAGGCCTGGCATGATAACTGATTCAAACCACAACATCTATTAATGAATAAATAAATAAAAGTGTCACATATGCACAGTTGTATTTTATTCATCTATAATGAAAAATGAAATTGTTGGATTTCCATGCAAAAGACTGAAACTGGAAACAATTACAAAGAGGTAATCCAGACTTAGAAATACAAAAGTCATATATTTTTAATCATATGTAGACCTTTGTGTTGGGTTTTTTAGACTTGTGTATTTAAATTGGAGTACATGTAGAGCCAGGAAAGGTGTCACTGAAGAGTGTGCACTAAGGAAAAGGTATTGTACAGACAATACAAAAGTATAATGGAGGAAATTGAAAGGATAGTAAAACGTAGCCAAAGTGAGGGGAGAGAGAGAGAGAGAGAGAGAGAGAGCGAGAGAGAGAGAGAGAGAGAGAGAGAGAGAGAGGGGGCTGGAAGTTTGTCTTATCATGTTGCATTCATTCCCATTCTTAAGCAAAATTTGTTACCAGTTCAAGATACCTTCCACTTCTAATAATTTTTTTTTTCTTGAATAAGACTTTTTAAAGCTTTATTAAATTATTCGTGCTTTAAAGAATGCTGATGTATATCTACATGTACTATTATAGTCTAAAGAGAAACAATATAAATACTACATTTGAATAACAATCACTCAGAAATAAGAAAGTAAGAGTCAAAAGACTAAATTATTTTCATTATTAATTTTCTAGGTTGTTTACAGGAACCTGCTTATTAGGATTTTGTATATCAAAGTAATTTGTATTCACTAAATACTTTGAATAAATGACACAATTGGAACTATTTGGGAAGTATGTTTTGGTAATTAAATATGATCTTCTTAATTAGTTGGCACACATTTTTTAAGCTCATCTAGACACACTGGAGGACTATGGCTAAAGAAATAGGGTTCACAACTCATGTCAGGATTTGCATCTGGTTAATTGAACCTAATTGCTGCAATGCACTCTTTGAATTGCTCAATTTTATCATTAAGTTCAGAGAATGGCAAACCACCATAAAAATCAATGAAACAACATCTCAAAGTGTACCTTACCTGACTATGCAATGATTATGTTTAGTTTCAGTTAATTATGACAATTAAGTAGTTTTATTGTACTGGTAGCATTAACTTATTTCATTAACTTACTGATAAAAATTAACTTGTGACCCAGAATGGGACTTGCTTTCTTGTGATAGATTAGCATATGAAAAATGATTAATATGCCTCTTTGAAAGAACAAAGGCTCCCTGTAAAATCATTTTCTATTTGGTGATTCTTCTGTGTCAGATAACATTATACAGTATTAAATATTACATGACATAAAACACATTAGCAAAGGAGGAAAAATTGTCTGAATTCTAAAAATCTCATACCAAGTCTACATCCTCTGTTTCCTTGATATTTTAAAATATTATTAAAAGTGTAATTTTTAAAGGCAAGAGGAAAGCAGGGGGTAAAAGATCAAAAGTAAGACAAATTACTTTTTAATTACGCACACAAGCTCAAAAATATAAGGGGAACTTCATCTAGCAAGATAGAAACTTGGTGAAAATTCTAAAAGATTGCAACCTAGGAGAGTTTTCTTGTAAAGGGAAGCAGTACATCCACGGTAATGCAGTCCTAGTACTCGGAAGGTACAATAAGGAGGATCAGGGTCTCCCTTGACTCCATGCGGAATCTGAGAGCAACCAAGCTATATGAGATCTTGTCTCAACAATAAAAACTTGTAAAACCTCAAAAGTTATAGAAATTCCAGTATTAGTAAATAGTTCTAGAAAGTGTCAATAGATATAATAAAATATGATTCAATATATAAGGATGTTATTATTAAAATAAAAAGTCTGTATATTAGCCAAATAAAAAAAATTGAGCAATATTTTCCTTGCTTTCAATACGTACTCAAATTCGTATTTAAATATTTCAAAATAAAATTTCACATCATTGGTGTTAAAGAGAAAAGGCTATATTATTAAGTGAACAAAATACATGAAAGTATAAAAATTATATTGACATGATAAAAGAAAAAGCCATAGATTCCAGATGGTTGAGTCAGACTCCTCAACACAAAAGAAAAAGTCACATTGACAATAGATATTTTAAAATTAAAATATCAATTACATCTGACAACAAATACGACATGATTCAGAAAGTACTACCAACAATGATTTTTTACAATCTCCTTTTTATTTTATTTTTGTTTAATTTTGAGATTATGATTTAATTACATTTCACCCCTCCCTTTCCCCCTCCAATGCCATAAATATAACACTCCTCTCCTTCAAATTCCCAATATCTTTTTGTTGTTATTCCTTGCCTCTATGTATTTGTATATACATACATAGTTCTAAATATAACCTGTTGAGTCCATATAATGTTACTTATATGTATGTTTTCAGGGATGACTGCTTGACACTAGACAACTAATTGGTGTGTACTTCCCTAAGGAGGACTACCTCTCTTTCCTGCTCCAGGTTTCATTCAGTAACAGCAATAATTTTGTCTTGGAATGATTAATTTAAAAGGTCCCAGCAAGAATAAAAATGAATACATATGGTAGTGTTATTAAGGGAAAAAGAAAACAAAACCAAACAATGCTCAGCATAGAAATTAGTAGTATTTCTTCAGTCAAAATAAATATTATTTATAAATTCCAAAAATAATACATTCTGATCCTCCCCTAATTCTTTTATCTCCTCCTTTTTTCCTCTTCTCTCTGTCTCTTTTGTTGGTGTCTTGCTATGTAGCTCAAGCTGAACCATAACAGCTTCCCTTGCTTGTGGCCATGCCTTGCTGTGGCCATGCCTTGCTGTGTATTGCTCCTAAAAAATACAGAGGGTGATGTAGAAAGAAGACAATACTGGTGGGCCCTCTACTTTATTTGGGGAAGGAACGATGTACTGGTTTACTTTGGTTCAAAATCGGGCAAATTAAATGCTACTATAAAAGATGCAGAAAGAAAGAAAAAGAAAGTAGAGAAAAAAAGAAAGCAAGGGCTAATATGACTACACTGTCATTAATTTACATAATTAATATTAAGTGTAAACTTTGTCCACAAAATATATTCTAGAAAAACAAACACAAACTGCAAGGAAATCTATCCAAGCCAGAATAGAAACACTTGCATCCAAATAAAAATTGTATAGATCACAATTCAAGATTGGGAATATGTAATTAGAAATTTTCTTAGAATAATTGGAAATTGAGAAGACAAAGCAGGTAGAAATTAATCAGCAGATACTTTTTAAAAGTAACTATGTGCTAAATTTACATTTATATGACTTAGATGCCCCTTGTGAGGCCACTAAGACTCAGGCAGAAATCCACAGTCTCCTCTGCTTGAGGCATCCTGGGAGAAAGTTATTGAGCTACTAGAACAGCAAGGAAGTGAGGAACTTTACTAGAAGAGTCCCATCATCATCAATGAGGGATGTGTGAAATCTACGAATCAATGGTATCCAAAATCTGTGTGTGAGACAGGCAGAGTCTGGAAAGCTGAGAAAGCAGATTCAGCTGCTTCCCACTGCCAAAAAGTATACTGCATTTGAATCTAGCCATAGTAATTGGTCACTTGGAAAATATTAAAGTTCACAAAAAGGCAGTGGAAGTCAACATCTCTAGACACTTTTTTTTTCTTCAAAATTAGCTGAGATACTAATACCCAAGTATGCAAGTTCAGTGAATCCTAGTTAGGAATAATACAAAGGGAGAACTGTACCCAAGCAGTTTTATAGTCAAATACTGAAAACCAAAGATACAAATTTCAAGGCAGCCACAAAAATATGGCTAACACATTATACTCATTCAAGAAAGGTGCAGTGTCTCATCAGAAATACAGAAGATAGAGAGTTGAGATCTTAAAGTGAGAAAGAAGAAAGAAGTCAATGAAAAAAATATGTTTAAAGTCATTCCTTCCTTTTTCTTTCTACCTCCATTCTTCCCTGACCCCCCTCCCATCCCTCCTTCCTGTTCAGTTGAAAAGTTTTCTACATAGATCCCAGTGGAACTCTATGAAGGAGGAGCAGCAGCTTCGAGTCAGGTGTCAGAACCTAAGTAATTTAAGAAAGGTCTCTGGGTTAGGGTAGAGGTCTTACTGGTAAATTTGGTTTTAAAGCAAAACATTGCTCCTTTAAGTCAGTGTACTGAAGACAGAGTGAAATTTTTCACTGATGGACAATAGGGAAAAAAATCTAGAGTAGACATTATTGGATTGTATTAGAACTGGTGGGCATCAGGAAATAAATTCAGATATAGCTAATAAATAGAAATAGATCATGCTTTTTAAAATGCCATTTTCCAAAAAAATGAACCAGTTTATAAATACATATAATATGTATGTCAATAAATAGAGATTAATGCAGTGAAAGAACATTGGTGAATGCATAAAGATGGCAAAATACTTAATGAGAATGAGTACACCCCAAATTATTCATCAATACCAAGAGGAAAATAGGCACTTCATAATGGAGAATAATGGAGAGCTTGGAAGAAATTATCTTAATGAAAGGGTCAAAATTAAGACTATTTGATCTAGAGACAGCCTCCTGTGTCTCCTTACAGCATGAACCAAGAATTCTGAAAGTGCTGTCACGTCTCTGTTATTCCTGCATGAAAAGAATGATATGCTAACTTGACTGACAAGAAGTGTCCAGTGGTACAATAGTGATGTGATGGTTATGTATGGAGGTCATCAATCATTTTCTGATTGCATATGAATCTAGCACCACAGGAGGGAGTTTGTGCTTGGAACTGTAAATCTGGTAGAAACTTATGGCTGGCAAGGTCATAGGCCCTAAGGGGAAAACTACTGTTTTTTACTTTGCTAAGTGGTCATGTTTTCAAAATGCCTCCTAAATATTTATGTTTATGCCTATAGATTTGGGCTGTGGTTATCTGCACAAGACCTGTATAGGATCAAGACAGGCAAAATTCCAGTTTTGATGGAGGGACCACACCCCTAAAATAGGAGCTGTTAGAAGTTGATGACTTCTGAGGGTAGGTGAGTTTCTTTCCTTTGTACATGTGGTTGCTGGTAGGTTTCTCATACCCTATTGGATGGTTCCACATCCATTCATATAGTGATAAAGTAACTGGACTCCATGGCTACTACTATCATTTTTAAAAAGCTCAGTTGAATTTTAGAAGGAAACAAGGGGAAATTGACAGAAGGTACTACTGAATGGATATTATCAAAACACATTGCATAAATGTATGTAAAATTTAAAAATAGTATTTTAAATGAATACAAAATTACATTATTCTTAACTTTAAAAATAAAGAGAACCTACATGGCTCTGACTTTGGATGTATATAGAAGGACCTAATTGGAGATTAGTCATGAAAGGGGGTTAAAAGTTAACCTCCCTCTACTCTCCATAATCAGAGCCCCCTCCATGTTTTTCCCATGTCACAATTTATACTGCTTGAATCCTGCTATTCACCACTCTTCCTTTCCACTTTTCTGGTTTCTGCAGTTATTTAATGTTTTAAACTCATGTCCTAGGATTTGGAGCCTTTGGTGGGAAAGCACATGTTAACGTTTGTCTTTCTGGGTATGGGTTATAGTGCTCAATATGATCTTTTCTCATTTCATCTACTTACCTGCATAGTTCATGATTTCATTTTTTCACTAAAGTCAGAAATGGTTGTATTCCACAGTGTAAGTGTGCCCCATTTTCATTAACCATTCATTGGTTGGAAGGCATTTAAGTTGTTTCCACTTTCAGCCTATTGTGAATAGAGCAGCAATGAATATGGCTGAGCAAGCATCTGTGGAGTAAGATATTGAGACCTTTGAGCATATGCCGAAGAGTGGTATAGTTGGGTAATATGGTAGATTTACTTTTAATTTTTTGAAGGTTCTCCACATGGATTTCCATGATGGTCACACCAGTTTTATGCATTCCCATCAACACTGAATGAGGGTTCCACTTTCCCTACTTCCTCACCAGCATTTGTTGTCAGTTGTTTACTTGAACTTTGCCATTCTGACTGGTATAAAATAGATTCTCAAAGTTGTTTTAATTTATATTCCCTAATTGCTAGGGATGATTAATACTTTATGAAGAGCCTCTTAGTCATTCTTATTAACTTCCTCAATTGAGAAATCTTTTTTCAGATCCATAGCCCATTTTTAATTGGGCCATTTGTTTTCCTGGATCTTGTCTTTTGAGTTCCTTATATATTTTGGATATTAATTCTCTGTCTGAAGTACATCTTGAAAAGATTCTCTTACACCTTGTGATACCAAAGATGTTTGATAAGCCCTAAAGAGATCATATTACTTTATATTTACTGAAAATATAAATGTATGTATACACACATACATCTTAAATGAAGTTATGCTACTTGGGCTGATAATGCACTTCAAAAGAGCCATAGACTATCTTGAAAAAGTTTTTAAAAATCTAGTAATATACATAAGAAATCTCCATTCAATTTTTTGGTCAGGGTAGTCCAAATGATTTCTCAAATCATATAAGGTTTTGTATTTTTCCATGGCTATATCTCAGAGGTAGAAGGCAAACTTCTATTGTTGAATACATTACATGCTTCAGACACAGGATTCAGAAGTTTTGTGCTAGATCTAACATGAAATCCTCCTTTCTGTGATTTAACTTTCATAGTGTCAGAAAGTCCTGTGTAGTCTGCCAAGGGAGGGAAAAATCAATTGTGATGCCAATGTACTATAACCAAGACCAACATGGCAAAATATCTTTAAAGGTACAAAGGTGGAATTCATATCTTGACAGCAACCAACAGATATCTAATTGGACTAAAAGCATACTCAATAGGAGGAGAATCATTTGTGGTATTAGAAACCTAGTAAACTAACCCATCCTGCTAAGGTCAAGTATTTCAGAGGAGAATCTAATATCATCACGTTCGAAGACCATCATAATTTCTTACTACAGTTTACAACTTATGCTTATAGCCATAGGTAGATTCCACCCTTCATCAAAGAAACTTCTTTTTATAGGAAATAGAGACCAATGGAGAAAGTCAGTATAGGTCATAATGAATAGATAAACAGATCTTGTGTAGTTGAACCCTAGTGAATACATCTACAACATAAATCCTGTAACTAAGGTTCAGGAAATGCCATAAAAGAAGCAGTAGAAAGATAGTCAGTGCCAGAGAGGAAGTCTTCTGTGAGACTGCATCTTCTCAAAATGACAGGGAAGCTGTCTATGATACCTCAACAATAAGGCTTCCTAAACAAGTCCTGAACAATGATACTATCAAAAGATATGCTAATATAGAAGGGGGTAATTTCATTGGGACCCATCCCTAGACAAGTTACTATAGGAAACTAATAACTGCTGATAGAGAAAGAATTAACTTCATCCAGAGATGAGCCTACTAACTGCTTATACAATATGAAGTGGTTAGCTCTGAAGTCACATGTGTACATGTGTATTCATATGTGTATGTGTACACATATACATATATATGTATATTGTATATGATGTATATATATGCATTTATAGATGTATATGATTTATGTATATACATTTATATATACTTGCATATCACAGATGTATACTTATACATACACGCATATGTGTATATATATATTCATATATGTGTATATACATACATGTGTAGATGTATATACATACATACATATGGCACACGAAACTTACTCAGCAGGTTATATGTATATATTTATGTATAAAGCGGCCATTAATTTGAGAGGGAATGAAGGAAGAAATGGGAGGGGTTAGGAGGAGGACACACGCAGAAAAGACAGAGAAGGGAAAAGTGATGCAGTTATATTTTAATTACTTTTTTAATTAAAAAAGAAATGTTAAGATATTTTTAAAAAGAATAATTTGAATTTAATCACTAGGACACGTTATGAGAGACAATCTCAAACATCATTAACCGTTGTTGTAAGCTGGAAAAGTGTATTGTCACCACTCATTTGCAAAATGAAAAGAATTTGATTAAACATTAAACTCAGTTTCTTGATCTATTGGAAAGCTGACTTTTCAGAGCAAACAATTGATCGCACATAAGGAGAGAGCAGCACATTAAGAGACAGGTGAGGTGGAAATACTGATTTAGCTCGTGTAGGCACAAAGCATGCTGGTTAGAAGAGTTCAACTTGTGTAGATCACCAATTAGTAGAATTTCTTGTAGACATATAAAAGAGTAGAAAGGACTGCATAATTGAGTCTGAATGTTCCCCAAGTTTTTTCTCCATCTTAACTCCAGGAATAGTATTAGGTAATCACCCTTTATGAAACTAATGAGAAGGGGGAAGTAAAAGAGCAATAGCTCTGTACCCCATTTTAAACAGGTTATTTGGTTCTCTGAAGTCTAACTTCTTGAGTTCTTTGTATATATTGGATATTAGCCCTCTTTCAGATGTAAGGATGGTAAATATCTTTTCCCAATCTGTTGGTTGCCATTTTGTCCTTTTGACAGTGTCCTTTGCCTTACAGAAAAGCTTTGCAATTTTATGAGGTCCCATTTGTCAATTCTTGATCTTAGAGCATAAGCCATTGGTGTTCAGTATTCGAGGGTCTTCCCCATATTCTCTTCTATTAGTTTCAGTGTATCTGGTTTTATGTGGAGGTCCTTTATCCACTTGGACTTCAGCTTTGTACAAGAAAATAAGAATGGATCAATTTGCATTCTTCTACATGCTGACCTCCAGTTGAAAGAGCACCATTTGTTGAAAATGCTGTCCTTTTTTTCCTCTGGATGATTTTAGCTCCTTTGTCAAAGATCAAGTGACCATAGGTGTGTGGGTTCATTTCTGGGTCTTCAATCCTGTTCCATTGATCTACTTGCCTCTCTGTGTACCAATACCACACAGTTTTTATCACTATTGCTCTGTAGTACAGCTTGAGGTCATGGATGGGGTACAGAGCTAAACAAAGAATTCTCAACTGAGGAATACAGATTGGCTGAGGAGCACCTAAAGAAAAGTTCAAAATCCTTAGTCATAAGGGAAATGCAAATCAAGACGACCCTGTGATTCCACCTCACACCAGGCAGAATTGCTAAAACCAGACTCTCAGGTAACAACAGATGCTGGTGAGGATGTGAAGAAAGAATACTCCTCCATTGTTGGTGGGATTGCAAGCTGGTACAACTACTCTAGAGATCATTCTGATGATTCCTCAGAAAATTGGACATAGTAATACCTGAGGACACAGCTATACCACTTCTGGGCGTATACACAAAAAATACTCCAACATATAACAAGGATACATGCTCCACTATGTTCATAGCAGCCAGAAACTGGAAACAACCCAGATGTCCTTCAACAGAGGAAAGGATACAGAAAATGTGGTACATATTCACAGTGGAGTAATATTCAGCTATTAAAAACAATGAATTCATGAAATTCTTACACAAGTGGATGTAATTAGATAAGATCATCCTAAGTGAGGTAACCTAGTCACAAAAGAACACACATGGTATGCACTCACTGATAAGTGGATATTAGCCTAGCTAAAAAAGCTCAGAATACCCAAGATATAATTACCAGACCACATGAAACTCAAGAAGGAAGACCAAATTGTGGCTGCTTCAGTCCATTTTAGAAGGGGAAACAAAATACTCACAAGAGGAAATACAGAGATAAAGTACAGAGCGGAGACTGAAGGAAAGGACATCCAGAGACTGGCCCACCAGGACATCTATCCTATATGCAGACACCAAACCCAGACCCTATTGCAGATGTCAAGAAATGCTTGCTGATAGGAGCATGATATAGCTGTCTCCTGAGAGGCTCTGCCAGAGCCTGACGAATACAGAGGCGGATGCTTACAGTCAACCATTGGACTGAGCACAGGACCCCCAATGGAGGAGTTATAGGAAGGACTGAAGGAGCTGAAGGGGTTTGCAACCCAATAAAAAGAACAACAGTATCAACCAACCAGACCCCCTAGAGCTCCCAGGGACAAAACCACTAACCAAGGAGTATACATGGAAGGACCCATGGCTCCAGCTACATATGTAGCAGAGTATGGCCTTGTTGGGCATCAGTGGGAAGAGAAGCCCTTGGGCTTGTGAAGGTTCGATGCCCTAGTGTAAGGGAATGTCAGGGTGGGGAGGCAGGATTGGATGGGTAGGTGGTGGACCATCCTCATAGAAGCAGGAGAAGGGGGGATGGGATAGGGCCTTTCCGGAGGGGAAACCTGGAAAGGGGATAACATTTGAAATGTAAATAAATATAATATCCAGTAAAAAAAAAAGAGCAATAGCAAAAGAAGTTGCTCAGATACTTCTCCATCTTCCCTATGGAGGGAAATGCTGCTACAGAAATCATGGAATTGTCACCGAAATTCAATTGGTTCTTTTAAATGACATTTATATTCAAATATATCACACATAAAGATGATCAAACAACATATTTTATACAGTGCACATACAAGTGTAATCAGTATCAACATTGAAAGAATTGATCTAACTCTCCCCCATCTTACACATCTTACACGCAAACACACACACACAGACACACACACACACACACACACACACACACACACACACACACACACCAACTGAATCTCCATCCATTTTTCCAGTCATTTCTCTTCAAATGTATCAGCTTTCCGGACTTCTGACACCATAGATTAATTCTATGCACTTGTGAACACTATATTAATGAAATCATACAGTATGGGTGTATATCATTAGTTTGAACATGCCAGGAAAATAAAGTTAATAGTCCATAAAATCACTTGGAAATGCCAACTGTGTGTTAACAATGTCTCTTGGGTCAGGTTGTATTTGACAATTAGCCAAAGACATTCAGCGATTATCAGACAAGTGGCTCATATCCATGTTGACAGCTCTATTTTCAGTCTTAATGATTTGACTTTATAGCTTGATCCTCAGTAGACAGTGCATATACTCTTTAAAATAGCTTGAAAAATTAGATGATATGTAGCTGTTATAAGTGTTGAAGGAGAAGTTGGGGACTGATTGGAAATAGTAAAAGTAAATTAGTAATGGTAAAAATGTCAGCACATGAATTTCCAAAGTTGTCCCACTGGAAAGAATAGATGTTTGTTTAGATGAACATTTTCTGTTTTCAACTTATGAAGTGTCCCATCTGTGACATACATAATTTACCAGTTTTATTTATGAATATTCCTGCCACTTGCTATTTGCTTTGGTTGATAATATGTAAACAGAAGTAATCTGTGTGTTTTTCTTCAAATTATCATCCTTAAAAAAACAGTATATGTCACATTCTTATGATTACAATACTACATTTCTATAAAAGGAATTGCTGTGTCAAAACTAGATCCAGTGGACCTGTTTTTACCATGTACTGTAAGTGAGAAACATGTTTATATGTTCTGAGTCACTATGTGTTTGGGGCGATTTGTTACTGGAGCATAATCTTGTCCAGACTTTCTAATACAGTGTTGGCATTTATACCATTATTAAAAGGCTTGAAATCATTATATAAGTTTTTTTCATTAAAAGAGAAGTGTTTGAAAATGATTTTCCTTACATTGATGTTTATGTGAATAAAAATTGTATTTATTACTTTTAATTATAGTTTTGTTTATGTATTTTGTCTGCATGTCCCTGTGTGCCACATGAAATAGAGGGAGACTGCAAGTGTCTTGGCATTTATGTGGAAATCAAAGGACAACGTGTGAGTGTAAATTATCTCTTTCTACCATCTGGGCCCTGAGGTTCGAACTGAAGTCATCAGATTTTGCAGCAAGTATATTTACCTGATGAGCCAGCATTATTTACATTTATTTACAACAATTAATGAAAATTCTTTGGGCCCCCTCAATACTCATTCAAATTTCCCTTAATTTATCATTCTCCCTCCTACTAAGCTCTTGTGTGTCATATGATTTCTATTCCGAATAAAAAAATAGCACAATTAAATTTAGTAGTGGAATAATGGGTACAACAAGACTTACATAGTGCACTGATGATAAAAGACTTATGAGAACAAGGACAGCTTCTGTGTAAGTGGCCTAAGGATGACCTCCATGACTTGCATTCATTTGGTCCAAATTCTCAATCTGCTCATCTAGATTCTCTCGGATTCACAAAGATGGTATGAAATAACTGAGTGACGAAAATTACATAAGTAGGACTGTATAGTTAATCTTGATGAAGACTACCCGCCTCTCCCTCTGCGTGGTATCACTTAGCAATTAGCCTTGTCATTATGTAAATCAGTAAAATGAGTTTTAACTATAAAATGCAGGAAGTTTGAGTGTTAGGACTTCAATACAATTCTCACCAAATTTAAGACCCTAATGTTTTGCTCAACTGTAATCCATATCTTCAGTCGCCAATATCAAATATTCATATAACTTTTGAATTTCATTTGTCAATAAATTATACATTTTACTTAAATAATTTATTTAAAACAAATCGAATACCTATTATTAAATGGTGAAAAGTAAAATTTGTCTTTATGAATTATTATTCTATTGTAATTAAACTTTTTTAAATTATTTAAACATATAGTGATCTTAAAGTATATGTGCACAATTTCCCTTAAAACTTTATTTTTCCCTTATCAGGCAAAAATGTCTCCTAAATAATTTCTAAAATGTCCTAAAGTAACTTGCAGAATTATTGCATGTTTTGACGTCAAATGAGGTTTCAAAACAATGCTTTAATAAAGTATTGTCTTTGGTAATGTATCTCTAGAGCTATATATTTGAATAAATCTCTTGCTGTATAATATTAGTCTCCACTAAGAATTACAGAGCCATTTTCTGGTAAACCATTTTTACTTACTTTCTTATTTCATTCCTCTTTCCAGTTAGCGATTTTCCTTTTAATAAGCAAAATGGTGAGTTAGCTATATTAGTCCATTTTGCGCTGCTATAACAGAATGGCAGAGACTGGGGAATTTACAAAGAAGAGAATCATTTCTTATAGTTATAGAAGCTGGGAATCCAACATGGAAGCATCCATATTTGGAACTCTACAATGTACCATCGCGACAACAGGTCAAAAATACAGAAAGAGAGGGGAAAGAGACCAAACTCTCTTCCTTTAATTAAGATCCCACTCCCAAAGTAAGTCCCAATGCTGTGAAATCAGCATTTTTTTATATCCAATGTGGTGGATACTTAATGATCTAGTCACTTCTTAAAGGTCCATCTATCAACATTGTCCTATTGGGATTTAGTTGTCAATATGCACACTTTGGAGATATATTCAAAACCTAGGAAGATTCAGAGACTTTTCTAAAGTGAAAACTCCCATGGGAAAGCCAGGATAAAAAACTTTGTTTTTATTAAATAATTCTATAGTCACTTATTTGTGTGTGTGTATTGGTCAGAGGACTCCTTGTGGAAGTTTTTCCTCTTCTTCTACCATGTGTGTTTACAAGTATCAGACTTTGTCATCAGGCTTGGTGGCAAGGGCTTTTGCCCTCTGAGCCATCTCACCATCCCCAGAATGAAACTTCTATAAACAATTTGGTATATTGTACTGTTTACTTGCAATACTATACTTGGATACCCAGAAGTCTCAGAATAGGAACAAATTGCATGAGGAAAAGTAAAAATCCAAAATTGGTTTTGTTTTAGTTTTCAGACAGTGTCTCACAATGTAATCTGACACTCATGATCTTCCTCTCTCAGTATACCAAATTGCTTGGTTTGAATTAGAAAGGAACAAAACATGAAGACCAGAGATTATAAGGGCATCAAATGACTGCTATATTATCCTTTAGTATTTTTTAAAAAATGAGTTTTACTTTCAAAGTCTTTTTCTTTTACAGAAGAAAATAAGTATAACTTCAATTTACTGAGCTCATTGTATTTGGTAGGAGTCACAAATATGTTAAGTCATTTCCATTTTTATAGTAGTTCTTAAATTAGGACTTATCATTATCTCTGTTTTGGAGAGATAAAGTGAGCAAGAGAGAATGAATCAGTATCTGTAGGAGATTTAAGGTGCCAAACTAGTTTTGTATATTTGTATTCATTAATACTCAACTGCAACTAGATACATGGGACATAAAATAAATTACAATGAAATACAAGAAAAGATTAAAGGGCATTTTGAACTATTGTTTTCATTTGCTGGCTTGCTTCTTTGCTTTTAGATTTCTGACAACCCAGAAAAAAATTTTCTGTATTATGTATACTCAAATCAAGCAGAGCCTTTGAAATTTTAATTTTTGTCTTGTTTATGTGGCAAGATTTTATGATGCTATAGAACACTTTGAGACCATATGTCTAAATATTTTGCACATAGATGTTCTAGAAACACTCATTTCTGTCTAGCCACTGTCTGATATTTACTCAGGTAACATCATACTAGGACAGATATCTACCCAAGAATGCACAGTATAAATTTTATATACCGCAACCATTTAGAAACCCAAACCTAGGAAACATTTTTTCCTCTGTAGTACTAGTTATTAATTGATTCTTTAACTATCAAGAGTGGATTCCTTCAACCAAGAGACTTCAAATATGCTAGTGACCACTGAGTAGGCTGTATGTTTTCTAAACATAATTATTTTTACTTTACTATTATGAATAGAATCCTGTGTTAGCCACTTTTCTCAGTGCTATGACAAAATGCCTGACAAAGAACAGTTTAGGGAAGGAAGGTTTAGTCTGTGTTATAGTGGAACGGATATATTTCATCATGATGTAAAAGTGGTGAGAGTGGGACAACAGTTGGTTATATTGTATCTACAATCAGAAAGTAGTTCTGGGCTATAAAATCCTCAAGGCCAGTCACCAGTCTTCCTCCATCCACCTTCCTCCAGTCTCCACCTCCTAACAGTCCCACAACCTTCCCAAACAGTGTCACCAGCTGGAGATTGGTTGAACAAACTAAATTTTAGGAAGTAATTTGTTAGCAAAAAATATAGAGTTGATCACCAGACTTCATATCTCCTGGATTTACTACTAGGATGGATAGTAATAAATTTCCCCCAGGAGAGCCTCTTCTGATAGAAAATGCTAAAATCCTGAAGGCTGAGAACTAAGCTGAGTCAGGAAGCAATGGGATATTGAGTATTATAAATCATAGCAGGTGCCAGAGGAGAGGCTTTATCAGGACAATTTCCTGTATGCTTTGTCTGTCAAACCTACTATTTATCCAACCAGCCCAGCAGTCCACATGAAATCCTTATTTCTGGAACATATGTAAAATTCCATGTAGCCTCTACCATGTAAATTGTAACTCAATGTTGGGATTTTGTGGACTTGGACCTCAGTGGTAGTAGAAAATTCAGTCCATGACTGTGGATCCATAAATAAAACAGGCTGATAAAAATAGAAGAAACTTCTGTAAAGGAAAAGGTGGACGATAAGGAAGTAGCTATTGAATATTGAAATGGGACCAGGGAAGCAAGGTAGACAAGAAGAGAGGTGTGATAACAAAAGGATGGCTGACATGGGAAAGGGAGCTAGAACATGAACGATGTCCACAACTTGTTTCTTCTTTCATCTTTCTACATGATGTTGATACACAGGGCTATTCTTTGGAGAAGTGAGCATAGAGCAGAGGAAATAAGTGTCTAGGTAGGTACGTATTTGGAGGAAAAGTATTAAAAGCCTACCATTTATTCTTTCATTTTGCTTCTGATCCTGTGCATAGATATAATATCAATCAATCACCGTGGAAGTTACTTAGTTTCCATGTGTCTTAATTTTATGTTTATAAAATTGAAAACAACAATGCTTGATCTAGTTCATTATCTGTGTGTTATGTGTGTGTTTCTGTGTGTCTGTGTGTGTTAGGGGGTATTGAATGCTTTTGTCTCCTCAGAATTTATTTTGGAATCCAATCATTTATTGTGATGGTATTAAAAACCAGGGTCTCTTTTGAACATGAGTAAGTCATGAAGCCTCTAGACACCTGCACGAGATTTTACAGACTGCAGACAGTTGTCCAAGCTTCCTGTCTTTTCTGTCATGTGACTACATTGCATGTATAACCTCCAATAATATGACCTCTTAGTAATAGACAATGAGCTCTTACTGGACTCCACATCTTCAGACACCTTGATCAAGTATTTCTTCGACTATAAAACTGCGAGAAACAAAGTTTTATTATTCATGAAATATTTACTGTCTGGCATTTTGTTGTGGAAAGAAATTTAGACAGATGGACAGACAAGTAAATAGAATATGTGAAAGCACTGGCTTCCTGTCAAGTTTTAGAAGATAAGTTGTTAATATAATCATAGGATAATCCTTTGGGTATAATTGACATACCATCAAAAAGTTCAGAAAGAATGTGTAGCAATGAACATGAATCAGGTGAAATAAAACTTTGCAATCAAACCAGGCAGTGGAGACTTACAACTTTAATCCCAGCACTTGGAAAGTAAAGGCAGGTGGATCTCTCATTTCAAGGCCAGTATGATCTCTAGACTCAGTTTCAGGTCAGCCAGGGTTACACAGAGAAACCGTATCTGGAAACAAAACAAAAAACAAAACAAACAGCAAGATCAACAAAAAAAATAAACATTTGAAATCATACACAGAGGATATACAGTGGTAGAGATAGACATTGAGCTGCATTGCAAATGTCAGACTGCAGAATTCTAACATACAATTTCAGTCATAATGACATGAGTGTACAAGGAAACTGTGTAGAAAAATGAACATAATTTTGCATCAAAACACAGTCTGTTAGCACCTTGCTTTAGTGGAGAAAGACTGTGAATGTACAATTATCAGACTTGATCATAGTGCGTCTGAACCACTACAAAGGATCTATTAATATGTAACAAAATTGAAAATATGCAATTCTTTGCAGGGGCAGGTAAAGAAAAGATTGAGTGGCACATGTATATGTGCATTCTCATTCATACAACACTGAACTCACTCTAACATTATTAGTGATTCAGCTGATTGCCACGACTCTTCATTTTTAAGCCCTTTGTTCTGATTCCCTTACCAGTCTGATAATTTTCTGCCAACTGTCTTTTCGGGAAGCTTCTTATGAGGAAAGTATACCCTGCTCTGCTACAGGAGGCCTTCATTGATACTGGCTTTTTGTGCCCATTTCAGTTAACAAGAGCAAAGTGTATGTCAGTGAGGTGTATCTCCTTTCAGGTAGAGAATAACCATTGTTATTTCTTAACATGTGCAGGGGTGAATCCAATATTTTAAATAACACTTTGAGAAACTTTTTAGTGGTAAATGGTCTTCTCTATTAACCTCTGACTTTGGCTACAGTCCAGAGTTACCAGCTACCTCTGGTGTTGGGTCTGGGTTGGATTCTCGCGGCATAGGATACTCTAGTAAAACTGACATAGTCCCAAACAAATCTTAGTAGGTTGACACATTCCATCAGCAATTTTACATTCGAACTACAGCAGTGATGCTAGCATATGAATCATGAAGCTGATGTAATAGGCAGAGCAGGCAACTAAAGGAGACTTTTTGTTAGAGATGAATACACTGAGTAGAGCATCCTGTACCACTTGAGCAAAGAAACGAACTGCCATCATTCATGTAACCACAATTGAGGTTAAATTTCTCCATGTCTTTCACACATGGCTCTTTCATAGTCTCTCAAATGTCTGAAATTTTTAGTTACATACATGGCAAGTCACCAGTGCAGAAAACTGACAATACAACAAACATACTGAGGATGAGACCAGAGTAGATAAATAAGGTTTTAAACTTCAGCACTACCTGAAACTACTTTCTGTAGTTGAGATTTTATGTGATACATCCCCAGTAGCCTCATGTATTTAAATACTTGATCATCAGCTGATGGCTATGTTTCAGAAGGTTGTGGAAGTTTTAAGATATGGAACTTGGATGAAGTATGTCACTGTGGACACAGCCTTGAGGTTTACAGCTTCATCTCATTTCCTGTGTTTGTGTTTTGCGTTTTACTGTAGGAACAATATGACCTGCCACCTATAGCTCCTTTCACTATATTTTTCTGCCATTATGGCCAGTATTTATTCTAAATGAACCATTTGAACTAAACCCTTCCTTAAGTTGCTTCTTGTCATGTTTTTGTTTATAGCAGTAAGGACAATAACTAGCATCACTATAAAAACACTCATATTTAAGCATATATATCTACTTTTTGTCTATATTGTTTTTCTCCAGGGCTAGCCTATCCTTTCACTTAAAGCTTGCCACTTTATAGGATGTAATTCATGGGTTAGGATCATTTTTGAGATACCTTATTCTAATCCTGTGACAAATACTCTTTTAAGATAGGAAATCTATGTTATAGATCCTTCTCTGTATCCAACTCCCTTTTGTGGAAGAGCTAGAGGTAATTATACATTTGTCTTGACTAAGAAAGCAAATCAGAAAAAAATGTCTTTCCATAAATTTATTTATGCAAGTCCAAACGTTGGAGCAGCAACTTGCTACAGAAATAAGATTTTGCAGTCATGTATTTCTTTTCTTTAAAGGAAAACATTTATGTAAGTATTTAGGAATAATTTGATGTGGTTGTTTGAATAAGAATGCCCCCATAGGCTCATATGTATGTTTCTTTCCCACTCCATGAACTGTTTGGGAAGAATAGGGAGGTGTGGTCTTGTCGAAGGAATTGTGTTGTTTTGAATGGGCACTAAGGTTTCAAAACCCCTTGCCAAGCCCAGTCTCTCTTACTTTCTGCCTTTAATCATGGATCAGGATGCCATGCCTGTCTGCCTGCTGCCACACTCCGTACCATGATGTTTATAGAGTCACCCTCTGGAATTGTTAAGTCCCAACAAACTCTTTGGTCTGTAAGTTTCCTTGGTTATGATGCTTTGTCACAGCAGTAGAAATGTAATACAGAACTTAGTACCTGGGAGTAGGCTATCGATATGATAACCCTGTCCATGCTGTTTGGAGGAGTTATGTGGGGGATTTGAGGGTTTAGAGTAGAAAAATAGCTGAATTCTGTAAGCACAGGCTAATGGCCTACCCTAACAGGATCTTGGAAGAGTAGTGTTGAATATTATTCAGACTATGGAGGCTCAGCTAGAGAGGTCTCAGAGGGGATAAGTTATCATCTGAGGGAGAGACCATTTTTGTGATATCATGACTGTGGCTACTTTTTTTGGCCTTGTCCTAAAAATCTACCAGAGGTCAAATTGAATATCTTTTTGGATTAATTTTATTTGTAGAAGAGATTTCAGAAGAACCTAATATTGATTCTGCCATGTGATTTTAGGAATCACTCTTATCAAAGTCTACAATGAGAAAAAGCAAGCAGCAACAATAGCAAAAACAGATTTAAAAAGTGTATGACTTGAGGAGAAAAATAAGACCAGGATATTTAATGTTTGAGCCAAGGTTTGCTTTGAAAGACACAAGGGAAAATATAAGAAAGGGGGTATTCCTCTCAAGGTGAGATGCCACCCAGCTAATCCTAGAATTTATAAAAAAGGCTAGAGGGATTTCCTCTACTTAAAAAGCAACTACAATGGAAAGCTTATACAAATGTTAACTAAAGGCGGGCTACAGGTTTTATCCCAATCAGGCAGTTGAACTTTGGCAGGCTTTGGCCAAGTAGTTCTGGCCTTAGATTCATAAAGGACACATGAATAAAGAGGTTATAGAAACTTCCTCCAAAGTTAAGGAAAGCTGCTGAGGCCAGGAATGGTCTTTCATGAAGCTGGGAAAGTGAGGTCTAGATTTTGTTGGAGATCCCAGGATGGAGATGCCAGAGCTGTGGGATATCTGCCAAGGAGAGCTGGAGACAGTGAGTGGAACCAGATAAAGAGAGAGAATGTGTTGTAGTCATCAAAACTTGAAGGCAAGAGCCTTCTAAGCCCTTTGATATCACACCTAGAGCCACAGGATTTGGAGATTTTCCTGTTGGAGTTTTGCCTTGCTTTGGCTAGGCATTTCCTCATTGTGTCCCCACTCCTCTCTTTTGGAATGGTAACATGTATTTTTCGTCATTGAATGTTGGAAGTATTGTGATGGCTATTTTTGGTTGTTAACTTGTCTACAAGTAGAATGAACTACTTTTTTCTTAATTAGATCATTTAAAGTGGGAAGACTCACTTTTAATCCATATCTTTTGAGATGGGAAGATCCACCTTTAATCTGGGGTACACCTCCTGCTGGAAAGCCTATATTAAGAACATGAAAGAAAGATGCTTAGGCTTTGCCTGTTTGCTCTCACTCAATTCCAGCATATACTAGCAGCCCAGACACCCGGCCTCACAGACTAAACAACTATTGGATTCATGGACCTCCCATTGCTAGATAGCCATCATTAGACAAGCTGAGCCACAGAATGTAATCCATTCTAATAAATCCCCTTTGTTTGTTTGTGTGTGTGTGTGTGTGTGTGTGTGTGTGTGTGTGTGTGACAGAAAGTAGATTATGTTGGTTTGAATGAGAATGACTCCCACAGGTTCATGTGTTTGAATGCTTGGTTCCCAGTTGGTAGAACTGTTTGGGAAGTGGTATGGCCTTGTTGGAGGAAGTGTATCACTAGGGGTGGGCTTCGCGGTTTCAAAATCTCATTCTAATCCCAGTCTCTCTTATTCTCTGCCTCCAACTTGTAGACCAGGATGTAAACTTTTGGCTAAATGCTCCAGTACCATGCTTGCCTAGCCACTGCAATGTTCCATATCATGATAGCCATGGAGTCCAACTTTCTGAAACCATGAACCCCAATAAGTATTTTCTTTTATATGTTGTGTTAGTCATTCTGTCTTTTTACAATGATTTAAAAATAACTAAGGCATTTGATAAGATTGAAAAATTTATTCAACTTTATAACCACCACCTAATTAAATTGTAGGATTTTCAATTTTGTAATACTTTATCTATTTATTATTTATTTTAATTATATTTAATCTTTTTTTTTACACTCCAGTCATTATCCCTTTCCTGGTCTGTCTTCTGACAGCTCCTCATCCCATTCCTTCTCCTCCATCTCCAGGAGGATGTCCCCACACCCATCAACCTGCCAGACCTCCCCACTCCCTGGGCCTCAAGTCTCTCAAGGTTAGGGGCATCTTCTCTCACTGGGTAAGACCAGGCAGTCCTCTGCTGTATATGTGTTGGGGCCTCATATCAGCAAATATATGCTGCCTGGTTGGTGGCTCAGTGTCTGAGAGATCTTGGGGGTCCTGGTTAGTCGAGACTGCTGGTCTTCCTATGGGGCCATGCTCCTCCACAACTTCTTCCAGCCTTTCCCTAATTCAACCACAAGGGTTCCTGGCTTCTGTCCATTGGTTTGCTATAAGAATCTGCTTATGTGTTGGTCAGCTGCATGTTGGTCGTCTTAGAGGACAGCCATGCTAGGCACCTGTCTGTAAGCATACCACATCATCAGTAATAGTGTCAGGACTTGGGGCTACCCCTTGAGATGGATCCCAATTTTAGCTGGTCACAGGACCTCCTTCGTGTCAGTCTCTTTTCCATTTTTGTCCCTGCAGTTCTTTTCGACATGAAAAATTCTGGGCCAGAGTTTTTGACTGTGGGATGGCAACCCCATCCCTCTACTTGATGCCCTATCTTTCTACTGGACATAGATTCTACAAGTTCCCTCTCCCCACTGTTGGGTATTTCATATGAGGTCCCTCCTTTTGAGTCTTGAGAGTCTTTCACCTTCTGGGTCTCTGGTACATTCTAGAAAGTCCCTCTCCACTTCCTAACTCCCAAGATTGCCTGTTTCCATTCATTCTTCTAGCGAACCAAGAGCCAATATCAAATTAAATGGAGAGATATTTGAAGCAATCCCACTAAAATCAGGGACAAGACAAGGATGCCCACTCTCCCTGTATTTACTCAATATAGAACTTGAAGTTCTAGTTACAGCAATAAGACAACAAAAGATCAAGGGGATACAAATTGGCAAAGAAGTCAAGGTATCACTTTTTGCAGATGATACGATAGTATACATAAGCCATCCAAAAAATTCTACCAGAGAATTTCTACAGCTGATAAACAACTTCAGCAAAGTGGCTGGCTATAAAATTAGCTTAAACAAATCAGTAGCCTTCCTTTAAACAAATGATAAATGGGCCAAGAAAGAAGTTAGGGAAATAACATCCTTCACAAAAGTCACAAATAATATGAAATATCTTGAGGTAAATCTAACCAAACAAGTGAAAGATCTATAAGACAAGAAATTAAAGTTTCCCAAGAAAGAAATCTAAGGAAACCTCAGAAAAAGGAGAGATCTTCCATGCTTATGAATTAGAAGAATTAACATAGTGAAAATGGCCATCCTACAAAAAACAATCTACAGATTCCATGCAGTCCCCATCAAAAATCCAACACAATTCTTCAAAGACATGGAAAGAACAATTCTCAGTTTCATATGGAAAAACAGAAAACCCAGGATAGTAAAAACTATTCTTAACAATAAAAGAACTTCTGAGGAAACCACCATTCCCGACCTCAAGCTGTACTACAGAGCAATAGTGATGAAAACTGTGTGGTATTGGTACAGAGACAGACAGGTTGATCAATGGAATAGAATTGAAGACCCAGAAATAAAACCACACACCTATGGACACTTGATCGTTGACAAAGAAGCCAAAAATATACCATGGGAAAAAGAAAGCATCTTCAATAAATGATGCTGGTCAAACTGGCCATCTGTATGTAGAAAAATGAAAATAGATCCATATTTGTTACCTTGCACAAAGCTCAAGCCAAGTGGATCAAGGACCTCAAAGTAAAACCATATACACTTGTTAGCATTTTGTCTAAGTTCCACCCCACAGTTACCTGGCAACAGCCAGGTATGCTCTACCCCACAGTTACCTGGCAACAGCCAGGTATGCCTGACTCACTATTAAAGGGGCTGCTTGTGCTCTCCTCTCTCTCTTGCTCTTGCCTTTCTGCCTCTGCTCTCTCTCCATCCCCCTCCCCCCTCTCTCTGTGTTCATGGCTGCCTTCTACTTCTCCTCTCTCCCCCTGCCTTTCTCTGTCTCTACTACATCCTTAATTCCCCTCCCCACGCCCTAAATAAAATCTATTCTATACTAGATCATCTTATGGCTTGTCCCTCAAGGGGAAGGGATGCCTCAGCATGGGCCCACTGAGGCAACCCCTTCCCCCACACCTAACTACACCTCCATAGAACATATCCCCCCTCTCTTTATAAACACATCAACAATGAATCTAATAGAAGAGAAAGTGGGAAAGTCTTGAACTCATTGGCACAAAGTGGAATTTTCTAAACAGAACTCCAGTGGATCAGGCTCTAAGATCAAGAATTGATGAATGGAACCTAGTAAAACTGAAAAGCTTCTGTAAGGTGAAGGGCATAGTCAATAGGACAAATCAGCAACCAATAGATTGGGAAAAACTTACACTAACCCTACATCCAATAGAAGGCTATTATTCAAAATATATAAAGAACTCAAGAAGCTAACCTCTAAAAAACCAAACAACACAATTAAAAAAAATGAGGTATAGAACTAAATAGAGAATTCACAACAGAGGAATCAAGAATAACTTAGAAGCACCTAATGAAATCTTCAAAGTCCTTAGTTATCAGGAAATGCAAATCAAAACAACACTGGGATTCCACCTCACACCAATCTGAATGGCTAAAATAAAAATCACAGGTGACAGCACATGCTGGCAAGGATGTGGAGAATGAGGAACACTCCTCCATTGCTGGTGGGATTGCAAATTTGTACAACCACTCTCGAAATCAGTCTGGCAGTTCCTCAGAAAACTGGAAATAGATCTACCATTGTTGTGCATATGCCCAAAAGATGCCCCACCATGCCACAGGGGCACGTGTTCCACTATGTTCATAAAAGCCTTTTTTGTGATAGCCAGAAGCTGGAAAATCTCAGATGTCCCACAACCAAAGAACAGATACAGAAAATGTGGTTCATTTACATAATGGAATACTATTCAGCTATTAGAACAAGGACATCATGAGTTTTACAGGCAAATGGATAGAACTAGAAAATATCCTGAGTGAGGTAACTCAGACCCAAAAGAACAAGCATGGTATGTACTCACTAATAAGCAGATATTAGTCAAAGGACAGAATATCCAGGATACAGTCCACAGAAGTCAAAAAGGTTAACAAGATGAAGGGCCCAAGTGAGGATGCCTCTATCCCACTTGGGAGGGAGAAGAAAGCAGTCACTTTGGGGGCAGAGAGGGAGGAACTTAGGTGGGACATGGGACAGGGTGGTGAAAAAGGGAACATGATTGCATACTGGAGGGAGAGAAGCAGGTGTGAAGCCCTGAGGGCCAGCAAAATGAACAGATAATACTTTTATATTCATATTTACTTTAAAAATATCACATAGGAATGTTGTTTATTGTCTACTCAATTGATAGTATTAATTAGTATTATAGTACATTATAATATCACTATTATGATATTGTCATCATGATAGTAAAGATACTGATAATTTTTGTTCACACACACACACAAAATCTGACCTTTGTAGAAACATCTACCTACCTATCTCAACCACTGGAAAACAGAAATCTTTTTCTTATTTTCATACATAGTTTTGTAATTTCAAAAAAGCCATGTAAAGTAAAACCATACACTAACTATTGAAGATTGTCTTATTTCTGTCAACATAAATCCTTAAAAATCCTGCCAACACACACCTGCAATTGTTGTAAGTGTGTATTATCCCTTCCCTTTAGTTGTTCAGTAGCATTCTCTTTAACCAGGATATTTATCTTAGGCAAATTGCTCCTTTCCCTTTAACTTTACTTTTCCCTTCTGTTAAAAAAAAATAAGCCTTTACATGAAATGATATGGATTTTTTCTATTGTAATACTTTTTATTTTATGCTTTCTCATTACCTATGAAAATGTTCTGTTTTACATCACATTTTATGATTATGAAAATGAAACTCTTACAGGAGCATGCAACAAGGCCACAGGTTAGGGGAACATTTGGTTCTCCTATTTCAGATTTTATTAATAAATGATTATTGGAGTTAGCCTTGGCTTTCGGTGATAATGACCTTTACTTTCTCCCACACATCAAAATTAGCTTCATAGCCTGGGTTTAATCACTTGCTATTTGAATTAGCTTAAATATTTGGTGGGTCAGATCCAAAGTTGAGGTCATACTAAAATGAAACTTCCCAAAGCAGTCTAAATTGTTTAAAAAATGTGTGCTTTATGTTTCCTTTCCAAAAGTCATCAAACTAAAAGTTGAAAGCTTTGCAAATTGTGTTCCAGGTTAGCAATTATAAATTCTTTACAGGATACTGGCTCGTGTTGTGATGGAAGCAAGAGTGAAATATAAGCCCTAACAGACACTCATATTTATACTTGAGAATTAAGGAAGACATGCTAACTTGTTGCTATCCATCTTTACATCATCCCTTCTGTAATAACAGTGGCCTTCTTGACTGTGCCTCCCAAATGCTTATATATTCATGGCAAAGTGGCTCTATAATACCCCCTCAATCCCATCTCTCTGTGTCTTTTTCTGGAATAAGTTCAGCCTGTATATGACTCTTGAGACCTAAGCTTCCATCTTACATTGCTTAGAAGACCATCAGAATTCATTTGATACTTCTGTATCATTAATTACCTGCACCTCACACTCTTGTCCTCTTAAAAGAAACTTTTAATCAGTCACTTGTGATTCCATATGCCATTTATTTATTTGTTTGTTTCATTTAGTGGAATTTAATGTTTTCAGATCGAAACATCTCAAAGAGATTCCTGACTTGGTGTCTGCAAATCCATGGGATACCTACCTACAATTATCTTGGAGAATTAAAATAGTCTCCCTAAACAAAATAGTAGCTAATGAAGAGCAAGAATATCAGAGTCAGGGGAATGAAGAGAAGATTCTGAGCTCCCAAAGAATCAAGCTATAGTTTTAAATTTTGAGAATGTTAGAAGTCACTACGAATGGCCACTTGACTTCTAGAGTCCAGTGATAATTCATCATGGTCCTCCTATTTGCAGAAAATACACTCTCTAAGGACAAGTTGTGGCTCTATGAAGAGAAGACTGCAAGAGATAGTGAAATCAATGCTGACAGTTAGAGACTGTCGAGTAAGCTCTTTAATAAGGGAGGAGTTGGGTTTGAAAATTAACTAGTATTGTATTTTCAGGTGAGCTAGTCCTGGTTTGGAATTATCTATTGAAACCATTTTACAAGTAATGACTCCTTTTCTTTCACAGGTAAGGATCTCCAATATCCAAATTAGTGCTTTTAACTTTAGTTCTGGAAAGTAGGTAATGGGGTGTCAAACTTCTTGGCCTACGAGATAAGAGACAAGATAGAAAGTTTTTTTTTTCATTTTCTTTTAGAACAGTGTGTAAAATAGCTGGAGCTTATCTTTTGTGTTCTTCTGTTTTTACTTCCTTATCTTTTTCTGTAGGTCTCCAAGTACTAGTGAGCCATCCAGCTCCGTCTAGTAGCCGGCTAGAGTCTGTCATACCACATCCCTAAATGTGTCATGCATATCCAGACAAAAGGTGTTTCAGGATAAAAGTGTAATTCTTTCTATTGCTTTCTGACCATCCTGAAAGGCATTATTAATCTATAAGTGCTGCTTTAAAGCCACTTTTACTCCTATTTTTAACTCCTCTAAATACTTCCATTTGGCATCTCAGTGGCATCCCCAATTATACCTGTAAAATATTGGAGCCTCACCATTTCACCAACTTTTCTCTATTGCATTTCACATATAGTTAATCATTGCAGTCTCTTGGTCCAAGCGCCTCAGTGTTATCTTCAACTCTTATACATCACATCCGATCCTCCAGGGAATCTGAGCACATTGACCTGTAAATGCCTTCGTTTTTGGTAGAGCCAATACTTCCTATCTGATTTTTGTAATTAGTAACAGTGGCCCAACTGGATTCCTTTCTTTTCGCTTTGTTTTTATCCACTTTCAACAGAATTGCCACAGTTATCCTAAAAAAATAACAAGTTCATATGACCAAGCTGCTCAAAATTCTGAAAGGTTTTGTCATCTCACAAAAGAAAGAACCAAAGCTCTTAAAGAGTCTTATGAGACTCAGTGATCACTTATGAGACCCTCATCATCCCACAAGTGCCTCGTTCTCATTCTCTGATTTTTTCTCCTCTGACTGACTCTCTGCAACTCTTCTTCTTATACCTTTGAATCATCATCCCCTCAACAGTCCAGGCCAACTCCTGTTATAATCTCTGTGCTTGGTATGTTCTTCCTATGGTATTCACTCATAAGACTGACTCTCTCCTAACTTCATCATAGTAAGATTCTTCTTGAATGGTGTTGAGGTTAATATTTAATAATGTGGTTCCCAATCTGGCTTGTTCTTAAACAGCCTCCATGTTCCCAACTAGACAAGGCCTGAGGTCAAGAGATGTGCAGTGCTCCCACAACTGCCCCGCTCAGACCACGGCTCAGGCCAGCCAGAAGCTCTGACCCTGGCACCCATGAGATGCCATCATGGTAGCTAGATCAGCCAATCCACCAGCTGCCCACAATGCTTAGCTGAGCTGAGATAATACCCACCATCCCACGGTACACTGTAGAATGAAGACTCTTAATACTTAATGGCTATCCAGTTGGTACATATGTTTGGTAATGCTCAATTAACAAGATGCCCACACAATTAGAATAGTAAACCCAATTAACTAACCTAGTACCGGAGACTGCTAAAGACACATGGATGTCTCCAGCCATCTTTTCTCTTGTTCTTCCCTCTTTCGTCTCCTCAATCCTCCTCTTCTTTTTCCTCTTCCTCTCTTTCCCCTCTTTGATCCTCCCCAATCTCTCCACTGCAGACAATGTATCAGCAGCAGGAAACCATCCTGCTACAGAATGGTCTCTAAAGAACAAATATTAAGTCTTCATGACCAGAGCTCAATTATTGTTATTTTATTTTGCCCTCATTAGCCCCATAGTAGTCCTAACAAAAATATTCCATTAAAGAGGAAGGGGCATACTTCTCCTTAAAGGAATCCATAATAACATATTTAATTAGTATCCTAGAGTAGGAAAACAGTATTTTAATTATCATTGTTATTGATGATGATGATGATGATGTGTGTGTGTGTGTGTGTGTGTGTGTGTGTGTGATATGTATTTGCATTCATGTTTGTGGAAAGAAAGAGAAAGAGGAAGGGAGGGAGAGAGAGAAGAGGAGAGGAGAGGAGAGGAGAGGAGAGAGAGAGAGAGAGAGGCAGAGAGAGAGAGAGAGAGAGAGAGAGAGAGAGAGAGAGAGAGAGAGAGAGAGAGAGAGAAATCAGAGTGTAACTTTCAGGAATTTGTTGTCTCCATGTGGGTTCTAGGGTTTGTACTCAGGCATACACAAAAAGTATTTTTCTTTGCTCAGCATTTTCATTGGAAAATATTCAGAGCAGAAATAACTGAAAGTGACACCCTTAGGCAGATTTGGAAGCTAAAGTCATTTCTATGAGAGGGTAGTATATATGACTATGGGAAGTTTAGTGACTAGGAGGAGCTTTGTGGAGACACAATCATCTGTAATTCTGCTCCTCATCAGACCTCCCATACTTCTCAGCTGACATTTGGCATCTGTCAAATTCTTTCTATGGCAAGTGGAAACTTGTGGTTTTGGACAGAGTCCTGTGCACAAGAAATGAAGATATCACTTATAAAGCAAATTATTTATAAATCTGACACTTTCTATAGTTCATAAATAGACATACTTGAAAAACTTAAAGTTGATGTGAGGACTTTGAAATTTCCAGATGTGATGGCTGTTGTTGAGTAGGCGGATACAAAATAATATAATAAATTATTAATATCAATATTTTCAGCAACTAGTCAAACAAGGGGTTAAAATAAATTATATATGTAAATATATGTAAATTTTATATTATATATGTAAAATATATATGTAATATATATATGTAAATCTATATAGACAAGCCTATGCATATAAGAATTTATGACACTTATATTGATATGTATTTATTCCTACATATTTTATTGACTTTTCAGCATATATCATCTCTCATTTCCATTCAAGAATCTGGGAAAAGAACATAACCTAGGATGCAATATTCAGAATCAACCTTGGACCTTGGACTAATATTATTCAATGACTTTCTGAACTCTCCATTAGCAGACGTGAAACCATGGCAGGTCGTTTCATGCCTTTGTTAATAAATGTTGCAATTACATTCTAAAAATACAACCATGTTTACCAGTCAATTTTAATGGACTAAGTTACATGGTAACATTGACTATGCAATATGTGGCTGATTAAAGCTAGAGTATTATTCCCATATGGTGAATTCTGCAAGTATATATGGGGAAAGCATATTTTCATTCTTAGTTTGTTAAATTTGACATGAATAATTTTTAGATAACTGTTTTCTATAATTTAACTTGTATTTGCTGAAATCATAATAGACATGGATTTGCTAACAATAGATTTGATACTAAATACTCTCCCTTCACCAATCCCGTACTTTCAGCTCATTCTCTAGTTCAGCATATGCCAGGAACATTGAAGTGACTTAGTCACAATTTTGGTTCTATCTAGCCAACTCCTGTTTTATCGTCATTAATTGTCTCAATTATAACAGAACAAAAAGTGTTTCTTTCATTTCTTTCTTTAGATATGTTCTTAATCAGACATATACACTTTCTCTGTCTCCCACATACACCCATGCATATAATTATTCTAAAATTTAAGATAAATTTTTAGATTCACGTAAGAGTTACAAGAGAGTACATACAATTTCTGTCTCACTCAATCTTGATGTCGTGCGCACGTCCTCTCAATGAGGGTCCGTCCGGAGGGGTCCGTGCCTCGAGCCCCACGTCTGGGCGCCACTTGATCGTTGCCCGTGACCTGTCGTCCTCGGAACCAGGTTGATTCTGCCATCAAGAAGACGGTTGAAGTTCATTACCATCAGCTGAAAATTGAAGAGGATCCAGAAGTGACTCCACAGGAGACTGACACAGCTGCCAGCTCCGCTGTCTCCCCCTACGGTCGACCCCTAGACTTCCACGCCCTCCAGAAGGGTTCCTGGTATGCCTGGCTTTGGCCTCGTTTCTCTCGCTAGAGAGCTTGGCCTCTTGATCACCCCAACAAAAATTGGCTTTTTCCTAAACCAAGGGCGCCCTTGATATGGCCGCTAACACTGGGGAGCCTTCCTTTATGACAATATTACACCCAAAACTGACAAATGGTTGGTAACTTGAACATTTACAAGGGACTAGGATGGCTGTGAGTTAGCCCATGGGATTATTGTAGGTCCACTTCCCAGGGGCCCACCCAATGCAGCCGAAAAGGAGTGCGTGGTGCTGGGAGTGGGTGCAGCCTACATGGCCTAAGACAGGGCTCTCACCCTCCTTTCACCCACCTCGGGGTCCTTTGATGTTGCCCATCGTCAACAGCCTAAAGCCTTCGACTAACGATGTGACTTGTCTCACATCAATGTTTGGGGTTGTGAACTTGTCTAAGACCCCCCATAATTAGACATCCAAATTCAAAACTCACATAGTTGGGATTGATCATAAGATGCCTTCTCTAACTAAACAGAGAAGGGGGAGATGCCAGAAGCCAGGACCCTCGCCCTTACCCTCACCCCCTACCTTTCCCCACCTGCACAATGTCCCCTGAAGCTTGGCAACTGCAAGATCCTGCTTGGTAACTGCAGATAGACTCAAAGCAGTGTACCATATCATCTGAAGAATAGCAGGGAGACCGTAACTCAAGCAGTGTACCATATCTTCTGAAGAACTGCAGGTAGATCATAATTCAAGGCAGTGTACCATATAGACCATGACATGTTTCAAGGCAGAGGCCAAGAAGATTCTGTATTTTTCTACCACCTGGCCCCTCTTACCCCCTCCCCTTGTAAAACATGCTATAAAAAAGCATTTCATGTTAAAAAATTTAAAAAAAAAAGAATAAAAAAATAACAAGAGAGTACATAGAGCTCTTTATAATTTTCAGCTAACTTCTTCTAATGTTAACATGTCATGATTTTGTTACATGTACAAAACTAAAGGATGCTCATTTCATTTGAAATCAATGTCTTCTCCTACTTCAGGAATTTCTCTTGTCTCATTACCACTTTACAAAATACCTCTCTCATCAAAGGGACTCGTATTTACACTGCAAGTCATCATAGACCACTGCCAGCTATAGCGCCTGTATATTTCTTTGGAATTTTCAAGGCCTCAGCATCACACAGCATCTCATGTATTTGAGCTTATTTAACATTATATGCTTCACATCACCTATGATATAGGAAGCACCATATAAGCAAAGACTGCAAAGACTACACCTAGTAGTGCAGCAGGTCACAGGAGATATATATATATATATATATCCCTAAAGTCTCTGGAAAGCAGATATCTATTCCTCCTGATGTATACCAAAGTAAATTACATTTTAAAGCACCAAGTATCTAATGAGCCCAAGTCACTTGTTCAGTTGTACTCACTACCATTTAACATCTATCATGGCCTTTTTCCTTGATCCTCACCCTGTATGTTTTTCCTATTCAACTTTTCTATGGACATTCTCTATCTTTTGTTCTTAATCTCTCTATGTCTTAATATACTTACTTATGAGTTAAAGATAAAATGAGTATCTTCTTAACACTGATGGTGAAACAATAGGCAAATTGCTTAATGTATGTAAAACATCTTTTCTATTCCATAATAGCTTAAAAACAAGCACACACATACCTTAAATGAGACATTTAACCATTTTCCTTCCCTATGTGAAAATGAATATTTTGAATATTTCATTCATAGGACCAAGTTCTATGCTTATAATGATATGAGTGTCTAAGCTACGCTGTCCCTAAGCTGTATTGTCTCACTTGTCACATTCTGTGCATTTCATACTCTTGGTTATTGCTTTATTTCCAACTCTCTCCCCCAAGAACTTTAGACATTTTTGCTTGAATGAATGAGGGAGGAATATGAAGAAACAATTGCTGATTCTCTGCCCTATGGGGGCTTATTGGATATTATTTTATTTCATCTTCAATATAAATCTCTATGGTGGATCATATCATAGGAAAAGTCATAAACATCAGAATTATAAAAGATTTACCATCATCAAGTGTAAAATCTAGGAAATCATAAAATGATGTTTTAATCCATAAAACTAAATAACTTTCAACAAATACTGAAATATTAGAATACCCAGAAAGGTTACTTCTTAGAATTTATGAAGAAAAAGAATATATCAAGAGAAGCACAAATTAAGGTGATCCATGACAATCAAACCAACATTGTAGAAAATAATTAAAAGAATAATATATAAGTCTCAAGTATAAAAACATTTTATATATATATCCATAGAAGAGCCATGCATATGGCTCTTTCAATTCATCAGGCTGAACACTGCAAAACAGCAAACCTCTAATACTAACAGGGGAGGAAGAAAAGACTACCAATAATCCAAACAATAAAAACAGCAGCCAACAAAATTGTAAGAAGTACAAAGCTCCTCCCGTTAATAATCTCAAATGGCACTGGGTTCAACTCACCATTCTAAAGACATAGGCTAACTGACTGGATCGAAAAATCCAAGATTCAATATCTTGTCTCATGAAATATACTTTACTACCGCAGCCCTTAGAGAATAGACAGTAATAGGACAGAAGTCAACTTACCACCCCAAATAGCAGCCATAAATAAGTTGATGTTACTATTATTATATCTGTTAAAACATATTTCAGCCATAAATTAGTAGATGAAATTTAAAAAGCTACTAGATGTTAATAAAAAGAATAGTTCATTAAGAAGATACTCAAGCTGTAAATATTTATGGGCCAAATATTGGGATTATCAAATTCATAAAATCAATATAAAATGTACGAAAGGTTAAATAGGAGCTAATATAGTAATTGAGATTTCAGTACTGCATTTTCACCTTTAGATAAGTCTTCTAAACTAAAGTTCAGCTGAGAAACCTCAAAGTTAAATTATACTATAGGTCAGTTGGATCTAACAGATCTTCCCACATAGGAACATAGAAACATTCCTTCTCACTGGTGCACAGCATTTTTTCTAATATTAATCATATTTTTGGCCATAAAACAATCTTTAATGTCTTCAAAATATTAACTGATTCCTCATCTGCTAATTCTACTCCAAAATACAGCCTTAAAAATGTATGAGTCTCATCTTGGCCGACAGTGCTTCCTCGAAGAGACAAAGACCAATATCAGATTTGAGGCATTTTCTTTAGAATTGTTGATCAGGGCTGACGAAGAGGCTTTCAAAACAATCTATTGCTGTTATCTTTCCTTACAGAAAGTAACATTATATAGATTCAACAGGTTATATTTGGGAATGTATGTGATATATGTATATATACATGAAAGCATGCATAGAACAATTGAAAAAAGAAACCACAAATTTAAAAGAGAGTAAGAAGGGTATTTGGGAAGATTTTGGAAGGAGGAAAAGAAAGACAGAAATTTTATAATTAAAACAGAAAATTAAAAGAAAACAAACAACAACGAAAGAAAGATGGTACATCAAAATAAAATTCTATTCATTTATAAAGACTTTGATTTGCAGGAGCCATAAGATGGAAGAAGAAAACCTACCCTGAACATTTATCATCTGACCTCCACACATATGCTGTAGCATGTGTTCCCCTTAAACAAAGAAACGTAATAAGAGGAATTAATGACTTTATTGAGAATAAGTTTATAATCCATGTTGATGCTAAGGAAAGACACCTTCTTGGTTAGACCTACTGGTTCTATGCTCTAAATCTAACGTGAGCAATTTTTGCATCTTCATTTTGGTGGTCATAAATCTAAAGGTTTAGCATGATGATAAATGTTAATCTCACTTGTTAGTTGTGTAGGCCTGATCTTAAAAGTTCATCCACTATGACATGGTTAAAAGCTGGGAACAAACTTGCTTGTCAAGTCTCTAGATTCTCTAACTTTGCAATTTTGTGATGCAGCAGCAGCAAGTTCCATTTTCCTCAACGCAAACTGTTCCTCTATGAGCTTCTATTCATGCTGTTCTGCCCCCAGTGCTGCTGTATTTCAAAGGTAGTAGCCATGGCTATTTCTCTGGTATGAATAATTGTCTCCTTCCTTGATGCTTGCACATACTGACATGCAAATGTTTACATATCTATGGGGTTGTAAAATAGTGCAGCTGTTCTACAAAAGTCTGGCAGGACCTAAAAATGCTAAATAAACAATTACCATGTGAACCAGCACTTTCCCTCTTAGATTTAAACTCAAGAAAATGGAAAACAACATGTCAATGAGCACTGAGCATTACCTGTAATATTCACAATACAGAAAAAGCTCAAATGTTCAATAGCTGATGCTTGAGTGAACAATGTGTGCTTTATTTGTATTGTTGAATATTGCTTAAAAATAAAATAGAGGCTCCAGGGAGTGGGGAGGCCTGTCAGGGGGGAGGGGGCATCCTCTTAGAGACAGGGAGGAGGAATAGAATGAGGAACTGTGGGAGGGTGGACTGGGAGGGGGCAGTGACTGGACTGTAAAAAATTAAAAGTAATAAAAATATGTAATGTAAAAATAAAGTACTGATGTGTATCCCACCATGGTAATTGTTAACATTCTAAACTCTACCCCACAGTTACCTGGAAACACCCAGGTAGGCCTGGCCCACTATAAAAGGGGCTGCTTGCCCCAGCCTCTCTCTCTTGCTCTCTTGATCTCTGGCTCTCTTGCCTTCTTGCTCCCCTTCTGTCCCCTCCCCCCTCCCCCTTCTATTCCCCATCTCTCCATGGCCGGCCTCTACTTCTCTACTCTCTCTTCCTTTCTTTGCATTTCTCTACCACTCCTACCCTCTTAACTCCCCTCCCCATGCCTTGAATAAACTCTATTCTATACTATACTATACTATCTTGTGGCTTGTCCCTCAGCGGGAGAGGTTGCCTTAGCATGGGCCTGCTGAGACATCCCCTTCCCCCATACCTCACCACACACCCATAGAACATATCCCATATCTCTTTATCTTTTTATAAACACATCAGTAGTGAATCTTGAAACATTATACTAAATGAAAAAAAACCATAAAAGATCACACATTTCATTATTGACATTTGAACAGAATGTCTACAGTTAGAGATAGAAAGGAGATTAGAATTTGGAGCTGGAGAGAGAGGGGAGAATGCACACCGTGATTGCTAATGTGAATGGGATTTCATTCTGGGATGATTAAATATTCTGGAATTAGCTAACAATGGTAGTTACATAACACCCTCTGTATATGCTATAACTGATTGATGCTATATGAGTTTTATTGGAATTTAATAAGCTATTTTTCTGTGCATCTCATCAATTTAATGTGTTTTACTCTTTGGTAATTTTATACATGTATACAATTGTTACAAAATAAGTAAATTATACTGCAAGTTTTTAAAAGAGAATGAAAGCCGTTGCTGCTACTTGCCTTGATAACACCTCTTTGCTGTTTACTATTTCACATATGCATATGCACCCACCAATCCCCACCTCCCCAGCACTGTCATGTCCTCCAAGCAAGTGGGGAATTGCTATTAATGTATGACAGTGTTTCATTTTGCTTCCAGTTCAGATCATGCACTCGTTGGCCAGGAGTTTATTGAAAAGAGTGTTTGCAAATTTCCCAGAACATGTACAAAGATATATAAGTTAGAGTTATAATTGTTGTGATTAAACACCATGACTGAAGCCAGTTGGGAAAGAAAGCTTTTACTTGGCTTAGACCTTCACATCATAGTCCATCATTAAAAGAAGTGGAAACCTAGAGGCAGGAGCTGATACAGAGTCCATGGAGAAGTGCTGCTTATTGGCTTACTCCTTATGGCTTGTTCAGCCTGCTGTCTTATACAACCCAGGAATACCGGTTCAGGGATGACATCACATATAATGGTTGGGCCCAACCACATTAAACATTAATTAAGAAAATATCCTATAGGCTTACTTACAACCTCATCTTACAAAGGCATTTTCTAAATTGGGGTTCTCGCCTCTAAGACAACTAGCTTCTATCTAGTTGACATAAAACTGTACAGTACAGAATGTATCTTAGGGTTTCATTGCTGTGAAGCAACCATGACCATGGAAACTTTTATAAAGGAAAACATTTAGTTGAAGCTGGCTCATGGTTTCACAGCTGTAGTCTGTTATCATGGCGGGAAGCATGGCAGCATGCTCCACTTGCAGCAAAAAGAGACTGTTCCACCTTGGGCATGGCTTGAGCATATATGAGAAAATCCACCTCCACAGTGACACATTTCCTCAACAAGGCCACATCTACTCCAACAAGGCCAACCCTTCTAACAGTGCCACTCCCTGTGGGCCACTCGTTCAAACACATGAGTCTATGGGTCCATATTTATTCAAACCACTACAGAAAAGAAATACTGTTTCAACATTATCTGAAAGTCCATCTGTATAAAACTGAGTTCTTGATGGTTGGTTGTTGAGTCCTTGATGGTTGCTGAGTCCTTGATGGTTGGTGAGTCATGGTTTTAGCATTCATCTTATGTTAAATGTTAACAAATGTCCCCGTGCCCTAGAAAGATGTGCCCATTGTCTAAATGCTAAAAGTAGTTTATAGTCTATGGACAGCACCAAATTAACAACAACAACAATAACAACAACAACAAAAACTACCAGCTACACAAATTGTGGATAGGGAAGGAGAAATGGAGGAATGGAGTGAATATAATAAAAATATATTGTATAAAATATTTAAAAATTAATAAAAAGGAGAAAAAGGAAAGAGTAAATTTGAGTTAATTCAATAGATTAATGGTTTAAAATGTTATGTACATTTCTACATTTTTATGTATACTTGATTTACTAATTTTAAATGGCTATAACATTTAAAATTCCTTAATTTTCAGAAATTGTTTAAGAATTTTGAAGATACACAGTGAAATCTGTACAGGTACAAATTGTATCATCCTATTAAAGTTTTAAATTAGTGTTGTAATTCTTACTAAACCATCAAATATTAACTCCTTTAAGTTCCATTTTTATTAATGTTTATATATAGCTAAGTTTGGGTAAAATGTATCTCACATATTTTTATTCTTCCAGAATTTGTGCATGTTGACTTAATTCAAATTGACATTCCCTGCCTTTGGGAAATTTAGTCTTTTTATATTTCATGTGATTGTTGGTACATTTAGATTATTCAAACTCTCTTATTTTTACAAAGATATATAACATGCTTTGCAGTTAACTTTTCTATGCATGTTACTATCTCAGCCTAAATCACTTTCCCCTAATTTGGTACCTGTGATGCTTCAAATAACAAAGTACAAAGTTATGTAATAGTTTTATCATTTATTTATCAAAGTAAAGTTGTATAATATTGATGAAGAAAATATATTTAATCTCATCTTTCAATACCCATTTTGAACATCATTCCCAGGCTTTAGGACACAGTTTGCTTTTGTTAATGAAGTAGTGATCACAACTGTCTCCTCAATGTTTCTTCTGGCTTCCTGTTGATGGGTAGGCTTTTATTGCTTTCTCCATTTCACTGAAGTTGCAGTTTGGGGGAACTTTGTTCTAATTTCTAAGTCACTCAGGCTCATCTCCATAATGTAACAGGGCCCCAAACCTTCATTGGCCCAGAGACCTTAATCCATCTGATTCCATGATGGAAGTGCTATTAGACTAGAAAACCTGCCAAAACTAAAACAAAGATTTAGTCTGTCAAAGTCCATGGTTCTGGGAACATGTCTAAACATACTACACTAACCTTGCATTTGGCTTCCGTAATTCCACATCTGGCTAACTGTTCTTGTTAGCTAAAGTATGTTGACCCAGGACATGGTTTTTATACTTAAAAACTTACCCTGAGAAAGACTAGTTTAGTGCTAAACTGGGATTCTGAACTGGGATCTTGGCAGGGTAATCAAGACTTTCTATTGGCTTAACCTCATGTCTGAGCAGCATTGTTGTTCCGACTAAGGCATTCAGCCCAAGCTCATAGCTAAGTCATAAAGGAAGCCAATCTTAATAGATTCTCTGTGATTTTGGTTCCTTTTTCATTTTTGTCAATTTTTCCTTGTGAACACACATAAATAGTTAAGCTATCTTTTATTTTTCAGAGCACTTAGATACTTGAAGTAAGATCTTTGCTGGAAGCTGAGCTTTGAAATTCGTTCGTAACTGAGTTCCTTGCACTTAGTCTTGTCATTCTCAGATCCATCTGTAAATTAGAGCCAGACATAGTTCTGTAATGTAGATGTTACTCTCCAACTTAAAAATATGCCCTGCCGCTTTGAAAAAAACACAATCTCCTTGGCATGTGTGGTGGTTTGAATAAGATTAGCCCTGATAGGCTCAATTATTTGAATGCTTAATCACCAGGGAGCAGGACTATTTGTGAGGATTAGAAGGATTAGGATGTGTGGCCTTATTTTAGGAAGTGTGTCACCAAGGATGGGCTTTGAGGTTTCAAAACCTCTCTCTCTCCTCTCTCTCTCTCTCTCTCTCTCTCTCTCTCTCTCTCTCTCTCTCCCTCTGCCTATGGATCAGGGTATAAAGCTGTTAGCTATTTCTCAAGTACCATTTCTGTGTGCATGCTGCCATGCTCCAACTAAGCCTCTAAAAATGTAAGCAAGCCCTAATTAAACTTTTTCTCTTGCAAGAGTTGCATATATTTGAAGGTTACCATAATTTGAATCACGTCCATATCCTTAAAGCTTCAACCCTCATTACCACAGCTTTGTTTTCTGTAGGATTGCATAAGAAACTATTTTGCCTTCAAGAATTCATGTAAGTGTTGTCCTTTCTATATGACCCTTTCCAAACTTTACATGTTTGAACTCTTTGTAAACTTTCCATATTTTGTTAAAATGCTACTTCTTCCAGATGACCTTTACTAGTTGCCTCATGTCCCTTGGTGACACATGTATGTGCCACTTTATGGCATCCCAACTCTTGTAATTATTGTGAAGTCTATCTGCCATGCTGCTAATCTTCATTTGAAGCAATCCTATTCAGTATTTTTACCTTAGCAATTAGTCTACCCTTGAGCATACAGTAATGACTTAGTAAATCTTTGTGAACAAATAAATGAACAAATTAAGCACAGTATATTTTAATGGAGTTCACCAACCAAAACTTTATTTGCTGTCTTCCTGCTGTCAGAATAGAACATTGTACTAAAAACATGATGTGCCAGTAGACTTTTCATCCTTGGGAAGTGAAGGCAAAAGTAAATATAAACTAACATGTTTCAATACAACCGTATAGAATTTTTTGGGTTAAACAAGATAGAACTGAGAAAGACATGGGTTGTGTCAAGAATATTAGTGCAGGCACAGAAGTAACATTCAATCAGTGAAATTGCTAGAGTGAAAAAAAGAGAAAGTTTGCAGGTGGCCAAGATGACTTTTTTAGTTCTCATGGATTAATGACCTCCTGCAGAATATAAAGAAGGCTCGGGCACACTTACAGTGTTATCAAAAATATGATCATTTCATCAAACACAGAGTAATAATGGAATTCCTGAATGATGAGTCAATAATACAGCTTAGACTTCATAATAACTGGAGATATTCCTCACATTGCTATCCTTTAAACTATCCATTCCAAGAATTGATAGTAACTGACCAGAAGACTGGAATTTGTAATTGTGTCTTATACTTTTTATGGGGACATTGAAAGCAATTCAATTTTCTTTTAACTGTCTTAATCTTTGCTGCATTTGTTGATCATGTGGTTTCAGACTAATATTCACACTGACTGTAGGATGTAGAGGCAAACCTTCTTCCTATATCAAGATCAGGGTAAATAATCACTCTCATCCCTGCAGCCTTTGTTTTTGTTTCTTTCCCCTACCCTCTCCTTCTCATGTGTTTATTTCATGGTGGAGTCAGAAAGAGAGATACAGAGACGGAATATTTACTTCAGGTAGATGTAGATTCCCCATCAAATTCACCAGGAAGATAAAAATCAAAGCTTTGAGGATTTATTCCAAGAGATGAAAGTAAGCAAAAGATGAACATTTTAAATGTGACCATTCACATCTTCTAGAATAAGCCCATATAGACTGCAACATGCCAATTGGTCCATTTCAAAAGCACTGGAGACAATGCTACTACTGCATGGGAAGTAAAGGTGGTAAAGGTTTTTTTCAATAATTTATTTCTTATTCACTTTATACCCTGATTGCAGTCACTGCTCTCTCTTCTCCCAGTCCCACCCTTACAAATGCCTCCTCCTCCATTACTTGCAGCCCCTTCTCAGAGAACAGGAAGCCCCTCCTCCTTGTATAGAAACTCTTAAGGCAAGGGTGATGTGAGTCTCCCTTCATTACAAACATATCACCAAAAGTGATTCATTTTGCTACTTTGTTAATGTCCCTTACTCATGATAATAAAGATTGACTTGTTGTGGACATTTAAATATTCTTTTGGAAGGATCAGGAGTCATTCTCTTGTTAGCATGAGTCATTTACAGCTACTTTTATATTATTTCAACATCATAAAGTGTTTTGGAGTTTGATGAGGAAGATACATGGAAGATCTGAGATAGCACCAAGATAATAGATTTTTTAAAAAAATTTATTAGTTATTTTGTTTATTTACATTTCAAATGTTATCCCCCTTCCCATTTTCCTCTCCAATAACCCCCATCTCACCCCTTCCCCCTGCCTCAACAAGGGTGCTCCCCCACCCATGAGCCCACTCCTGTCCCATGCCCTAGCATTTCCCTAAGCTGGAGCATCAAGCCTTCACAGGACCAAGGGCTTCCCCTCCCTTTGATGGCATACAAGACCATCATCTGCTACATATGCAGCTGGAGCCATGGGTCCCTCCATGTGTATACTTTGGTTGATGGTTTAGTCCCTGGGAGCTCTAGGGTGTCTGATTGGTTGACAGTAATGTTCTTCCTATGGGGTTGCAAACCCTTTCAACTCCTTCAGTCCTTTCTCTAACTCCTCCATTGGGGTCCCCCTGATCAGTCAGATGGTTGGCTGCAAGCATCTGCATTAGTCGAGCTCTGGCCAAGCCTCTCAGAAGACATCCATATCACGCTCCTGTCAGCAAACACTTCTTGGCATCAGCAATAGTGTCTGGGTTTGGTGGCTGATGGATCCCCAGGTGGGGCAGTCTCTGTATGTCCTTTCCTTCAGTCTCTGCCTCACTCTTTGTCCCCATATTTCCTTTAGACAAGAGCAATTCTTGGTTAAAATTTTGAGAAGGGTTGGTGGCCCCATCCCTCAACCAGGGGCTGTGCCTAACCTCTCCATATGGTCTCTACAGATTCTCTCTCCCCTTTGTTGGGTATTTCAGTTAATATCATCCCCGTTGGATCCTGGGAGCCTCTTGTTTTCTTGGCATTTGGGACTTTCTGTTGGCCACCCCTAGTTCCCCATCCCCCATTGCTACACACCTCTGTTCAATTTCCTGACCCACTATACAGCTCCCCTGTCTCCTCCCACACCTGATCCTGCCCCCTTTTTCCTCTCCCACTCCTCTCTTCCTCCCGAGTCCTGCCCACTCTTTACCTCCTGTGATTATTTTGTTCTCCCTTCTAAGTATGACTGAAGCATCCACACTTTGGTCTTCTTTTTTTTGACCTTCATATGGTCTGTAAGTTGTACCATGGGTAGTCTGAGCTTTTTTTCTAATATCTGTTTATCAGTGAGTACATACCATATGTGTTCTTTTATGACTGTGTTCCCTTACTCAGGATGATATTTTCTAGTTCTATCCATTTGCCTGCGAATTTCATGAAGTCATTGTTTTTAATGACTGAGTGATGACATTGTGTAAATGTACCACATTATCTGTAGCCATTCCTCTGTTGAGGGACTTAATGATATTCAGAAACAAAGCATTTATATTAAGGCCTGTTTAAATTATGATTTATATAGTCTTCTAGAATAATATATATGAGTTGGCTGCCATTTAAAAAGATTTTAGAGGAAAGATATTCTGAGATTCAAACCTTGAAATATAACTAGACTTTTGCCATTATGGTTTCTGCATAAACTGCTATATCATTGTCTCAGTTCATAGAAAAAGTGAGACGGTGAAGATTAAGATGCCTAGAGGCTAAAATATTATTAGTTCTTTTAATTTATTTTTCAAATTCTCAATATATCTATACTTTGGGTGTGGGGTAGAGTATATATATATATATCTCCTGGGTGTTTTTCCACATTAATGTTTACTTTTGTAGAGGTAGTTGTTGATCTACCAGTATTTGAAGAAAGAAATTCTCATTTGTAAGGGGGCTCTCATCAGAACTATAGTCAAGAACAAGAAATGAACTATAAAACATTCTCCAACTTACCAAAGCACCCATATTTTCCCCTCTTTACTATAAGAATGGTAACTACATTAACCTCAGAATTTACTCCTACTTTGCAGGCATTTCTAATACCTATGCTTATCTGATCTTCAAGTCCAAAACAGCCTGAAGGCAGCAAAGAGGTGGTCTGGGAAGACAACCTTATATAGTGAACCTCATGAAACACTGTAAGTGACACATTGCTCCATACAAATGTGAACTCTAATCCCACATCATATTTGAACTTGTATGGTGATTTCAGTACAAAGTAAAACAAATGACTCATTGTTCCGATATTGTCAGCTCATTTGGGGAGTTATAAAGACTGCAAGCATAGTAAATTGACAATGATTTTTAACTTGTTTCAACAAAAGGAAGAATGAAAAATAACATATTGATATTTCTTGATAATAAAAATAATCCCATAATCCTGTAATTCTGGGCAAAATAGAGTAAAGGGAGACAATGTTTGCAAAGTACTTGCTCAGCTCCAGGCACTATGCTCAGCCGACTTGTCGCTAATCCCTAATGCTTATGACAATCCGACAAGATGAATAATATTATCTTCATTTTATAGCTAAATAGAAACGGATGGTTTCCCATCTCTCTGAAACATTTGTGTTTTTTCTTACACTACAAGTACACACTACTTTTGTTTATCACTTTCACCTCAATAAAGAGGGAAAAGGAAAGACAAAAATCCAAACAAAACATAGGTGGCTTTTAAAATGATCACTACAACTTCCAAATGACCAAAATGTATGTAAAGCATACTTCACAATATGTTCATACATTTTTACTGTCCATTATAAAATAAAATAATAATTTTCTAAATTGAGTAAAGAACTATAGTCACCCAGTTTCCTATTTTTTTTTAAGATTTATTTATTTTATGTATATGAGTACACTGTAGCTGTCTTCAGATATACCAGAAGAGGGCATCAAATTCTGTTACAGATGGTTGTGAGTTGCTGGGAATTGAACTCAGGAACTCTGAAAGAGCAGTCAGTGCTCTTAACCACTGAGCCATCTCACTAGCCCCCAGTTTCCCATTTTTAAGTTGCATTTAGCTTGTTCTTCCTGTTTTGTTTGTGAGCATAGCCTTTAACAACTGAGCCATCTCCCCATCCCCTGTTCATCCTATTTTTAAGTTGGCATATAAGAATTGTGCATAGTAATGGGATACAGTGTGATAAGTTAATACATATGTATGGCCTGCAATCATCAAGATAATTAACATTTACATTTCTTAATAATTTCCTGTGTCTGGATCCATACATTTTCCATCTTTGAGTTCTTTGTAAAACACTAATTGTGAACTGTGGTCACCATACTATAATGCAGAGTACTGGAACGTATTGATCCAATTAAATGCCCACCTTTCCTCATGCCCTTCTCATACTCTTCCCAGCCTCATGCAATTATGGATTCCTGCTCTTCTTTGAGATCAGCATTTTAAGTTTACCTGTGTGAATGAGACCTTTTGACATTTGCCTTTCAGTGTCACACTTGTCTCATTGAATGAAAAGTTCTCCAATTCTATCCATTTTACTAAAATTTCATAAAACTTTTAAGAAAAAAATGTCTTATTTTCTTCAAAATATTTTGAAACTGCCTCTTCTTGAAGCGAATGTGTGTGTGTGTGTTTATCTGTGTTTGTATTCATATGCATATATGAATAATCTACTGTAAGTTCAGGCCAGAGCACTAATTATGCATAACTTTTGTATCTCACTTAAATCAGTGCCTCAGGAATTAGCCATCAATAATGTCACTCATTTCCTTTTCTCATACATTCTGCTTCACCGACCTAAGTGGATCTTTAGAATGTTGCAGTTATTGAATTCATGTAATAGGTTATATAATATATAAATGATAAGACTAGAACACAAACAATATCCAAGTATTCACACCAAAAAAAAATGGCTGTGACCATTCTCTTTTTTTTTTTTTTATGGTTTTTCGAGACAGGGTTTCTCTGTAGAATTCTGGCTGTCCTGGAACTCACTCTGTAGATCAGGCTGGCCTCAAACTCAGAAATTCGCCTGCCTCTGCCTCCCAAGTGCTGGGATTAAAGGCATGCACCACCACTGCCCGGCTGGCTGTGACCATTCCTAAGAGTGTACATCATGATTCTGACCCTGTTCTCATGGAATATGTTTGTTCTTCTCTTCTAAAAAGGGTCCATAACATTGGCAACCTTTTGTATATCCTGTATTAATAATCATGTTTTATTTATTCAGTTTGTTCTCTCACCAAGGTTAGGTAGAACTTAAACTTCTGTATCATGACTGAATAGCTGTCTTTACGTTTCCTATCATCATATAAATTAGTGAATAAAAATCCCAGAGAAAAATGAGTAGGATATGTAAATAAGCAATTCTCACAATAGGAAATATCTGTGCTACTCCCAAAGTTGTCTCAGATATACTAGCAACTAAGGGAATTCAAATTAAAACATGTTCATGCTATTTGTTATAAGCACACACTAGTTTTATAAGTATAACTTCACACAAAATATCAGATCAGTCTGGCACTACATGTTAATATAACGCCTTTACTAGAACCTAGAAATTGTATTCATATTAATGTGTATGAATGCATGTGTGCACGTGTGTGTGTGTGTGTGTGTGTGTGTGTGTGTGCATGTAGGCCAAAGATAGACATTAGATTTTTTCTTCAATCATTTCCCTATCTTATTTTTTAACCATATTTATGAATTTAGTTTTAGTTTTAGAATCAGGCTTTTACTATGTAGTCTTTACTATGTACTTGATATGCAGACCGGGCTGCCTTGAACTTATAGGATCTGCCTGACTCTGCCCCTGAGTGCTAGGATTAAAGGCATTTGCAACAGTGTTAGGATATTTATTGATTGATTGATTTATGGATTTATTTATTTGTGTGTGTGCATGTGTGTGTATGTGCATGCTAAAGTTCTATGGTGTGTATAGAGGTCAGAGGACAACTTGTGGGATGTCTTTATTCCTTTTACCATGTGGATTCGAGATTTGAACTCAGAATATCAGGTTTGCAGCCATCTTGACAGAGCTTCCTTTTTGGAGACAAGGTCTCTCACTGAATTTGGATGGTATGCCAGCAGCTCTCCAGGATCTTCCTGTCTCCAAAGTGCTGAAACTATAGGCATCCACTACCATGCCCAGCTTTTACATGGATGCTGAGTATCTAAACTCAGATCCTCAGTGATGTGAAACAAGTACTTAACTTTATTCATTCGTCTATGTTCTAAATCAATTCTTATATCACATAGATATCAATGAAACACTGCTATTGGAAATAATTTTGTGACAGATAAAATCAGAAAAGACTCAAATACTAGTCACCAATCAATAACATCTCAGTGATTTTTCAGTCATATAATAGAATAATATACAAAAGTGAACGTACACTGTCCTAGAAATATGCATATGGATGAAATTCCAAATTTAATAATGAATGAGGAAAGAAAGTTTTGAAGTTTGATCAAAGTGATAGGGAGTATCAATTGTTTTGGTATATGTAATTTATTAAATTGAGTGAAAGGTGCATTTGCATATGCAATATGATCTCAATGTTTTTAATATTCAGTAATTCAAAATAAATTTTATTCATTTTATTATTATTTTCATTTTATTATTATTATTCGTTAATTTTCCTTTATAGTTTAGCCACTATCTCCTTCGTGTTCCACCCTACCACCACTCCCTATCCCATTCCTCTTCCCCTGTTTCCAGGAGGATGTCCCCAAAGTAAATTTTAAAATTGCATAGAATTCATCATTACTTAGTCACAGAAATTACACACAGACAAAATAATCTCAAAGAAATATCAGTCCTGAGGTTGGAGAGATGGCTTATACGGTAAAATGCTTTCCTTAAAAACACAAGGGCCTGAATTTAGATACATAGCACTTATGTAAATGCTGGGTGCATTTGTGTATGCTGTGCCTACAATACCAGCACTGGAGGGTAAAGACAAGCAGATCCTGGGGGCAAGGAATCTAGCTAGTCTAGCAAAATTGTTGATCTCTAAATTCAAGGAGAGACCTAACTTCAAAAATAGAGGATAGCAATTAAAGAAGATGACAGACATCAATCTCTGGCCTTCAAACAGGCAAGAACACATACATCCCATACAATCATGTACACACACACACACACATACACACACACACGCAGAGATAGAGAGAGAAAGAGAGAGAGAGAGAGAGAGAGAGAGAGAGAGAGAGAGAGAGAGAGAGAATAGCCTGTAGTCATGTAATATAAAGTAGAACCAAATGTTTATGATAACTTATTATTGCTACTAAGTCAATTAAATTTTAACTTTCTATTCTACTAATGATATCTCTTATGCAACTGAATAATGTTAAGATAATGCTTCTATATTTAGAAACAACTCAATCACCAATAGGTTCTTCCTATTAGGGAAAGTACATTTATTATACTAAGTTGAACCAAAAATAATGAAGAAGCCAGGAGAGATTTTGATATCCCAAATAGTGGATTTTATCTGACATTCCTTCTGACTATGTGAATGAGAAGAAATAAAAAAGACCAAGCCCAGAGTCTCTTTACTGATCTTACCATGTGAGAAATCTATAGATTTATGTTATAGAATTTCCTCCTGGAGGGAACTACAACAACTCATTCTTTTTGTTCAGTATCAGGATCCAATATTTTGAATAATTTCCTTAACTTTCTGAATATCTGCTGTGGTATCTTCTTAGTTACACATTAACTTCTAGGTTCAGCAAATTAAGTTTACACAGTGAGCTAGACTAGATTTGTTCAGAATGAAATTTTAGTTTCTTTTGTCTTCTAGAGGCTATAAATTTATTTTTGAATGGCAGTATACACTAAGCCACCTAGCTTGGGGTTAGAATTGTCTCTTGTTCATTGTCAAAATGTGATATATATATATATGTGTGTGTGTGTGTGTATATATGTATGCGTGTATATGTATATATGTATATATATTTATACATATATATCTATACATATATATGTATATATACGAGGGCTAGAGGCTGAACTCATCTGAAGACGATTTCTGATTTTATTTTTACGTGTTTATGAGATTAACATACAAAGTAATGAGTGGCATTATGCCATTCTATACTGTGCTGGCTAGTTTTATGTGCTGGAGAGGAGGAAGCTTCAACTGAGAAAATGCTTCCATAAGATTGGACTTTTAGCAAGCTTGTAGGGTATTTTCTTAATTAGTGATTGTTGTGGGAGGGCCCAGCCCATGGTGTGTGGTGCCATCCCTGGACTGATGACCCTGGGTATTAGAAAAAAAGGCTGAGGAGGTCAGTAAGGAGCATCCTCCGTGGCCTCTGCATCACCTCCTGGTTTGAAGTTCCTGCCCAGTTTGTGTTCCTGCTTTGGCTTTCCTCAGTGTACTGTGATTCAGGATATATAAGCCTAATACACTCTTTCCTCCCCAATCTGCTTTTGATTATGGTGTTTTATCACAGCAATAATAACCATAACTAAGACACATACATAATTTGTCCTCATTGGTTTTCCTTTTCCCTCCTCTTCCTAAGCCTTGTTCCTATTGGTCTTCTTCCTTCCCACGGTGGCCTCCCTTCTCTTTTCATGTCATATTAAATAAAATCTTTTATTTTTATTGTTTGAGAATTTCATATACATATTTAATGTATTTTGATCAATCAGTCACCTCAGTCCCTCTTCTCTAATCCCTCTCTTGTAACTCCTCCTTTCCTACTTTTCAATCTCATGAGTTCTAGGGAAAAATAAAGCAAACTTCTGAGTCCACCTAGTTCTGACAAGTATGTTCATGGGTATAAGTGCCATATATTGGATCATTGGTCCTCATCCTTGAAGAACACTGATGCTCCTTCTTGCAGTGTCAGTCAATGTCTAATAGCTCCTTAGCTAGGGGAAGGAGTTTTTGACTCCCTCCCCCATCCATGATGGTATTTTGTTTGCCTCAAGCACAGAAATTGTAATAGCAGACATAGCTGCTGGGAAATCATGTGTGCTACTGCTTTGTTTTGTCTGGAGAACACTATTTGCTCTAGTTATCGACTACTTCTGACACATTTTTTTCTGTCCCCTCTTCTACTAACGCTTAGAATGACGAGTGTAATACCAATGTCCCATTTAAGGCTAAGTATTTCATGCCTCATTCTTTCACATTGATCAGTTATGGGTTTATACATAAACAGCCACTGATCTATGGGTATAAAGAGAAGTATGTTGGGTGCAGTTTAGTATTATATCCTTTTAGCAAAATAACAATAGTAGGTTCTCTTCTATGGCCTCCGAACTACCCAGTCATGCCATTTTGTCCCCATTAATGATGTCAAATATGTCCCCATTAATGATGGCAAATTTATCTCTCTTTTGGAGCAGAGATAAATTCAGTGCCTTATAACATCCATAACCTTCATGGTACTATTGCATCAGCCAGCTTGTCTTATTTGCTATTGCAGCTTGCAGGATCACAGATGGATTGGGCTGAACACTTATTTCCACAGTACCACGCATAGCATCTTCCAGCTCTATGAAAGTTAGCCTCTAGGAATGAAGATTTCAGATCATTATGGACTTTATTTCTCTGTATTTTGTGAATCAGGTATGTAATGTCTTCAGCAACAGGGTCTAACCATTAGAAATTCACCATATAGAGAATTGGCTCTCAATCCTAATACTGTGACTGTTTAATAAAGTCCATCATGTTGTGGTGACTCCCCAACCATAAAATTATTTTCATTGCTACTTCATAATTATAAATTTGCTATTCTTGTTAATCATAATGTAAATACCTTTGGAGATAGAGATTTGCCAAAGGGGTTGTGATCCATAGGTTTAGAGCTGGTGATCATGTAATCAAAACCAATAATAATAGCCTATACTATTTAAGGGGTATGGGTATCTCATTGACCAAACACTTGAAAAGATATAACTTAAAGCTGTCACTGAGTCTATTTTGGTAGTTATGGTGTCTGAAAAAGGTATTATCCTCCTCTTATAGAACTGTTCCATTTAAACTTGTTTATATGTATAAAGAATTTTTCTATATAGTACATTTACATATATTTTTTCAAATAACTTTACTGTTAGATTCTCCTCCACATACTCCCCCTGATACCATGCCCTCTCATCTCTTCCTTCATTTAACCATTTTTGATTCATTGTTATCCATTTACCCTTCATAATACCTGTATTTTAGATCTCATTCTTTGAAAGCCCCAGCATGGCCCCTTACCATTTTGCTTACTTCTGTGGTTACTTCAATTTAACTGTAGTTATCTAAACCTTCAATCTATTATCTACATATTGGAGAGAATATGTTTTGTCTTTATTCATCTGGGTTAATTCACTTAGAATAATTATTTCCAGTTCCATAGATAGCATCTTTTAAAAAAAGAATTACATGTTCTGTAAATGTTAAATAAATGAGAAAATGCTTAGGGTACCAGTTGAATCTTTCGACTACTAATGCCTCTGAATTATAACACATCATTTATAAGCCTTGTGGTTATACATTTTCATTTGTATGAATGATATTTACAAATAGACTTTTAAAACATCTTACTGGCTAATGCATTTTATTAACAAAAAGCTAGAAGAATCCCCGAGGAGATGTGCAAGTGAATGAGAAGATGATGTTGCTTGAATTTTTAATGAAAATGATAAATAGAATACAAGTTGGTTTTATCACTTACTACTAAAAATAAACCTCATAGGCATATCAGTAAATCTTAATGCATATTTACACTAAATCCAACCAAAAACAATGCTTATTAAACATTGTTTTAATAAAAACACATTTTTTTATTAAAAATCATAGATTTAAAGGAACCAAGGATTGCCTTGTATAACCAGCCCATTTATACCCTATTGTCATAGTTACATTTCTGTTTCTGTGATGAGACATCTTGACCAAGGTGACTTATGAAGAAAGAGTTTATTAGGGGCGTGCTTACAGTTTCAGAGGGTAAGTCTATTATTTTCATGGAAGGGGACAAGGCTGCAAGCAGACAGGCATGACATGCGTGGTGCTGGGGCAGTAGGTAAGTGCTTCCATCCATATCTACAGAGAGAGAGAGAGAGAGAGAGAGAGAGAGAGAGAGAGAGAGAGAGAGA
>NW_021604589.1:3778005-3897638 GCF_004785775.1 Grammomys surdaster | reverse complement strand
AGAGAGAGAGAGAGAGAGAGAGAGAGAGAGAGAGAGAGAGAGAGAGAAGGAAAGTGAGAGAGTATATAGGGAGAGTTAAATGATAATGGAATGGTGTAGGCTTTTGAAACCTCAAAGCCCATCCTCTGTGACACATCTCTTCCCACAAGATCACACCTCCTGAACTTTCTCATAGAATTCAACTCCATTGACTTGGGAACTAAATATTCAAGCATATAAGTCTATGGGACCATTGCCATTCAAATCACCATACCTGTGTTCCTCTTATGCAGATGATGACTATGTTCCATAGATGGTATTAGTTTTAAACACTTTTAGGCTAGGGTCCTACATCAGATATTTCTGACATATATGTCTTATCCACTTATGTTCCATCTAACTTCAGTCCCAGCCAAAGCAGGTGAACACTTCTTACAAGCCCCATTGTAACTATGTTAGTAGTGCCCCATCAAACTGCACATCATCATATTACTAATTTTTATTAGTATGTACTCTGACTCTGTACTTTCCATGTGGTCTATCAGTACAGAGTAACAACAACCTAGGGGCCATGCTTCCCATCAAATATAGATACTTCTTGAGATAACTATCTTTTCCAGACGATTCCAGCACATAAGCATATAACTATATAAGAAACAATAATTTAGACAACTCACTGTCGTATTAGTTGATATTTTCATCTCTCAATTCCTTATTCTTGATTCCTGGGATTATTGTCACACTTCAAGTTTTGTTACAAAATTGACTTGGGAAAAACATAAACTATAACAGGATCCTGCAGAAGCATACATAATGAACCATACAATACAGGGGTCTGCTGTAAGGATTTTAGGAAATGTGTGCAATTAAGACTACCTCACAACTATCTACTGACATCACTACCGTCAGTAAACACAAGATAGTTATCCTAGATTACAATGTATAGTCTGTCAAATTCACCAGAGAATTGTATTAAAGTTGAGATTAAATCTAATATCAAGACAGACAGTCATTTTCTCCTCTTGCAAATACAGTGTTCTAGCTCCAATATTATACAGTCCATAGTCATCAGGGTTTTGATCAGGAGATACAAAGGGTTACGGGTAAAGTCATCTTCAGTGAAGCTTTGTTACACAGATCTGACTTCTACCCAGTGAACCTCTCTTCTCTGAACATGTTTCCCCATTTCTGCTGTTTTTACTGCCATAGTAGAAAGTAGTTTAATAAAATAACTAAAAATGACCACTTAAAGGATCACTCTTTTACTTGGCTTTAGTTTTGGCAAATATTTATGTTCTCAGGCTTACAAATTTTGAGATAAATGTCATCATCCAAGTGAGGAAACCCATTTGTTTAGTTACTTTGGATATGTTTCTGTTCTGTGGTTGTGAACTGCTATAGCTTATGCTTTACTGGAATATAAATAAAGGGATTTTCTTTTCTTCCACAAAACCTGTAACTGTGTATTGGCTGCCTAAAAAAGTAAGTTCAAATCATTTTAACACATGCTGAATTTTAAAAAGAAGTATCAATGGTGTTTAGATACAAAAGTTTATGTTTGTCTTTTTTTGTTTAACATGATTTATATTTGTCCCTAATATTTTTATTTACATTTTTGTGTGTCTTCTATGTATGCTTAGGTGCTCCTGGAAGCCAGAAGATGGCATTTGGTCTTCTGGGGTTGGAGTTACAGGTGGTTGTAAGCTGCCTGATATCAATGCCAGGATCCTCTGAAAGAATAAGCGATCCTAACCACAGGACAATCTCTCCAATCCTATTTGCCATTGATCTTACTGTTCCAGTTAACTGCTACATTTAGTCTTTAGTCAATCCATGTTAAGATACAAGCAGAAACTTTCTTCCATAGTCATCCGTGTTGTTAGCACCAGGGTAACTCTGCTCTCTTCAGAAATCTCGTGCATGCCTCAAATTATTCAACTTCCTCTAATAGTGTACCATAGTCAACCAAGCAATAGTGCTTTCTCTACATATTTCTAGAAGACAAATGATTAATAAGCTGCCCCTGGTCATGCACAACTCACACTGTTGCTGATTGCTATTATTATTTTTATGCCTTCTTTGGTAGATGTCACTTGTTAGTATCTTCACTCTGAGTTCAATTTCTGGGTCTTACTCTTTTTCTTTTTCTTTCATCCTATTGAAGACAAAATGCTTGAGACAAAGATGATAGTGAAACTATATGCAGTTTTTATGTCAAAAGCAACTATACTTCTTAAAGGCACTTTTATTCCATTAAGAGATGAGTGGGCATGCAACGGCTTGTAAATTCTAGCAAGAATACGGCTGTTGCTTGAGATAGACACACTCTGTCACCATATATAAAATACTTTCATTACATGTGTTCTATAAAACTCTTTTCCTCAAGTCATTTTATTGTTAGAGAAATTTAAGGCAGAAAACATACTAAAATAATTTAGACAAATGTACAAACTTATTCCAGCTTATACTTTCTCAATAAAATATACATTTTGTAAATATAATGCCAGAGAATAACATTTGGCATAAAAATGTGACTTTTGGATCTAATTTGTGATACTCTTCTAGAGGAAGTAATGGTTTTAAGATCCCTTACACCACAATAGAAACTATTGCTTGTGTCAAATTAGATCTGAACTAGGTCATTTTTTTCCTCCTTTTTCCCCCTCATCTGGTATAGTGTTCTTACTAATCACATACATTGCTCACTAGGAGACAGGTCATTTTCATATGCATTCTGAATGTTATGCAATGTGCTTGTATTAAATATTGCATATATGGCTCCTTTTTGTAAGATTATAATTTGCACTGACAATTTGGAGCAGTTTATTTTCAGGGGTTTTTTCGTTTTTTGATGAAAGGTTCAACCAGTCCTTCTTGCTGCACTTTGCTTGGATAAACTTCCCAGGGGTACTTCAACAGGAAAACAGACTATTCCTCATTGCCTTCTGGGTAAGCTATGAGTCATATTGTTGGGCAGACTGAAAGTGTTTCTGTTAGGCTGTTCTTCAGCAAGCTCTCTGTTCCAGGTGCTTACTTAATGGCCTCTAAATTTTGGCTTCCCTTAAGGTTTTCTCTTCAACTTGAATTGCCACCAGATTCTAGGTTTGTATTTTTATCCTCTCATTTCTGGAGCCTAGCTAGCATGTATCAGATCTTTACACAAAGAATCAAATGACCTGAGACCTTTCATATATTTTTCTTCCTTTTAGAAATGACAGTATTTTCTATTGAGAGATAAAATCATAAGAATTTGTTGCATGTAACATATTATGTGTTATAAGAACTCATAACAGTATGAAGTAATGCAAATGTTGGCAAGAAACAGTTTTTCTACCCTGTATATATCATTTTCTTTCTTGTGGACCAAATGTAATAGTTGCTTAAGAGACAAGTAGTTATGCTGCTGAGCTTCAAATCCATCAATGTACTAAACATACAACTTAGCTTTACTTTTGTCATATATAAAAAATAAAATTCTAATTCTTTTTCCCAGAGATACTCTAGGCTCTCTCTGTAGTCTTGAGTTTTCTTACCATTCTGAAAAAGTCAGAGATTTAGAAGCTACTCTCAGAATCTGTGATAGTGGTGGCTTCTCTTGCTCTCCTGGGATGGTAGCCTGAGCAGTGTTCCAGTGGTATCATCACGCTCTATTCACTCTACAGCATATTTTGATTTCAGTGTCTCACTTTGATGCAGTAGCTGAGAAACCCTTCAGAAACCTATTAGAATAAGATTGGGATATGACAACTAGTATTTCTGCCAAGCACATACTTCATCAGATGTACCTCAGAACTTTGTCTTATGTTGCCCAAAGAAAGACCACTGATAGCCAATTGGTATGCCCTTCCCTGGAAAGACTATTTCTCTCAGTGTCAGTATTTCAGTATTCTTTTGTTGCTTGTAGTTCTTTGTGTAGGGTTGAAGCCTTGTGGCTTTCCTCCCCTCGTTTTGGCATGCCTTTTTTTTTCACTGAACGGTCTGTCCTGAAAACATATATATGAGTAACATTATACAGACCAAGCAGGCTACACACACATACATACATACATACATACACACACACACACACACACACACACACACACACACACACACACACACTCATATAGCAATGGCTAATGAAATACGAACACATGAATTTGAAATAGCAAGAAGAGATATATGGGAGGGTTTAGAACGAAGAAGGGGAAGGGAGAAATGATGTGATTGAAAGTCTTAAAAAGTCCACTAAACTAATAGTTGTCACTTTGTTGTCAGTGTGAACTTCATAGTCATAAGAATGTCACAAACATCTTAATTCCATCTTCTACTGCTTTGTCTTAGACTATATAAATCACAAATTTCAAACTAAGTTACAGTTCATTTACTCAACACTGAGTTGCCAACCAAGCATAATGAAGATACTTGCCAAAGTGCTTCATTTATTCTACAATGCTTTTAACCCTATATGCGCTTCCTTATTTAATTGTGTTGGCTTTTCCTACTGTAGCTTTAAATCTATTTTTCCTCCTTACCTCTCTAGATTGTTTACCCAAGCCTGGTATTACATGCCCCTTCTCTGAATTGCTGAGGTATAATCATTCATTAACTTGATGTTGTCATCATATTCTCAAAGGTGCATTTAACATTTTCTTTGTTATTCAATGTATCTAGCTTCTCTCCTGCCCCATTCCTATGCCTTTGCAAAGCGGGTAAACTCTTTGAGAGGATGTGTTATGCTATTTTTGTGTCTGCCGTAATGCCTACAACAAATTTCTGAGGAGATGTAACATCCCCATTTGCATAATGGCTTCTTCAAATGCCTATAACGTGTTGACACAGAGATGTCTGCTACTGGAGAAAGGTCAAATGGTTATGAATAATCCAACACTTAAAATATTTTTAAAAAATTTTTATATTGAGTTTTAAGGATATCAGTGACAGTTGCATTCTTTTTCTAATGATTTATAAAAACAATACTGATGCCAACACACATTAAGATATTGTAATTTTCATTGCTTAATGGAAGTTGATAAGGATTCAACTACATTTGCTGAGTACTTGCTACAGAAGGCAGAAAAGTAGGAAAGTCTAGAGATTTCAGGACTAATTGAGAGAGTACTTACCCACCCCCTGAGTGGGCAGAGTCTTCTAGTAGATGCCCCAGATATAAAGAGGTCTGGGGAAAATCAGTGTTGTTTGCCTATCTGCCCTCACTTCTTGCTGATGAGTAAGTCAGTGTCTGTTGTTGCTGTTTTTGTTTCCATTTCCATTTCCATTTCCATTTCCATTTCCATTGCCACTGTTGGTGCTGCCACCACTGCCACCATCCTTCACTAACATCAGCCTCCAGTTCTTTAGCCTTCTAACCTGGACTGAATACCAGCAAATTTTCTAGGTTTTAAGTACTCAGGAGGCATTAGGCCTCCTATACTGAGCAAGTTACCTGCTTTTCACTTCTCCAGCAAGCATTCAGACAGCCAGTATTAGAGTACCCAGCCCTTATTGTGTAAACTAATCTAATATATCCCCTTTATAATATGTACTCATTCTGTTGTTTGTGTTCCTCTAGAGAAGTCTGACTAATAGTGTTATGAGTAACATATAGCCCACACTGTGAGTGTAACGATGTACAAACCACTTCTTTATATTTCAAGGTCCTCCTGTGCAAAGTAGGAATACAATAGCACATATATTATTAGATTATTTCTGTGAAGATCAAGTTATATATAAGATGCTTTTCATAACATTGAACATACAGTAAATTCTCAAGTGTTAGAGAATGAGCATGTGCAAGTATATAAAAAAGTTAACAGAACTTTCACTTTTTTAATGTAAAATTAACCAGACACAAGAGTGGTCAAATATAAAGGAAATGCAAATTATGTTCACATCTTTGAAGAGAAAGAGGGAAAATTAAAGCAGCACAAAACAAAAGCAAACACAACTCATGAATTAACACAAAACTCCCAAGGGCAATGGCTACAAGAAAGGGGGTGTCAGCTATTGCAAGTTACATATAAACAAGTAGAACTGCTCAACCAACAGTTAATAGTTCACCTTCAGAGATTACCATTAGGTGAGCTTTGTGTCTCATCCAGTTTCTAGAGCAATTAAGAATACTACTGAACTCCTGCTAGGATGCTCTAGTCTGTGGCCCAAAGGCTGTTGAAGGGCTCAAGTGTTTGGGTGGGGAGGTATTTGAGATACAGGCATAAACAGATTTAAGTTCAAGTCAGACAATAAGGAATGTGATCCAATAAAAGGAAGCAAGAATAAACTATGATTTTAAAAAGTATGAAGTCAGGCCTTCAGAAACAAGATATGACCAGTGCTAGGGAATAAGCCATCTGATTCAGAGGTGCTTTGAACTGAGCACCGAAGCTAGAACAGGAGATTAATGTAAGCATGTCAGAGCAGTGTGTCATGGTATGGAGGTATTTGGTCTTACCCCTCTGCAGGCCTGGCACAGCAGCTGGGTTTGAAATTATGGCATGTGGAAGAAAATAGAATTGCAGAGCATCCTATTAAGTGAGATAAGCCAGACTCAGAAAAGCCAAAATCATGCGTTCTCTGTCATAGTAAGAAAGAAGAAAGGAGAAGAGAAAAGGAACAGGTAAGAGGGTGGTTACAGGTAAGGGAGAGAGCACTGGAGGAATGAATATAGTCAAAGAACTTGTTCGAAAATTTAATGATAAAACTCCATCATTTTGTATCAAGAAAATTTGCTACTAGCTTTTAGAAAAAAAGTCTTTCTCTTTCCCTAACTAGATACATTTCCTAAATAATGCTTTTAAGACAATTACTGGTATATTTGTTAAGTACATAGTACAGATGCCAAAATAGTCACTACTGGAAACATTTTTGAAATGTCTGTTTTATATGATGCTGTAGCCTTGAGCCGTGGAGAGCACAGCTGTTTCACATTTCTTCTCTATCGCTCTGGATCACAGGGTTAAATCTCTGAGGGACATTCTGTGCTCATTTCCCTGGAAACACTGTAGAGAAAGGACATATGCCTGATTCAAAGTATCCAGAGGCTCATGGCAGAGGTCTTTGAAGAGGCTCAACCCATAGCACTGCAAACTTCAAGGACAGGCAGGGTCCATGGAAGGGCTGATTCATGCCAGGTTATAACTCCAGTTACCTTAATTTCATCTTTTTTTCACATCTTCAATTCTTTCTTTGCCTCAAGCTACTTTATTTATTTAGTTTTTTACTAATGGGTAAAGGAAACACTGTGATCAAACTATTAAATACAAAGGTTTAAACCATCCGGGTAATTTATTTCAATTCCGATTATTGTTTAGAAATCTGGAGTGCTGTATAATAATGCACACTTATTTTCTATGCCTTGAGGAAGGGTTTTGCTGTATAGCCCTAGCTGGCCTGGAACTTATTCTGTAGCTCAGGCTGACACAGAACTTGTAATCCTGTCTCAGCCCCCAGATGCTGAGATGTGTGCCACTATATGTATCTGAGATCTTGCCTTTCTAGCCATTTCTCAGGCAGTTCTAATGCTGCTGATCTCAGAACCACTTTTGGATAGCAGGGAATCATTAGCTAGTGTATTTAATGATACAATGGGCTTTTTGCCAAAGTCTGTAGGCACAGGTCATTTCTTACCTGCTTTCAAGTGCTTGAAGTTTTAATGTGCTTGAAGAAATATAGAGATGAAAAATTTTCCAAGCAGGAGTTTAAGAGGAAGCTACCACATAAGCAGAAAGCCGGGGCCCCATATCATTCCCTCTGGCAAGGAACTGCCCAGGAATAGCAAGAGGAGGTTAATCATACTGTGTTTTCCTCCAGGCACCAAGTAATGGCTGATTATTTTCTAATAGAAGCTGCTAATCTCGAGACTGCGTGTGCTTGCTGTGCTTTGCTTCTTCATTAGTCTTGAAACATAACGGAGTCTTGTTTTAAGAAAACGAGCTCTTTCTTTCAATGTTCAATCATTTGGTGTCATTTCTATAACCTATAAAATATTCAACAGTATTCAAATCCATTTCAAAAGGTTTATGCTCTCATCCATATGCTACTTTTGCCTCTTTTCCTACCCCGTACCACATTCTTTCTAGACTCCTTTTTGTTTCTTCCTTGTAATGATAACATTTTCATCCCTGGGGAATTTTTGCAGTCTCAAATGTAGATGTATTGTTAATATTATCTCATTTATGTGTTCATTATTCTGTATTTTTTAAGATGCCACACTAGTATACATGAGATGTAAAGCATCCTTGGAACTGAGAGAGTTCATGCATTTTAATCAGCTGGGAAATCAGAGGCATTCATGACAACATGCTCTCCATGACTCTATGCATATGTTTTGAAGTGTCCTGTTGGGCATCAATTATACACAGAACGTTGTAGTGAAGAACAACCAAAAGAGCAGGAAGGAAGTGAAAATGTGAAAGAGGGCAGAGAAATCAACGTTCCTTTGCTGAGCTAGACAGCTAAGTGGGTGACTATGTACAAAGGAACACAGGCTTCACTGAACTTACCAAATGAATTAGAATCAGTATGTTAAGAATCATTACCCTATAGTGATTTAGCACCGTAATCCTTGACATCATGATTAAAATAACCAGAGAGTGCTTTTAACTTGTATGTCCTCTTAGATTAATAATATAGAATCATCAGAGGTATTATCTTTGTATTGTCTTTTATAAAGAACTTAAAAAATCTTTTGCTTATTTTATGTTGTGTATGTGTTCTACTTTATTGTGTTTAGAAGCTCTTTATGTATTTGCATGTATATTTTTTGCAGAAATAACATAGATATGGGGCTAGTAATCTAGGACACTTATGGTGAATAAGACTTGAATCTTGCCTATAGATCAGGCCAATGAACACAGAGTCAAGACAGTAAGAAGTAGCTGTTGAAGACTTAAAGGGGATATATAGTCAAGACATTTTAGAGTTCTCAGTATAGAGTGCCAGGCTTTTTGTCTGGGAACGTTTTGTAAGATTTCTCAGAGGAGAAAGTGTCTTGGTAGGTAGAAAACCTCTCCAAAATCCTACTAGACAAAGAGACCATGTGTGAAGGCAAGAATGTGATTTGGGATACTTTTGGTTCTGAATGACAAGAGAGGATGGGAAAGAATGAAAAGAGTTAGGCCAAGGAAAGCTGAGAGGAGATTAAGATTGAGGAGAGCTTAGTCATCAGGTTTAAGCATGTGAATTACATCTTAAAAGCAATAGGGAGTCTACTGTAAGGTTTTAAGCATCAGAGTAAAATGGTTACTTTTGCATTTTAAGAAAATTTCCTGCAGTGATGGCAAAGGATTAGAAGAGCATAATGAATTCAGGAAAAATGGTGAGAATGTAAACAATGCAGTAATAGCCGGGATGGAGAAAGGATGCTATGAAGTCTCAAGATCAAAATATTAGAAAGTGATTTAGTGTTTACAGGTCAGGAGTAAGGGAGATGGTAACATGTAAGGAAACTCCTAGATCTTGGTAGTTGTGATTTTTCAGTACTCTTATTTCTAAGAATGTAGAAAGTTATGGAGCATGATATGCTCGATTTGTACCATTCATACATTTACTAAACAATCTTTTACTGAATGCCTACCATATGCTAGAGACTGGGAAGAGATGAAAACAGATACTATACTAGCCTTTCTGGCTTAAAAAATAATCTAGTATCGAAGAGAGTAAGTGAAGTAATCTTAGAAATGTATAATTTAAACCAAATTCCTTTGGATAGCTGCAATGAAAACAATAAGGAGTTTGGATAGACACAAGTAAATTTAAGGTATTTTTAAAGAACAGTTTCTCCCTTATCACATAAAACTTTTTTTTAAAAGATCCAAAGAAATTATAGTGGTTTATTATACTTCATACCACATATCCTTTACTTTTCCCGCTTTCTCTCTTATTTTAACCCTCTGATTCATAGATAGTTTTGCTTCTACTTTAGTGTAAAAAGAATAATGGTTAAGATAAAATAAACAGGAACAAGATAAAATAAATATGATAGGGCATCTATATAGAGGCTTCTGCAAGACAGATGAAAGCAGGTAGCAACAAGATTTCAGAAGGGAAAGGGATTCATTTACAGGGAAGCAAAAAAAAAAAAATTGCCAAGATGGCAAATTAAAAGGGATGTTTGTAGGGTTAAGTGCATAAGACTGGTGAATATCACTAAAAATAAGGACCATAGAAACAAATATTCAAACAGATGGGGGAAGAGAGAAGGCCAGTTAAACATCAGGGAGGAACAAGAATGAAGGAAGCAAAGAAAAAGGAAATACATCATTTCCCATGCGCAATAGATAGTACTGGATATTTTGGTTTACTGATTTGCCCCTTTACTATATATAAAAATATGTACACAGTCTTAATTAATTTTCTTGATTATCTTTTGTTAGGCTCAACCAAATACCTTGCCTCATTAAATCTCAAGGAAAGTATGCATAAAAAGGAAAAACAGACTTCATATTGATTTTAAATGTTCTCACGGGAACTTGTTTTGGCATTTCCCCCTCTGCCTGTCATTCTGAAGAGTGATTGAAAATTTCAAATTCATGAAATCATTTCCCAGCATATTTGCAATGTAATCACATTCCATAGTGTGTGCTTCTTGTTCTGTGAAATGAATCAGAGCACAGTAGCCATTTTATCACTTCTAGGAAGAAAAACAAAGATGCAGAAGAAGGTCCTCCCAGTCAGTTATATTGGTATGCATCTTACACAGGAAGGAATTCTTGTTAGAGAAGCTTGCTGTAACCCCCAAACTAACTATTTAAAGAAAATCTATCACTCCTTTCCCTGTCTTCCTGCTTCTGCATTTTTCAATACTATGTTATCACTTTCCACATCGAGTTAACTCCTACATTATAGTGTTTAATTCATGACCTTTCTATTAGTAACAATCACTTCTAAAGAATCTTCCATGTAACATGCACCATGGTTTTGAACAATACATTATCTTGCTTAAGAAACCATCTCGGGGGAGGGGGCACCAACTGAGATGTAAAGTGAATAAATAAATAAATAAATAAATAGGAGGAAACAAAGTCAACTGAGGTATATTTATGACACTCATAGAACAAGTGGATAAAGTTAAGAGATATTAAGTTCTATGTTATATTTTTTTGTTACTGGCATCTATTCATTTTATATAATACTGGGTTTCCTAAGAATACTTCTTTGTTTATGGACATGATGCACTTTGACTACCTACCTCACACCATCTACCCTTTATTTTAGCTCCCTTTCCTCTTATTATTCCCACTTAGGTTCCTAGTGTTCTCCTTCAGTGTCACATGCACATAATTTTATGTATTTATATAAAAATTAGGATTAACAGATGAAAAACAATGTGACTTTTCCTGAGTCTGACTTAATTAATTCAATATGATGCTCTCTAAATTTGTTCTTCGTTGGGGCTGAATAGAACTGCTTTATGTGTATGTGTGTATGCATACCACAATTTCCTTTAACTATTCCTTTATTGATATATGCATAAGTTGTTTCTATGTATTGAACTCAAATATCTTAACCATCAGGAATTATATAATTCATAGTTAAGACATTTTCACCTTTCAGGATATACCCATTTACGCTGCAGTAAAAACCATCCACTATCTTCTAATAGTAATTTTTTTCTCAGTCATAAGGCATGTGCATGCCCCAAAATGAGCTTCAATGATAATTATACAAACCTAAAGGGGTTTGCTGTGTTAGATTTCTTCATCTATTCCAATTCATATTTTTAGATTCATTTTATTTTTAAAAAAATTATTTCCTTTACTTTTTGAAATCATAATTATATAATTTCCCCTTTCCTTTCTTCCCTCCAAACTCTCCCATGTACCCCTCATTCCCACACCCTTTCAAATGTATGACTTCTTTTTGTCTTAATTGCTGTTACATGCATATACATATATACATATATTCATAAATATAACATGTTCATCCGTATAATGTTACTTTTATGTATGTTTTCAGAACTGACTATTTGGTACCGGATAACTAGTTGGTGTTCTCATCCCTGGGGAAGGCTATTTTTCCTACTCTCAACTTTCTTTAGTTGCCTGTAGTTCTTTGTGTATAGTTGAGCTACACAAAGGAAATATATACCATTACTCTTTATATTTTCCCCTTTCTCTTTTATTATTCCCCTTTGTTTCCCAGATAGTCTTGATTCTATTTTACTGCAAAAAGAATAATGGTTCCCTAAGCTTTTGCTTGTCAAATTTAGCATGTCTACTGTTGTTTTTTTCAGCTCACGTGTAAGCATTCATATTGATGAGACTTTCTTAGTGTAGTTTATGATATTCTTAGAAGATACAATCTCACAGGAATCCCCTGATCCTCTGCCACTTACAATCTTTTGGTTAGACCTTTCACAGTGGCTTTTGAACCTTAGATGCAAGGATGTTTTATATATATATATATATATATATATATATATATATATATATATATATCCATAAGGATTGGGCTCCATGATTATACATTTTGATTGTGGTTGTATATATTGATCATTATGTGTTGCAAAAACAGGATTCCACTTAACTGTGAGTATCTACTGTGACAGTTGATGACATATTCTAGTAAGTATATAAGGAAAATCTACTGTTGCTATGATTGCAAAATGTTGCAGCAAGTATGGAAATCAGTTGAGAATTCTCAAAAGCTAAAATTAAATCTACCCAACAATCCAAATATATTACTCCTTGGCATGTGCCCAAAGGACTTGACATCTTACTCCACAGATGTTCATTATAATCATATTCACAACAGTTAGAAAATGCAAACAACCAAAATGCCCTTCAACCAATGAATGGGTAATAGAAATGTGGTACATATACAGTGTAAAATAATATTCAGCTGTAAAAAAATGAAATTAGAAACTCTACAGATAAATGGAAAAAAGGAGAAAAGATAATATTAAGTGAGGTAACACAGATCAAGAAAGACAAACATCACATGTTCTTTCTCATGGGAGGTTCCTATCTCCAAATCATCAGATGTAGGTATATATCCTAGAGTAACTGCAAAAACTAAGCTGGTTAAAATGGACTGTTGCAGAGGTAGTTGGGGCTGAGGGATCAATAAAGACAGGAATAGAAAGATACAAACAATTTGATGGGGAAAATGGGGAGTTGTAATTAGGGAGTGATGAATACAGGAGAGAGGATGGAATAAATTACACCAAGAATGTTTGTTTTTAAAAAAGCTATAGTGGTCAGCCCTGAAATCATATATGTACAAGTAATATTATACAGAGTGAGCAGGATATATATCTCAACATTCAAGGAAATCAGGGCCAAGAATTTGAACAAATGAGGGGAAGCACATCAGAAGGTTTAGAGAGTAGAAAGGGGGAAAATAATGTAATTCTATTTAAATTAAAAAATAAAAGCCATAAGGAAACATTTTGTTTCTTTAAAATACATATATAATACATGTAAGCATATGTGTAATCCACAGACTATCTACCAAAATCCCAGTATCAGACATGGGAAAGCCAGGGGAGTATATGAGACACCCAGAATAATATTAGCAATTGCCATTGCTTTTGGTTTTCTTCTAGAACTTGATGGTAAAATACTTTTTCTGAAGACACCACACACTCCAGGTACTGGAGTTGGAGGAATGAAGGTAGAATTAACCTGGAAGCCTCCTCTCTGAACACTAGCATTCACAGAATCTGAAGGTACTTTGCAAGAGTTCCAATATCAGTGAATTTCAACATCTGTATGTAATGTTGAGGTTTAAATAAAGTTATGTAAGGACGTAATGAATTTGTGGCATGGGCATCGGAACATCAGATGTTGATATTTGTAAATAAATGAATCTGGAATGTCAACAAATGTGGGGAGGAACATAGGCATCCCTCAACTTCTAGAAATTACCTGGGGTAAATGATGTTCAAATACCTCAGATCTTTTTCTACTTTACCTAAACTTGAACCTGCTGACCTGAGAATTAGGCTTCTTTGTTCCACTGTAAACTCTTAACTCTGTTATCAAAGGAGCTATAACATTAAAGATGAACTATTGTTCGCAATCTGTATTCATGTGCTTCCTTGCCTTGAGTCCTCTAGTTTCTCGTTTCAGTTCTTCTGGTATTAATCACGAGAAGTGATTTGGCCAGTTTCTCATACAGCAGGACCTGAGAAACTCTAAAGATGTTACTGTTAAGAGTAGGGGCTTCCCTTACTTTGCTAAACATTATTTTTCCTTGATAAGATACATTTTAAGCAAGTCTTATAATGTACTATTTCTTTTTTAAAGGTATGCACCACTGTCATGGCCCTCTGTTGTTTTTTTTTTTAATGTATGTATGTGAGTATTTTGCCTACATGTATGTATGTGTACCATGTGATTGCTTTGTATTTATTTCAGTTTTGTTCTATTCTTCCCAAAATGTTATAGTCAGATTTAAAATTAAAAAAATAAAAATAAAAATTGTTAATTTCCAATGTGATCAAATTACTTCTTTTCTGTTCTTGATTTTCTAATACTATATTCTCTCATTAAGACCATCCTCATTGCCTCTTACTCTTTTATGCTTCATTTCCATGCTTGAGTTCTTGGTTCCCTTTTAGTTACTGTTTCCTCTTCCATATTTCTTACTAAATCCTACTTAGAAGTCCTTTTATTTTCTACCATATAAACATGGAGGCAACTTAGAACTCTCAAACTTAGTCCAAATAGAAATACAGGTTGGGAGCATGTCACAATTTATAGATTAACAGTAATTATAGGCCAACCTGCAGCCTGTAAATCCTATCTATTTCCCTATGTAGCTATTCATTTCTTTTGTCAAAGGAATATCTTAAATCTCTATTCTTCTAAAGTCATCAAATTCTACTTGTTGTTTCCCTCACATTCTTTAGCTCTGGTAAATCTGCTTTCAGGTGAAATACCTTTAACCTTCAGCCACATTCTATAAATTAACTCTCCATTCTACTGTAGTAGAAAAAACATCTCAATAATTGGCAAGCAATTCCCATATTTCTGCTCAAACATCATCAGCAAATTGTAATGCCCATTCTCTCCTGGCTATTCATTTTATTTAGTTTCATTATATCTTCTGACAATTTAGACCTTTGATGTCGTTTTATTTCTTAGAAGTATCTGTTCTTGTCCTTAATATTTGACAAAGATGCTAAAACCATATGCTAGAGAAGGGAAAACATCTTCAACTAATGTTTCTGAGAAAACTCGATGCCCATATGCAGTAGAATGAAATTAGAACCATATCTATCACTTTGAATGAAAACTAATTCTAAATATGTCAAAGACTTAAACCTTAGACACTGAAAAATCTAGCAAAAACATACCCAGTACCCTACATGATACAGGTGTAGGAAAAGACTTCCTGAATAGAACTCCAATTTTCTAAGAATTAAGGTCAAAAATTGACAACTGAGACTTCAGGAAACTAAACTCCTTCTGAAAAGCTAAAGAACTAACCGACCAGGTTAAAGAGGAAGTCCACAGAATGAGAACCAACTCTCATAAGTCTGACAGAGGTTTAATATGCAAAATATATAAAGAACTAAAACAAAATAGTCTAAACCAAACCAAACAAAAGCAAAACCAAGCCGGGCAGTGGTGGTACACACCTTTAATCCCAGCACTTGGGAGGTAGAGACAGGGGGATTTCTGAGTTTGAGGCCAGCCTGGCCTACAGAGTGAGTTCCAGGACAGCCAGGGCTACACAGAGAAACCCTGTCTCAAAAAACCAAAAAAAAAAAAAAAAAAGAAGAAGAAGAAGAAAAAAGAAAAAAGAAAAAAAGAAGAAGAAAAGAGAAAGAAAGAAAGAAAAAACAAAAGCAAAACCAAAAGCACAAATGAAAACCCAATTGATACATTCAAAAAAATGGGTCTGGAAACACAAATGGAATTCTCAAAGAGGAAAAACTAATGACTTAAAAATAGCTCAGAAAATGCTTATCATCACTAGCAATCATGAAAATGTCAATCAAAATAACTTTGATATTTCATCTAACCTCAGTCAGAATGGCAAAGACCAATAAAACAACCAGGAACAAATGCTGGAGGGAATCTAGGTAAAAGAGAACCCTCATTGACTGTTGGTAGGATTGAAAACTGGTACAGCCACTACAGAAATCCTCGTGGGAAATTTTCAAGAAGCTAAGAAGTTAAATATCCCTTATGACCCAGTTATACCACTTCTTGTCATATGTCCAAAGGACTCAACATAATGCCCCATACATACTTGCTTGGCCGTGTTCACAATTCCCTTGAATGTGCTCACATCTTCACTTGGTCTATTTACAGTTGCAAGGAAAAGAAAGAATCTTAATCTTCTACAACTCCAAAAAGAATAATGGAAATGTGATACGTATATGCTGGGAAATATTATTCTGTTATGCTGAAAATGAAATCATGAACATTGCAGGAATTAGAAAAGATCATACTGAATGAGGTAACCCAGATTCAGAAAGACAAACATTACATGCTCTTTTATTGGAAGCTCCTAGATACAAATCCTGAGCTTTGAATACATAGCCTGTAGTAACTACAGGGACTAGGCAAGTAAAATAGGGCTACTGCTAGAGGGGGGACTGGTAGGGCCCATGTAATGTAGTCAGAGAATGGGATATGAAAGGCCTCCTTAGAAAGGGGGAGAACAGTAAATGCAGAAGATGGTGGGAAGAGAATAAAGGGGAAGAGCAGCATGCACAACCTATTGCTGTTGCCTTTGGTTACTCCTCAGAGATGGAAGGTAAGTATTGCTGAAGATCATGCACTTCAGAAACAGGTCTCAGATACCCAAAGCTGGAATTAACATGAATTTCTACTCTCTGAAGAAAGTGGAACAGAAAGTGTCAGGCAAGCTTACAAAGGAGAGAGACACCAGTAGTCTTAACCAGCTATGATGCCTAGGAACCAAATCAATAAGTAGCATGTCATAATAGCATTAAGGTTGCAGTAGTGGTGTGCATATCTTGGCAGTAGCTAACAGCTCACTAATTGGATTTAAGAGACTCTCAACAAGTTTCCTTGCACTAGAAACTTAGTGAATTACTCACTACCACAAATTCACTGAAGAATCTACAACCACTAATGTACTAAAGCAACATAATTCCTAACAATCTAAAACCAAAACAGTCTTACAAATATACTTGATCTCAGTTTTTTGTGCCCATCATTTAGGTTTATAAGGTAATCAACCACGTTCCAAAGAGTTTGGATAGCCAGACCTCTCTTGCTTTACCATCTATGGCGTATACAACTTCTCTCTTAGGTTCAGACCTGCTCCATTTTACACCTGCAACTCTCCTTGATGGATATTCCATGGTTGTGGCATCTTCAATATCCTGGAATCTCCTTTGCAATTTCATAGTTTCATGCAAAGTTCTCTCAAGACCTTTCCACACATTACCTAGTCTCAGCTGATTTCCATGGTTCACTCAGTTTTGAGTCTTTCATATCTTCAAAGTCAGTACCATGTGGACCATGCTTACAACATTTCCAAGCTCTATTGTCAGCTTGAAATATAGTCCAACTCTACTGGACAGTAGCTACATCCTCTGTGTGCTGACCTGCAGGAACACTTTCCTATTGTCTTAATGCAGTACATGAGGCTCTTCTAAAATGATCTCTGTCAATTACAGCTGCTTCTTCAGCACCAGACTAAATGCTGTCTCATCTCCAAATTTCCTATGTCAAACAAATTAGTCCATTGTTTTAAAACTCAACTTCATGTGGGATCTCAGGATATGAGTAGAATAAATCTAGACACTTAGCCAAATATTACATAAATAGTTCCTGGTAGAATCTCATTTCCCTCTGTAATTTCATAAGCTAGGTTCTTCACTGTCTTCATTTCTTTCAGAATTTTAAAATTTTATTCACTTTATATCTGGATTGCAGCCCCTTCCTCCTCTCTTCCTTGGCCTACCCTCACATACCCCTTCCCTCATAACCCCTCTTCTTCTTCTCAGAGAAAGGAAGGTCCCCATGGTACCAACCTGTCCTCACACATCAAGTAAAAGCAGGACTAAGTGCATCCTGAGGTCAGATAAGGCAGACCAACAAGGGGAAGGGGATCCAAAGACAGGCAACAGCGTCAGAGACAGCCCCTGCTCCAATTGTCAGGGGACCAACTTGAAAACCAAGCTGCAGATCTGCTACAAATGTGTAGGGGGCCTAGTTCCAGCCCATGCATGCTCTTTGGTTGGTCATTCAGTCTGAGTCCCCAAGGGGGCTCAGGTTAGTTGATTATAGGTCTTCTTGTGGCATCCTGACTCTTCTAGATCCTTCCATCCTTCCTCCAATTCTTTAACAAGATTCCCTAAACTCCACCTAATGTTTGGCTGTGGTTCTCTGCATCTGTTTCCATCAGCTTCTGCCTCTCAGAAACATAGCAGAGTATCATTAGTAGTGTCAAGAGTAGATCTCAAGTTGGGACAGTCATTGATTGGCCATTTCCTCAGTCTTTGCTCCATCTTTATCCCTGCATATCTTGTAGGCAGGGCGACTTTTGGGTTGAAGGTTTTGTGGGTGTAGTGTCCCTCTCTTTCCACTGGAAGTCCTGCCTAGCTATAGGAGATGGCTCCTTTACTCTCAGTATTTCCAGATTCTAGGAGTCACATCTAGAGTCACCCTCATAGACTCCCCAGTCTTTCCCATTGCCTCAGGTCTCCAGCTTGTTCCAGAATGCCTCCCCCATTCCAATTTCTATTTTTCTCCCAGCCCTCTCTTGCCTGCCCACAACCATGCATGTCTTTCTGGGTATGGATTACCCCACTCAGGATGATCTTTTCTAGTTCCTTGTGTTTGCCTGCAACTTTCATGATGTCTTTCTTTTTAGTAGCTGGGGAGTATTCTGTTGTGTAAATGTACCACATTATCTTTAATCATTCTTCACTTGAGGGACATCTCCATTATTTCCAGTTTCTGGCTATTACAAAAAAAGCTACTATGGACATTGTTGAGCAAGTGTTCTTTGTGGTATGGTAGAGCATCATTTGGGTACATGACCAGGAGTGGAATAGCTGGGTCTTGAGGTAAAACTATCCCCAATTTTCTGAGAAACCACCAAATTGATTTCCAAAGTGGTTGTACAAGTTTGTACTCCCAGCAGCAATAGAAGTGTGTCCCCTTTGCTCCACAACCTTGCCAGAGTATGCTATCACTTGAATTTTGGTCTTATCCATTCTGGCAGGTGTACTATGAAATCTTAGGGTCAGTTTGATTTGCATTTTCCTTATGACTAAGGATGTTAAACATTTCTGTAAGTGCCTCTCAGCCTTTTTTGAGAATTCTCTTTTTTAGTTTTTTGTTCTGTACCTCATTTTTAGTTGGGTTATTTTGTTTCTTGGTGTCTAACTTCTTGAGTTCATTGTCTATTTTGCAGATTTGTACTTTGTCAGGTATCTGTTCTTGGTCTTAGGCAGTTGTTCAGTGGAGATCCCATCTCTTGTATCTCTGCCCTGTCATGGTGCTATAAGGTTAGTCCACAGTACACATTTCATTCCTTTGCCCTTCTCTAAGCCATCCCAACTGCAAGCCTCATCTTTTGAGCTAACTGTGTCACTCTGAGATAATCTCTATGCCACCCAGTAAACTCCTGAACATATTTTAGCTTCTTTCTTTTACTTAACTCTTGAGTGATAAATGATTCAGCTGACCACTACCTTTTTTAAATTTTCTAATCCTAAATTGTGCCTATTCCCCTTTAAGTCTATACTCTATCTCCTCTTACTCTTTCACACTTTACTTCTGTGCTTGCTTGAGTTCTCTACACCCTCTCTTGTCACTGTGTATCTCTGTGATGTGTCTGATCAAACGTTACTCAGAATGACCTTTAATATTCTCCAAACAGTAATGAAAGTTTCTGGCATGTCACCTCTTTCTTGAATCTTGTGATTCTCCTCCCATCACCCCTACCCTTTACTTTTTGATTTTGTTCTGCTGGGATCGTCCCAGTCTCGTCTACAGGCTTTTCTTTCTACTTTTATCACTTTGTTTATGTCCTTTCCCTCTCTGCTCTAGGTCTTATTTTACTTTTATTTTTTAACAAATACACCTGAATGAGCATGTACTTTCTTTTAAAACTACACTTTTCCCCTTAGGACTGGTCTAGTAGTTAATGTTGGGGAATAAACAGGGATACTTTGTACACATTCTGTGCTCTTAGGTGTGGTATTGTGCAATCAGCTCTTCAGATGAGCTGGCAGGTGTAGGAACTGGAAAAGTTCCCTAAGAACTTGATGTTTTGACAGTCTAAAGTCTTGCAGAAATTTTTTCTATATGTAATTTCACAGAAAACTTCATTTTCTAGGAGTAATTTTTTATGAATGCTGGAAGCTTCTTTCTGAATGTGGGAGTTTCTCCCATTTCTCATTTATCTTTATACTCTTTCCTCCAAACTAAGCTTGATATCATTCAACTAAACTTGTCAGTATCTTTCTGTCAATCAAATTACTTCCCTGTTATGATATTAATAATAAGGAATACCAAAAGTACCATTGATATGAAGATATCAATACTAACAACCAAAGCTAGTGTAATGAGCTATGTTGACGCTAAAAGCCCAGAGAGATCATCCTTGCCCCTCAGAACAAATACCAAATAAGGAAGAATTATCCCTGGTGAAGTCCATTAACTCTAAGGGTTTTTTGGCACTGTAAATAAAAAATGACTTACAATTTTAAATTTGAAATGTTTATGTAGGCTGACAGTCAGGGGGATACGGGTGAGCCATTCCCAAGGGTAAAAGCACAGGAAAGCCAGTCTGGCCACTAGGCTGCCATGAGGTGGTATGGATGTCCTCCCTACCTCGACCCTCACCACCTCTGGCAGTCCAGTCTGGAGAACTGGCCCTGAGGTCATGAGAGCAAGTGACCTGTTCGCGTCCCTCACCTGCTATGCCACTCAGGAGAGTGGGATCTTTTAACTTCTCTAAGGAACATAGTAGAATTGGCACTGGTGGAGGGGTCACAGCTGAGATGACATAAGGGCAAGAACATGGGAGAGTTAGCCCCACCACTCATCCAACACAAGGTAGTATGGATGAGGGGGTGATGCCCTCCTCCTTCTCCCAAAACCTTCAGTAGCAAGGAGAGTTGATCCTGAGGCCATGACAGCTGCAGAGCTATCACTGACATCCCACTAGCTGCAATATCCTGAAGAGCCAGCCCTGCATCTTGCCTGGGCAATAGAATGGAGGTGGCCTTGATGGCATGACTAAGACCCAGATGAACCAGCCCTGAGGGCATGAATGCAGGAGAGCTGACTCTGCCTCTTGCTCATGGGTGGCCAAGCTGGAGCAATGCTGGAAAGCTTGCTGTGGTGGTGTGGATAAGGGAAAGCCAGCAGGCAGGTGGCCTGACTAACTCAGCTACAACCCAGTTCCAGATCCAGGGCTCTGAATCGGTTCACCCCAAAAGTCTACATTATTTGTGAAAGGTCGGGACATGTGAAAGGTCCAGTGCTGCTGTTCCAAAGCTGTAGGAGCTCCATGACACAAAGTAACAGCAGCATAACCTGAAGGAGTTCCAATGAGTCTCCAATATTGATAGTGTCACAGAAGTCTTGAACTAAATCAATGATTCATTGTAATGAACATTTGTAAGTGGAGATGTGTGGCTAGAGGAATATACTGTGGGACACACTGTGACACACTACAGCTTCCACGATAAGATGTTTTCTATGCTTTGGGGTTTTTGTTTGTTTGTTTGCTTGCTTGCTTGCTTGTGTGTATGAGTGTTTGTGCTTTATGTTGGGCGGCAGGTTACAAGGTCGAAGTTTGGATATGAGTGGACAGAGAGATAAGCAGGACTGGGGTACATGATGAGAAACTCACAAAGAATGAGTAAAAAGTTTAAAAAAATTAGTGGAAGTGTTTCCCTGGCATGTACAAGGGTCTGGTTCAACTCTCAGTTCCACAGAAGAGAGAGAGAAAGAAAGGAAGGAAGGAAGAGAAAAAAGACAGATGGACTGAGAGAAATGAGGGAGAAATGAGATAAGACATGCTTGTTCACGCTATCTGGAGGAATCATATCTGAAAAAGAACAACCAACCAACCAACCAAACAAACAAACAAAAACCAAAAAGACCCCACCTGTCTAGTCTACTTTCAGTGACGCCCAAGTGTAGAGAATGTGCTGTTTATTAACATCTTCAAAAATATGCTATGTATGTGGAGCACTATGATTTGGTTATCCACAGAATGTCCCAATATCCTGCAGAAATTTGAGACTAATAAATAATTCTCCATATGCTCAAAGTGGAAAGAAAGGAGAGGTTAAGTGAGATATGAAACCCTTAGTGGTAAAATCTAGTAAGACACGAACAATAGAGAAAACATCCTGGAGGGAACTAGATGAATTCCATGAAGAACATTATTAGGACTATCAAGGAAGGACAACCTATGTTCATAATTATGTCCAGGATGATCCATGATTGCTAGGCATACTGGTTTGAAATTATATCAAAATATTGAAACTAAAATGTTACGTATCTGATATTTGCAGATAAAATTATATGCAGAAAAAGATGACCTTCTTGGCATACAGCCAACTAAGATAAGGAAGGAACTGTTGGCATGAAGTCCAGATGTTTGAAACTTTGGAGGAAAAATTAACTACTTTTTTTCTTTCTGGAACCTTTCGAATTCTGACTTGAAATTACATAATCCAGGAGTGGGATGGCTAGGCATTTCCCTCCTCTCACTCACCCTTTTAATGGAAAGTGATTCAAAATAGAGAAAATGGCCAGAAAACCGAGAGAAAGAGGGACTCCCAGGAGCTTTAACTCAGGCAGCATCCCAGGTAAAAATGAATCACCCATGATGTCTGCTGTTAGAAGTTCTAATCCAGATGCTGGCCTCCGAACTTATACTACTCAGACCTTTGAAGGGCCGCTGACAAGGACATCAAACAGCTAGAGATTGACATCACTAATCTGAAGAAATCCCTCGTTTCACTGTCTAAAAAGACCTCCTAAAATCGCAAAGATCCTTATTGGACTTGATTTACTCTATTACAATAGAAAAGGCTGTGTACAGCTCTTGACTGTGTACAGCCCTTAAAGAAGAAGGTTGCCTTTACATAGACAAGACAAGGAGGGTTAAAGAGAGCATGAAATAGGTCAGTGAAGGCCCTAAGAAAACTCAGAGAGAGAAAGAGACAGATGAATCCTGGTACAAGAATTGGTTTTCAGCCTCTCCAAGGTTGTCAACCCTATTTCCTCCCATCTTGGGACCATTATTTGGATGCTTTTTGCTTATTTCTGCAGGTCCCTGGCCCTCAAATAGGCGAACTAACTCTGTGATACAACAGATAAATAATTTGGTAGCAAAACCTACTCAGATACATTATCATAAGTTAGCTATGGAGGACCACGAGACTAAAGATGAGGTTGTTACTTTATACAGGGTGTTTCCAAAACCCATCTCCACCCAACCTAAAAGGGGGGACTTCTGCCCCTAGACCAAGCAGAGAGGGGCCACCCAGAACCCCCTCTGACTGGCGATCTGAATTCTTGCTTAGGCTGCGAGGGTAAGCACTGCAAGGGAATATAAATAAAAGATAAAAATATCTCTCTGGGTTCCCTGAGGGACAAGCCTGATTGCATAGGGGTTGATGTCAAAAGTATCCCCTCTCCAGGAAAAAGACGTCGGGACGGGTATGGCTCTCATGCCTCACTGGACAACGACAGGGGGACTGGAGCCATCACAAGGTCCCCTTCAATTACTGGAGGTCAGGCCTCTATTCCTGCCTTCACAAGATTAAAATTGCCACAACCCTTCTATACTTAGAGAAGGGAGGAGATGTCAGGGGCAGCCCTGCTTACACACTGAAGGCCTAAAATCAGCCATAGGCCTAAAATCAGAAATAGGCCTGTCATACATGTATACTAACACCAAGTCTTGGGTCTCAGTGGAAAAGCATCGAAACAGATGGCTATAAGCTAATGTCAACAGGCAGATTTTGTGGAAATTTACAAGCCTGAGTAGTCATAGACCTTGTAAATAGGTAGCCTGGGCAGACAATACCAACTTAGATAAGGACAAGCGAGTCATAGGCAGAGTCATAGTGACTTGTCCCCTGAACCTACACCCAGCCGACACCCGGTTCTGAAGATATCTGTATTCCCCCTGATCACCCACACTCCAGTGTCATTCCCTTCCCCAACATCATGTCTTTCTGTGTTTATAACCCCTGTGTGAATGGATTATGATTTGAGAAAAAATAAATTATAAAAAAAATAGAATAAAAATTCAGTTCAGCCTTATTTAGGCCGGATGGAACTTCAGGAATCTGATTCTAGGATGTTTATTCCCGGAATATTTAAAGGCAATACATACAATTTGGAAAACCAGTTTCCTGGTGTAATAGAATCGCTAGTGTACAAGGAGGCATAATAATATAGAGATTCAACTCAAAGTACATGCCATTTCTTTCAAGAAGATGAGGTCTATAGATGGCTATCTGCATTAGTAGCATAAGGGCCTAGAGAAGGATTTGGTATGGTCTCAATACAGATAGCATAGAAGTTGTTTGAGCTCTTAGCCACCTAAGGTCCTGGTGTAAGAGCTTGGGGGCACCCCTTGGCTATGCAGATAATGTAAGGGTCATTTAGATTACTAGCCACTTCCAGTCCTGGTTGTGGAAGCTGGATATGGCCTGATCCAAAAAGCAATGCAGATCCTCCAATTCCCAGCCTTCAGAATGGAAGAACAGGTATTTTTCTCCTTTGAGGAGACATCCCTGTGTGATTAACATTCCTGGTTTCACTGGAGATCTGTGGGTACAAGAACCTTTGTACTCCCAACCAAACTTTCCACCCATGTTTTCTGGAAAATACTTTCAGTGTATAATCAAGGTCTAATATTCAAAATAATTAAGGAATTCCTACAACTGAATACAAAAAAGTCACCAAATAAACTGATTTGAAAATAAAAAATAAATTATTTTAAAAAAAAACAAAATAGAGAAAATACAACAGAGGGATTTAACTACATGAGATTTTATATTACAGTTCTCAGGAGGAAGAAATTCTCTAGTTTCTACATATGAATTAGAAATGTTCCTGGGAAAGATAGAACAAATAAGCAGGGAGAAAAAATTCAGATCCAGTAAGAAAATTCCTAGAACATTCTATTCCACAAGAGGAAGGATCAAGTCCTTCTAGAAAACAAAATGAAGCCAGGGACTCCTACCTCCATGAGAACAGCAATAATAACAGAGGATGCATATGAATGAAACTGCAGGACTCTCAGGCACTTGTATTGACCATACCCAAAGATAGATGCCAATCAAATGTATTAGATTAAAATCTCTCACCCAAGACCAAGCAAGTATCCTCCAAATCAAGGAAATTGTTGGGGATCCAAAGATCCGAACCAGGACTATCAATTTGTTCATAAATTAGTTGCTCTCAGCCCCTAAACTCTAGAACCTCAACACGCAACAGACTTGTTTCAATTGTGCTATATCTATACCTTACTCACCAAATATGCAGAAGAAAGGTGCTGATTGTTCCTTATCTGATGTATATGTATATAAAAGCCTAAAAACGTATGAAGTTTTTGATAATTGCATCAAAATATTTTATAAACCTTCTGGGACATGACCACATCCAGAGACAGCTTGAACACCAGGAGTTCTGACACCCCCATGTTCACAGATGAGTTCTTGTCCTCACCCCAATAACCTGGCTTAAATGCAACTGCTCAGGGCTCAGAAGACACAAGACCTCCCGCCCTGCTAGAGACACACTTTACTTCTAGTTCACAACTGTGCCTGGAGCAGATAGTGAGTTCCGGCCCCCTCACCCCACCTGTCTACACCCAGAGACAGCTTGACATACATGAGTTCTGACACCTCCAGGCCTACAGGTGATTCCCACCTCCACCACAATACCTGGCCTGACAGGAAACCCTGCCCCACGTGGGGGCCAAGAGGACACAGGACCCCCTGCTCTGTTAGTGATACATCTTCCTTCTGGCCTATAACTGCACTGGAGCATATGATCTACTCCAGCACCCACTACCCCGACATACGCCAACAGTCAGTTTTACTCCCAGGAGGTCTGCCACAGCCAGGTTCACAGATCAGGCACTCCAAACCCCCTCTACAACCAGAGGCAGCCTGACCTAAGGAGGACCAACATTAGCAGGCTCACGGGAGTGACAGGCTCCAGTCAGAGACAGCAAGGCCAGTTAACACAACAGATTGCCAGATGGCAAGAAGCATGCTCAAGAACATAAGCAACAGAACCCAATGCCACTTGGCAACATCAGAACCCAGTTCTTCCACCACAGCAAGGCCTGGATACCCTAATACACCTGAAAAGCAAAATTCTTATCTAAAATTCCATCTCATTAAGAAGATAGAGGACCTTAAGAAGGACATAGATAACTCCCTTAAAAAAAAACAAAAACAAAAACGGGAGAATACAGATAAACAGGTAGAAGCCTGTAAAGAGGAAACACAAAAATCCCTTTAAGAAATACAGAAAAACATAATCAAACAGGTGAAGGAATTGAACAAAACCATTGAAGATCTAAAATGGAAATAGAAACAATAAAGAAATCACAAAGGGAGATAACCAAGGAGATGGAAAACCTGAGAAAGAGATCAGGAGTCACAGATTCAAGCCATCACCAACAGAATACAAGAAATAGAAAAGAGTTTCTTGGGCTTAGAAGATACCATAGAAGACATTGGCACAACAATCAAAGACAATACAAAGTGCTAAATTCTCCTAATCCAAAGAATCCAGGAAACTCAGGACAAAATGAAAAGGTGAAAGCTAAGAATAATTGGTATAGAGGAGAATGAAGGTTCCAAATTCAAAGGGCCAGTAAACATCTTCAAAAAAAGAGACAAGATAACTTCTCTAGCCTAAAGATGCCTAAAGAACAACGAATGGATTGGACCAGAAAATAAATTCCTCCTGTCATATAATAATCAAAACTTCAAATGCACAGAAAAAACAAAGAATATTAAAAGCGGAAAGAGACAAAGGTCAAGTAACATATAAAGGCAGACCTATCAGAATTACATCTGACTTCTCAACAGAGACTCTAAAAGCCAAAAGATGTTGGGTAGATGTCATACAAACCCTAAGAGAAAACAAATGCCAGCCCCATCTACTATACCCAGCAAAACCCTCAATCACTATAGATGGAGAAATCAACACATTCCATGACAAAACCAGATTTAAACAATATCTTTTCATTAAACCAGCCCTACAGAGGATAATAGAAAGAAAACTCCAACACAAGGCAGAAAACTACACCTAAGAAAAAGCAAGAAATTAAACAAACCCAAAAGAGAACCACACAAACATAATTACACCTCTAACAACAAAAATAACAGGAAGCAACAATCATTGGTCTTTAATATCTTTCAACATCAATTGACTCAATTGCTTAATAAAATGACACAGAGTAACAGACTGGATACATAAACAGGACCCAGCATTTTGCTGCATAAAGGAAATGCACATCAGTGACAAAGACAGACACTACTTCAGTGTAAAAGAATGGAAAACATTTTTCCAAGCAAATGGTCCCAATAAAAAAGCTGGAGTAGCCATTCTAATATCAAATAAAATCAACTTTCAACCAAACCTTATCAATAAAGATAAAGAAGGACACATCATACTCCTTACAGGAAAAATCCACCTAAATGAATTCTCAATTCTAAACATCAATGCCCCAAATGCAAGGCCACCCACATTTGTAAAGGAAACTTTACTAAAGCTCAAAACACACGTTGAGCCTCACACAATAATAGTGGGAGGCTTCAACATCCACTCTCACCAATGGACAGATTATAGAAACAGAAACTAAACAGAGACACACTGAAACTAAAAGAAGTTCGGAAACAAATGTTTTAACAGATATCTACAGAACATTTCACCCTAAAACAAAAGAATATACTTTATTCTCAGCATATCATGGTACCTTCTCCAAAACTGACCACAAAATGAAACACAAAACTAGCCTCAGAAAATTAACAGATTAACCCCATCAATTCTATCAGAACACCACCAGCTAAGGTTAGACTATAATAACAACAAAAATAACAGAAAGCCCAAATATTCATGGAAGCTGAACACCTCTCTACTCAATGATAACTTGTTCAGGGAAGAAATAAAGAAATCAAAGACTTTAGGATTTAATGAAAATGAAGTCACAGCATACCCAAATTTATGGGACACGATGAAAGCAGTGTTAAGAGGGAAACTAATAGCTCTGAGTGCCTTCATAAAGAAACTGGAGAGAGCATACACTAGCAGCTTGACAACACACCTGAAAGCTCTAGAACAAAAAGAAGCAAATACACCCAAGAGGAATAGACAGCAGGAAACAATTAAACTCAGGGCCGAAATCACCCAAGTAGAAACAAATAGAACTGTATAAAGAATCAACAAAACTAGGAGCTGGTTCTTTGAGAAAGTCAACAAGATTGATAGACCTTTAGCCAAACTAACTTGAGGACAGAGGCAGTATTCAAATTAACAAAATCAGAAATGAAAAGGGAGACATAAAAACAGAAATTTTTAAAAAATCATCCGATTCTACTACAAAAGCCTATACTCAATAAAACTGGAAAACGTAGATGAAATGGATGACTTTTTAGACAGATACCAGGTATCAATGTTAAATCAGGATCAGATAAAACATCTAAACAGTCCCGTAATCCCTAAGGAAATAGAAGAAGTCATTAAAAGTCTCCCAACCAAGAAAAGTTCAGGGCCCAATGGATTTAGTGCAGAATTCTGTCAAGCCATCAAGAAGACCTAATACCAATACTTCTCAAACTATTCCACAAAATAGAAAAGAAAGAACACTGCTTAATTTGTTTTATGAAGCCACAGTAATGCTGATACCTAAACCACACAAAGACCCAACAAAGAAAGAGAACTTCAGATCAATTTCACTTATGAATATTGACAAAAAATACCCAATAAAATTCTCACCAACTGAATCCAAGAACACATCAAAAGGACCATTCACCATGATCAAGTAGTCTTCATCCCAGGGATACAGGCATGGTTCAATCTATGGAAATCCTTGAATATAATCCATTATATAAAGAAACTCAAAGAAAAAACCACATGGTCATCTCATTAGATGCTGAAAAAGTTTTTGACAAAATACAACACCCCTTCATGTTAAAAGTTTTGGAGAGATCAGGAATTGAAGGCCCATACCTAAACATAATAAAAGTAATGTACATCAAACCAATAGCCAACATCAAATTAAATGGAGAGAAACTTGATGCAATTCCTCTAAAATTAGGGACAAGACAAGACTGTCCACTCTCTCCCTATCTATTCAATATAGTACTCGAATTTTTGCCAGAGCAATTAGACTACAAAAAGAGGTCAAAGTGATACAAATTGGAAAGGAAGAAGGCAAGATATTACTATTTACAGATGATATGATTGTATACGTATGCAACCCCAAATATTGTACAAGAGACCTCCTACAGCTGGTAAATAACCTAGATATCCCTCAACAGAAGAATGGATACAGAAAGTGTGGTACATTTACACAACTGAGTACTTCTCAGCTATTAAAATCGATTATTTCACAAAATTTTCAGACAAATGGATAGAAATAGAAAATATAATCCTTAGTGAGGAAACCCAGACCCAAAAGGACATACATGATAAGTGGGTATTAAGTGAAAAGCTCAGAATACCCACAATACAACTCACAGACCATCTGAAGCTTAACAAGAAGGAAGACCAAAGTGTGGATGCTTCTATCCTATTCAGAATGGGGAATAAAATAATCACAGAAAGTAGAGGGAGGGAGGAATATTGGAAGGAGAGAGGAGGGGGATGGAAAAAAGGGTGATGGTCAAGTATGGGAGGAGACAGGAGAGAAGTACAGAGGGTCAAGAAAATGAATAGAAATAGTAGTGGGTAGGGAATTGGAGGAACCACTAGAATGTCCCAGACACCAGGGAAGCTATAGTTTCCCAGGACCCACTGGGGATAACTTTAGCTATAATATCCAACAGAAGGGAGATAGAACCTGAAGAAACCACCTCCACTAGATAGGCATAGCCCACAGTTGAGGGATGGGGCTGCATACCCATCTCAAAAATTTTAACCCAGAATTGTTCCTTTCTAAAGGAAACATAAGGACAAAAAATGGAGCAGAGATTGAAGGAAAGGCCATCCAGAGACCACCCCACCTTGAGATCCCTCCCATCTGCAGATACCAAACCCCAACACTATAGCTGATGCCAAATGCTTCCAGACAGGAGCCTAGTATGGCTGACTTCTGAGAGGCTCTGCCAGCATCTCACTAAGACAGATGCAGATACTCACAATCAACCATCAGACTGAGCCCAGGGACCCCAATGGAAGAACTAAGGGAAGGACTGAAGGAGCTGAGGCAGATTGCAACCACATAGGAAGAACAACTATATCAATTAATCAGACCTCCCTCCAAGCCCCCCCCCCAAGCTCTCAGGGACTAAATCACCAACCAAAGAGTCCATGGCTCCAGCTACAAATGTAGCAGAGCATTGCCTTATCTGAATTCAGTGGGACAGGAAGCCCTTCATCCTGTAGAGACTTGATGCCCCAGTGTAGGAGAATGCTAGAGGGATGAGGCAGGAGTGTGTGGGTGTGCAGGGAGCACCTTCTTAGAGGCAAAGAGGAGGGGGAAGGATAAAAAGCTTCTGGGATAGGTTCCAAAAGTCTTAGTAAATTAGTTGCAAAGGATTTAGAGCTATGCAAATGTAATGTGATTATTGAATTGGAAATGGAATTCATCATAACCCAAATGTAATAGGGTTTCTTGCGTCACCCTTCTAGAATTCAAACAATTCATAAAAATTACTCTACTTGAAATCTTGAGGTAACCTTTTATGCATCCTCAAATTTCTCAGTATCAATTGGTCATATTTTCAAACATTTGTAATTAATTTTTGTTAAGATAGATTGGTGCAACAATGAGATAAGTAATTTTTGTTTTATATCAGCTTATGCTGCCATACTGCTTTGTGGCCAAAACCCATTAGTGACTTATTTTAAAAAGTGTTCATTGCTTATATATGTGGAATAATTGATAGAGGTGATTCTGCTGTTCTAAACTGGGCTCACTCACATGTTTGCATACTTCTCATTATTGGTTGCTCTTGCCTGTGTAAGTGGGACAACTCAAATATGCTATATGTGTCTTTGATAATCCTAAGATATTTTTATGGTAAGAGTGATGTTCTAGTTTACTTTTTGTTGATGTGATAAAACACCATGATTAAAAACAACTTTGGGAAGGAAAGACTTTATTTGGCTTACACTCCCTGGTTTATCATGTGGGAAACCAAGTTACTACTCAAATCAGGAACTTGAAAGCAGACCTCCTTGCTATTCCTTACATCATAATCTCTAACTCACTTCACAGACAAAGTAGCAGGGACCTAAAAGAATGCTAATTACTAGGTGGCTTGTGGACCGGCTTATACTCAAGTAACATTATTATGCAGTTCAGGAACACCTGCTTGGGGAAGCTGTCACCCACAGTGTTATGGGTCCTCAATTATCAATTAGCTATCAAGACCATCTCCAACTGACATATCCTCAGGACAGTCTGATGTGGGTAGCTCATCAATTGAGGTGCTCTTCTCAGATGATTCTAGGATGTATCAAGTTGACAGTTAAAGCTAACCAAGAAAAGCAGAGGTACACAGTGGAAGAAAGGTCTCCTGAGTTCCACAGCCACATATCATCAGCATCATCACATCCTACTGGTTAAAGCAGATGAAAGAAAGTGGTACATATATTTATGCCTTTGGTATTTGAAACTGCAAAGAGACATAGTAAAGGGTATGCAGGGGATTTTAGTTGAAGAACTAGGACTAGAGAGAAATTCAACCTACTATAATTATACAAATATAAGCCCTTTAAAGGGTGTTTAGTGTTCAACATTAAATTGTTTATAAAAAATTGATCATGGCACTATGGCTCATAGTGTTACAAACCAAAGAACTTTGGAGCGTGTATTGGTGAGTTTAGCTGAACTGCTTTTGTTCTTCCAGTGGGTAGCACTCTCAGCCATCTGCTGGAACCTCTAGACCCACCCCTCCCACACACACCAGTTAATTTTAATATGCTTTGACTAGCTTAAAGGCTCAGCAGTTCAAACCCTTCCCACTGCTAGCAAACGCTTCCCTCCAGTATTCCTGAATTAGCATCTTTTCAAATCTATATTTCATCTCTGCTACCCCAAACACAATTGGGGAAGTGGCCAGTGTGGAGGAACTTTAGGTCTGGTCTTTATTCTTCTGTGTCATAGTGATCTCTCTCTACCTCTCTTCCCACTCCTAGCCCTAGCAAATCTAAGGATCCTGTCTCCGTCTATCTGCCCAGCCATTGGCCATTGGCTCTTTATTGATTTATCAAAAACCAGTTGGGGACAAAGACATTTCAATGAGCAGATTCCCAATTTTTTAGGGGGGCTGGATTAATTCAAAGCATTAGAACCAATCCCCAACAGGGGAGAGGGAGACTGTAATGCTGCATAGTAATCTGTATTGCCCCTTTCCTTGATATTGCTGCAAGGTTTATGAGAATCTATCTCAACTACTGGAAAATCTGAATTTGTCTATTCTTAGGCATTTCCATGGGAGAATATTGGGGTTTGCTATTATTTATTCATGACTTATGTTTTATTGAATATATGTGGTGTGTGTGTGTGTGTGTGTGTGTGTGTGTGTGTGTGCTTGTCTGCATGTACATGTAAGTGTGAGGAAGACAGAAGAGGAAGAGTGATATCCTCCTCCATTGCTCTATGCCCCATTGTCTTGAAACAGAGTCTCTCACTGAAACTGGAGCTCAGTGGCCAGCAAGCTTTAGCAATTCTCCTATCTGAGTTCGTTCTTCTCCCAGTATCTGGGTTTACTGGCACCATGGCCACACCTAGCTTTTTTGTGCATGCTAGGGATTAGAATTCAGGTCCTCATGATCAAAGCAACCAGTGTTCTTGCCAACCGAGCCATGTTTCCAGCTTTGGTGTCTCTTTTATTTTTAAGCAAATGATGATAGGTAGAAAAAAAGGGAGATCATTTAGATGAAGGATGGTCATTTTTTTGTAAAAGGTCAGAAAATAAATGTTTCAGCTTTTATTGACTATTTGATCATTCAGAACTATTCTACTCTGGCATTATAGTGCAAATGAACATGGCCATGTTCTAATAAAATCATATTTAAAAGCCAAAAAGCTACATTTTGTTGTTGGGCTACAGTTTATTGACTCTGGGCTATGCATGCCCAATCTTTTGACACTATAACATCATATTATTATCTACAAAGTTCATGCTCCAGAACTACACAATTTAATTACAAAAATAATTTTTAAATATTATAATTCTTAGTAAGCTTATGATTTTGTTTTGGCCTGAATTCACTGATATCCCATGACCAAGAAGACCACAGGCCCTGGGCTTGACACACTGACTAGACTTTTGGACTTCAATGCCAATTTTATGATTCTTGAACAAAAGAGATGGAAGAAAAAAGAGATATCTGTATGTGGGGCAATAATCAAAATTTAAAAAAATTGTTGTCTTTATTAGGGTTTCTATTGCTATGATAAAAACATCCTGACCATAAAACAAGTTGCGGAGGAATGGGTTTATCTGGTATACATTTCTTTTTTTTAATATTTGTTATTGAACATTTTTATTTACATTTCAGATGTTATCTCCTTTCCCTATTTCTCTCCCCAGAAATTCTCTATCCCATCCCCCCTCCTACTGCTTCTATGAGGGTGTGCTCCCACTCACCCCATACTCCCACCTCCCTGCTACACTGAGACATCCACCCTTCACTGGACCAAGAATCTTCACTCCCACTGATGCTAGACAAGACTATTCTCACCTACATATACAGCTGGAGCCATGGGACCCTCCATGCTTGTTCCCAGGCTGGTGGTTTAGACCCTAGGAGCTGATTGATATTGTTGCTCTCCCCATGGGGCCACAGACCCCTTCAGCTCCTTCAGTCTTCTCTCTAACTCCTCCATTGGAAACCCTGTGATCAGTTCAATGGTTGGCTGCCAGCATCTGCCTCTTTATATGTCAGGCTCTGTCAGAGCCTTTTAGGAGACAACTATATCAGGCTCCTGTCAGCATGCACTACCTGGCATTCACAACAGTGTCTGCATTTGGTGATTGCACATGGGAAGGATACCCAGGTGGAACAGTCTCCAGACAGCCCCTCCTTCAGTCTCTGCTCCACACTTTGTCTCCATATTTGCTCCTGTGAGCATTTTGTTACTCCTTCTTAGAAGGACCGAAGCACCCACACTTTGGTCTTCCTTTTTCATAAGCTTCATGTGGTCTGTGAGTTGTATCTTGGGCATTGTGAGCTTTTGGGCTAGTATCCACTAATCCTCATAGAAGCAGGAGGAGGGGGAATGGGATAGAGTTTTTTTGGGGGGAGGAGAAATGGGGAAAGGGGATAACATCTGAAATGTAAATAAAACATCTAATAAAAAATTAATTAAAAAAACTAAAGCAAAAAAATATTTGTAGGAAATTTAAAAATACCTTAAGAACCCCCCTCCAAAGAAGAAAGTACTTAGTTTACTTTTGATTTTTACAGAAGCACATAGTTAGTTGAGAGATTTTGAACCAACGAATAGATTCAGAAAATGTAGTTCATTTACATAAAGGAATGCTATTCAGCTATTTAAAACAAGAATATCATGAATTTTGAAGGCAAATGGAACTAGAAAATATCCTGTATGAGGTAACACAGACCCAAAAGGACATGCATGACAAGTGCCTAGAATAGCTGTACACTAACTGAGAGAGATGCAAATTTCCATAGTCAAGTGTTGAATGGAGGGTCCATGACCCTATGGAAGAGTTAGGGGAGTGATTGAAGGAACTGAAGTGATGGCAAGTCTACAGGAAAAACAACAGTATCAATTAACCTGAACCTCTGGAACATCCCGGAGAGTGAGCCACCAGCCAGTCCAAGGCCCCTGACATATAGATAGCAGAGGACTTCCTTGTCTGGCCTCAGTGGGAGAGGATGTGCCTAATCCTTTAGATATTTGATGCCTTAGGGTGGGGAGAATATGAGGGTGCACTGTCTCAGAATCTAAGGGGAGGGAGGAGAGGGGGGAAGAATCCTGTAAGGGGGACTAAGGGTAACATTTGGGATGTAAATAAATAAATAATTAAGTAAGAAAAGAATAGAGTGTTTTGTTGTAGGAACTTAAGAATATCTTTTAAAACATCCTTGGATTATCTTTTCAAAGATTTTCTCTCAAGCAGATTGCAATAAATTAAACATGCAGTACTAAGTTGGGTCATTTGAATATGTGGAAGGCATTAAATTACAAATGATACAAATGGCAAATGATAAACATGCATTCAAGAGAATATTTGTACTGTCTATCAATTTGTATTATTTTTGGCTTACAGTTATCAGAATTGGAAAAGAGTAGAGTCAAATTCAGGTGATGAAGTCTTAGGGATGACTTTAGCTCATTTAATAATGCAATGTTTGGGTAGTTTGAAGAAGTGTTAATGCCTCTCTTATGACCTATATGAGAATAGAAAAAACCGTATTCCCAATACTCATTTGATCACCTCCATATCTCTCTATTAATATCTTAATTTGGAACGTCACACTAAGTCAACAAGTTGTAACGCATCTTCTCAAGTGTTCCAGAACTACAATGTACCAAACAGAACTTACCACACTTTTGGTTTAAGTTATTCCTAAGTCTTGTGTATTTTTCTGTTTACATACATATATTTTCTATTAATCTTTGCTTCATGTACACAGTCATTCTGATGTGTGTGTGTGTGTGTGTGTGTGTGTTTGTGTGTGTGTGTGTATGTGTGTGTGTGTGTGTGTGTGTGTAAAAGTAAATCCACTGTGGTGGCCTCTTAACAGGCCCTGAGTGTTTGGTTTTGAACCCCAGGACAAGGAACCTAGGTGCATATTTTACTTATCAAAGTAGACCTGGCCTTTAGGTTCTCCCAGCATCTCTCAGTCCCTACCTGGCATACCCTGTCCCCAACCATGAACTTTCCAGCCCAGGGGCTGTGCTACCGGCTCCTCCCTATATAATCCAGACATTTTGATCTCTCTATCTCCACCCTCTCCATCTCTCTCCATGTGTGTTCTTTATTTCTCTCTTTTTCTCCTCTACTCTCTCCCCCTTTCCATGGTGACTTCCCTGGACTCCTTCCTTGGGGGTTAGTGAACACATTTGCCCAAGAACAGTTTGCCATAAACCTGCATTTAATACAATCTAATATGGCTTGAATGAACTCATTTCACAGTTGTAGAAATAATTTATCATTGAGGATTTGATTCTTTTCAGTACAATGTTTTTTAATTAAAATATTAAATATCATCCTTCTGCTATCACTTTCCTCTAAAAATTCCATGGTGTATTTTAAATGCCTTGCAGTGTAGCTTGATATCTTCATTCAGTTCATAACACCTTTCATGATCTTCCTGTGACCTGTTCATTCTCCTTCACCATTCTACTTTGCTTATAGTGCTTAGCTGTTTTGAAAATTCTTGAATATCTCAGTGCTTCTCTGGCCCCATACTGATTTCTTCCTCCTCACATTCATGTCCTTATTCACCTAGTTAACTTTTGCATTAATATTCCATTTGAAAGGCATTTTCTTTTATTGTTGAGAATAGTTTTCGCTATCCTGGGTTTTTTGTTATTCCATATGAATTTGAGAATTTCCTTTTCTAACTCCGTGAAGAATTGAGTTGGGATTTTAATGGGAATTGCATTGAATCTGTAGATTGCTTTTGGCAAGATGGCCATTTTTACTATATTAATCCTGCCAATCCATGAGCACAGGAGATCTTTCAATCTTCTGAGATCTTCTTTGATTTCTTTCTTCAGGGACTTGAAGTTCTTGTTATACAGGTCTTTCACTTGCTTGGTTAGATTCACACCAAGGTATTTTATATTATTTGTGACTATTGTGAAGGGTGCCATTTCCCTAATTTCTTTTTCAGTCTGTTTATCTTTCATGTAGAGGAAGGCTACTGATTAGTTTGAGTTGATTTTATAACCAGCCACTTTGCTGAAGTTGTTTATCAGGTTTAGGAGTTCTCTGGTGGAAGTTTTAGGGTCACTTAAGTATACTATCATATCATCTGCAAATAGTGATATTTTGACTTCTTCCTTTCCTATTTGTATCCCTTTGACTTCTTTTTGTTGTCTAATTGCTCTGGCTAGGACTTCCAGTACTATATTGAAAAGGTAGGGGAAGAGTGGGCAGCCTTGTCTAGTCCCTGATCTTAGTGGGATTGCTTCAAGTTTCTCTCCATTTAGTTTGATGCTGGCTACTGGTTTGCTGTATATTTCTTTTACTATGTTTAGGTAGGGGCCTTGAATTCCTGATCTTTCCAAGATTTTTATCATGAAGGGATGTTGAATTTTGTCAAATGCTTTCTCAACATCTAGTGAGATGATCATGTGGTTTTTTTCTTTGAGTTTATATAGTGAATTATGTTGATGGATTTCTGAATATTGAACCATCCCTGCATTTCTGGGATAAAACCTACTTGATCATGATGGATGATTGTTTTGATGTGTTCTTGGATTTGGTTTGCTAGAATTTTATTAAGTATTTTTGCATCAATGTTCATAAGGGAGATTGGTCTGAAGTTCTCTTTCTTTGTCTGGTCTTTGTGGGGTTTGGTTATGAGTGTAACTGTAGCTTCATAAAATGAATTGGGTAGTGTTCCTTCTGTTTCTATTTTGTGGAATAGTTTGAAGAGAATTGGTATTAGGTCTTCCTTGAAGGTCTGATAAAATTCTGCACTAAAACCATCTGGTCCTGGGCATTTTTTTGGTGGAGAGACTTTTAATGACTGCTGCTATTTCCTTAGGGATTATGGGACTGTTTAGATGATTTATCTGCTCCTGATTTAACTTTGGTACCCGGTATCTGTCTAGGAAGTTGTCCATTTCATCCACGTTTTCCGGTTTTGTTGAGCATAGGCCTTTGTAGTAAGATCTGATGATTTTTTGAATGTCTTCAGTTTCTGTTGTTATGTCTCCCTTTTCATTTCTGATTTTATTAATTTGGATACTGTCTCTGTGCCCTCTGGTTAATCTGGCTAACGATTTATCTATCTTGTTGATTTTCTCAAAGAACCAGCTCCTGGTTTTGTTGCTATTTTGTATTGTTCTTTCTGTTTCTATTTGGTTGATTTCAGCCCTGAGTTTGATTATTTCCTGCCTTCTACTCCTCTTGGGTGTATTTGCTTCTTTTTGTTCTAGAGCTTTTAGTTGTGCAGTCAAGTTGTTAGTGTGTGTTCTCTCCAGTTTCTTTTTGTAGGCACTTAGAGCTATGAGTTTTCCTCTTATCATTGCCTTCATGGAGTCCCACAAGTTTTGGTATGATGTGTCCTCATTTTCATTGAATTCTAAAAAGTCTTTAATTTCTTTCTTTATTTCTTTCTTGACCAAGTCATCATTGAGTAGAGAGTTGTTCAGTTTCCATGTGCATGTGGGTTTTCCATTGGTTTTGTCATTATTAAAGACCAGTCTTAGTCCGTGGTGATCTGATAAGATGCATGGGATTATTTCAATCTTTTTGTATCTGTAGAGGCCTGTTTTGTGACCAATTATATGGTCTCTTTTGGAGAAGGTACCATGAGGTGCTGAGAAAAAGGTATATTCGAGAAGCACCTAAAGAAATGTTCAGTATCCTTAGTCATCAGGGAAATGCAAATCAAAACAACCCTGATATTCTATCTCACACCAGTCAGAATGGCTAAGATTTAAAAACTCAAGTGATAGTAGATGCTGGCGAGGGTGTGGAGAAAGCAGAACACTCCTCCATTGTTGGTGGGACTGCAAGATGGTGTAACCACTTTGGAAATCAGTCTGGCGGTTTCTCAGAAAATTGGACACAGCATTACCTGAGGATCCAGCTATACGATTCCTAGGCATATACCCAGAATATGCTCAAACATATAACAAGGACATATGCTCCACTATGTTCAATGTTCATAGCAGCCTTATTTATAATAGCCAGGAACTGGAAAGAACCCAGATGTCCTTCAACTGAGGAATGGATTCAAAAAATGTGGTACATTTACCCAATGGAGTATTACTCAGCTATTAAAAACAATGAATTTGAGAATTTCCTAGGTAAATGGATGGAACTAGAAATTATCATCCTCTGTGAGGTAAGCCAATCACAAAAGAACACACATGGCATTCACTCACTGATTATTGGATTTTAGCCCAGAACCTTGAAATGCCCAAGATACAACTCACAGGCCACATGAAGCTCATGAAGTCGGGGTGCTTCGGTCCTTCTTAGAAGGAGCAACAAAACACTCAAGGGAACAAATGTGGAGACAAAGTGAGGGACAGAAACTGAAGGAGGGGCTGTCTGAAGACCATTCCACCTGAGTATCCATCCCATGTGCAGTCACAAAAGGTGGATGCTGATGTGGAAGTCAGGAAGTGCATGCTGATAAGAGCCTGATATAGATGTCTCCTCAGAGGTCTGCAAGAGTCTGACATATTCAGAAGCAGATGCTCACAACTAGCCATTGAACTGATCATGGGGTTCCCAATGGAGGAATTAGAGTGAAGACCATTGGAGCTGAAAGGGTTTGTGGCCCCATGAGGAGAGCAACAATACCAACCAACCAGAGCTCCCAGGGTCTAAACCACCAGCCTGGGAGCACTTAGGGAGGGATCCATGGCTTCAGCTGTATATGTAAGAGCGGAGGGCCCTGCTGGGCATTGGTGGAAGAAGAGATCCTTGACCTCATGAAGGCTGGATGCTCCAGAGGGTGGGAATTTGAGGGTGGGGAGGTGGGAGTGGGGCCGTAGGTAGGGGTTACATCCGCAGAGAAGAAGGAGGAGGGGTGAGGGGATAGGTGGTTCCTGGGTGTGTGGAGGATGGGATAAGGGGACAAACATGAAATGCAAATGATCATCCAATTAAAAAAAAGGCATTTTCTGTCCAATTATCTTATGCTAGAGGACTCAAAAAGATTGTCTCTATTCTCCTAATAACACACAGCTACATTTATGGTATACCTCATTATAGATACACAGAACATAATTCTTGTCCCATAAGTAATTGTTAAATTGTTAAACATGCATGTAATGTAATTTGATTATACTCTTCAGTCTTTACCCATAAGCCCACTTGGATCTTTGCTTCAAGCCCATTTCTGTTCCAACTTAATGACTTTTCTTTTTGTGTAGCCCACTGCATCGAATTTGTGCTGCCCATGCACTCATTGTTGTGGGTCTAAAATCCACTGAAACATTATTGATCTCACCAGGGGCCACACCTTTAAAAAGGTCTGAATCCTCTTCCCCTAGAAGCTATCTATAGTTCAGAGTTCTACAGTTGAACTTGCAGGTCTGTGAGCTCCCCCACTCCCCATGTTGGCATGATGACTAACTTGTCATTGGGCAGTTGTTCAGGTAACCACAGTGACTGTGAGTTCATCAGTATAAAAATCCTGTGATGTCCAGACGACACCTGAAAACCTTGGCCTACCCTGATATCTGGCTTTTACAGTATTTCCACTCTACTCAACAAAATCACACTACAAGATGATTTGAAATTACATAAAGTAGAAATGAAATATGTGGTCTGACTAATATGTTGGAAATCAATTTCATTTTAGCTGTACATTAAAGATGAATGATAGAAAAGAATATTTGATGAACTAGTTTTAGAACAACCAAATTCAATATCTAACTTTTTACTTAATTACATGGAAAATTTTCAAAAAAAATTTGTGTAAGAGCTAAGTTTGATGAGAGCAAAGGTTCTATCATTGTAAAATAGTTCACCTATAGTACTATCTCACAGGACAATTACTCTATGATAACTATTTGTGAGTGAATAAATAAATGACACATTGGGACACAAATTCAATTTTGATTTTAGGTTTCTATAAAATAATGTAATAGTAAATAATCTAGCAATTCTAGATATATAATTCAGAAAATTTTTGAGATAGAGAAAAATGTATCCGTGAAAAGACTTTAAATTTAGAGAAAACTATGCAAGTTTAAGATGCCATTATTAACAATATCATGGTTTTCCTCTGTGTCTATAATACGAACATTCAGTCTTATTCATTCATTTCATCTGATCTGGAGCTTTTATGTTATATCACTGTAGCATATGACTAGTATTTTTTTCGATTGAAGTGTATTGTAACTTTTTAGTAAGATGGCATTATAGATATTACCAGTAATACCAATAATCTGAAAAAACAGTTTTATGTTTCAAAAAGGAATAATTTTGGTATAATGGCAAAACAGTGTAGGGGCTGTGGTTTCATATGAAATTTCAAAGGAAAGAGGAATACATTTACATAGTTAATATGGATATAAAACACTGTAATTTCAAGCATTCTGTGTGCATTATTTTGTTTCATTTTTATAGTGGTCTTCTTTCTATTTGGTATGTTTTCTGTTTCATTGTTGAGGCTACTGGGGCACATAGGAAGTACGTGAACTGTCCAAGTTCACGTGGCTAAGCTTGCTCTTTACTCTAGGTTTTCCATCTGACCATACATTTTACTATTACAAGGAGTCTAGTGAGGACTGTAAAGTAGCTTTCTTCCTCCTATTTTGTATTTATTTTATTTTATTTTTTGAAATTATAGAACTAGCTTAAAAAAACATTTATTTCTTTGTAAAGTAGCTTTTAACAGCAGCTTCTCATCTAGTCTTAGTATTGGCAATTTGGAAGGAGAATATACAAACCTTCCAGAAAAAACTATTCTCTTTACTTTTTATTAATTTTACTGCTTTATTACAGATCAAGGATTCAGCTTAAATTAAATTAAGGAATGTGTGAAACAGAGATCATGATACTTTTAGGTGTAAAGCTATTGTTTCTTTTTGTCATTCATTTTTTTATTGTTTGAATTTGTATGTATGTGCATCTACTTGTGTGTATGTACACTGTATATATATATAGTTGCTACTAGAAGTCAGAAGAACGTATCAGATGTCCTGGAGGTGAAATTGTAGAAGGTTACATCCAACACAGGTGCTACAACTCTAAGTCCAGTCCTCTGTAAATGCAGTAAGTGCTCTTAACTGATAAGTCATCTCTTCAGATCCTTATTTTGAAGTTCTGTTATCCTCTACTGTGACCTGACTCCCAGTGTTGTTTTCTAGGTACTAATGTGTGATATGTGTGCATTAACAACCAGGGAAGCCAACTGGAGTTTTAAGGTTTAGAGCTTTTACTAGAGTTCTATTTGAAAATACAATTGACTTATTGATCGATTGACTGTCCTGGGGTGGAGCCCTGTAAGATCTCTCCCTTCCATGTTGGCATGTCTATTGATGCTATCCTCGTTCAAGTCTTCATTAGGTAGACATGTTACTGAGACTTCATGGGTGTAGTAGCTTCCATGACACTTCTATGAGTAACAATCTAACAGGAAACTCTTTTGTACTCTGAATCTTACAGTCTTTCTGTCCCCTCTTCTTTGATGTCCCCTGAGGCTTTAGTGAAGCAGTTGCATTGATGGTGTATCATCTGTGGCTGAGCACCACACAATCACTTGTTCTCTGAATTTTGATTAGTTGCAGTTTTCTATAATGGTCTTCATCAGTTGCAAAGAGAAATTTCTTTGATGAGTGGTAAAAGCTACACTCATCTGTGAGAATAAGGATACATATTAGAATGCAAATGGAAGTTATGCTGGTTTAGTAAAATGGCAGTAGTAGATTCTCCTCTAAGTTCTATGATCTCACTAGCCTCAGGAATTTGGCTAAGTTTCCAGTTCCAGGCATGATTTCCTTCCTGTTGAGTGGGTCTTAAGTACAATTAGAGAGGTGCCAGTTACTACCATGACATGCATGCTGCTTTTACATCATTAGGGTTTGATAACCATGATTGGCGTTCTGGTAATTGTAGTTCATAGGTTTCATAGCTGGATAAGACTATTGCTTGTGTCCCTTCCTTGAATGCTTACATGGCTCCTTCTTATAGTGTGAAAGTTACACCTCACGGAGGAAGTTTTCAGGTCATCTTCATCTCAGATCTTCCAAATCCTGTGACCAAATTGAACAGTGTCTTCAACAATGTGGACTTAACTTCAACCTCTGGGATGCTGCTGCCAGCCTATCATGATGTATATAATATGAAGTCTATTTTCTTTATAAGTAGAAAGAGTCCATAGGGATAGCTCTAAAAGCATAAAATAGTAAATACATACAATATCCACAATCACTTATCTTAACAATCAAGCATTATAACTTACGCATACTGTACACTATTCCAAATGGTAGCTCAGCAAGTTCATACCAGCATCAATTATCAGCAGTGAGTAATATATTGCATTACAACAGCTAGGACACCACAAGATGATACATGTTTTTGAAAACTCCATTATTATCTTAGTAGACTACTGTCATTTATGCTGTCTCTCACTGACCATGGAAATATTATGTTCCACATGGCTGTAGTCTTCTCTGGCCACAAGATCAGATGACGTGGGTGAATGTAAGAAGTCTTGGATGAAAGGGATTATGTCATTGCTATGGTTTAGCTATATCCTTTGTAGCTTATAACAAAAGATACAACTATGGAGAATGATAAAAGCACAGAGCCCAGTGTTTGAGAAAGGGAAGTCTGCCTGGTTTATAGGATTTTTTTTTTAAAAAGACTCTTAGTTGTTTTCAGTTTAAAAAATTGATATCCATTATCAGACCAGCAACAGTCAACTCCTGGGGCTTTTTGCTAAAATTAGTTTAGATACCTTAAAGAATATTGATGATATTTTAGAATAGAACATCCTAACAGAGCGAAAATAAAAGCTTTCTAAACAGAACTTTATCCTTTAGCTTTATCAGGAAGCTAAAGGAAAAAATAAAAATAAGCTGCACTGCTGATATAAAGCTCCAGTAATGTCTGTTTATACAACTGCTCAGCTTTATCTAGGAGAGAGCAGAATAGAAGGGAGCAGCATGTATTTCGGGGTGAGCTTTTTATATGCATGTTAATTCTTTTGAGCTAATGGTGTTGTTGTTGTTGGTATAAGTTGGTATAATTTGAGATCTGTTTTTCAGCAACCAATCTAGTACTTCCTCTACATGTTTTCTCTCAGCCCTTTCCTCTCAGAGAGCTAATATTTAGCTTCCAAAAACTATATAACATCTTTTTTGTTTCTTTGCTTGATTTCTCTGGATTGGGGGAAGGATGTTATTTTCAAAGTGGGTTATTGTCATGTGTTGCTCCTCTTTTCAAGAGAATTTACAATTCAAAGAACATTTCAAATTATATTTATTAGAATGGGTTTGTTAGTTAGGATGTGCCAAATTGTGATGCACTAACAAGTTCCCAGTTCTTGATGGCTCGATACCACAAAGGTATCATTTAGAACACAGCATAATCGTGAGGTTTTTGGTTTGCTTGCCTGCCTTTTCCCAAGTACTGACCTGTTGATTAAGGAATTAATTTAGCAATTCTGGTGGGAAGGGAAGAAGAATACATATATGTATATATTGAAGGCAACACAGTGCTTTTATTCATGCTACATTGGTTTATTGGTTAGAATTAACCATAGACATGCATGATAGCTAGGAACTGGAGAGAGTAAACTGAGATGTTTGGGGTACAGAAACTCAACTAGCAGATAAGTTTGAACTTGTATTAATAATTCAGTTAAGCATTATTTTACCTTGATTGAAAGTCATAGACAATATATTGTTACCCTCAAAAGCATTGATGTTGTATGAGCATTATTAAAAAATGCACCTATAATTACACTGTGGTTCATCATTTACAGTAATATCCATATGTACAAGTTACATGGAAAATTTGGAGGTCTTAATTATTTCTATATGTGCTTGAGAATTGGATGAAGCTTTATGAAGGAAGTGACATGTCCAAATGGGTTGGAAGGTATTGTGTAGAAAATGAGAATGGAGAAAAGTCTTGGGAGACAAGGCAAACAATGTTCAGTCTACAGCAAATGAGATCATCTGTGTTGGGATGCTACAGTGGAATACAGGAGGTGTGCTTTAATAAAGAACAGAGTAGAATGAGGGGAAAGAATTGTGCTGGGGTCAACATCTGTAGGCTTCTTTTTTCAGACATGTTAAGGTACTTACAATCTTAGTGTTAATGGGAAACTTCTGGAAGGTTTTGAGTAAGGAGAAAATCACTAACAAAACTATTCTTCACAGTTTTGAAAATTTCTTATATATATTAAATTCCCACTCTAAACTAACCATGGAGTGATGCCTTATGTATAAAATTTCATTTTATCTTCTCAGATACCTTAATGAGGCACTATTGTTTGTATTGTTATTTAATATAAATAAACTAGACATAGAAAAGATTAATAAATTGTCAAAGAACACACAGCTATTTTATGGGGAAACCAGGATTAAAATCCAGGCAAAAATATTGGTTATGCAGACATATATCTGTGGTCAGTACTTAGGAAGCTGAGATAGAATTCCTGAAGCCCATCAGGTCAAGACAAACCTGGGTTACATAACAAGATCCAGTTTCAACAAACAAATGAACAAAGGAAAAAAAACACACATTAAATCCCAGCCAATGTAACAGTCAATCCAGATGCTTTTTTATCTATGCCATGGTTGTTTAATAACTTATAAAATTAACCAAATAAGAATTAATTTTTATGGTACCCATACCAAAAAGGAAAATTAGAAATGAGCTAAAATAATTTCAATAATACTTTAATTTTTTTTTGGCTAAGTGACATGATGGTAAGCAAGGACAGGTGCCTGACAAAAGGATACAAGAACATACCTGGAAAAAAAAATTGTCACAAGGACTAAGACAACCAAAATTGCTTCTGATGGCCTCTCTAGAGTCATGTGATTGAAATTCGAGCCTTGATCCACAGATTGATGAAGTCACACTTAGAATTGAGTCTATATAATTACTGAGGATGTGTAGGGAAGAACTGTTTAACTTCCCTGGCATGAATCTTACCAGGACAAAATGTGTTCCACATTAAAAAAGAAAAAAAAGTAACAAGAAAATTAGAAAAAGAAACAAGACAGTCCATGATTGAATCTCATGTTGATATCAAAACAACTGATGGGCTATTTGTTCCATTGTTTGTTCCATCTGTTGTTCTGGTCTCATTAAAAACCCCAAAACCCCATCACCCAAGTTGTCCTCTACACACCACCAATAGTTCTTTCAGATTCAAAAGAAGAGGATGATAGAAATCATGACCTGAGCAGTTTAAGCAAAGGACTTGAAAGGAATGGCTAATAAACTGATTCTACACAGTCTTGAGAAAGTAAAGAAAAGGCTTGCAGTTATTTACCTCTTTGTAATGTCTTCCTTAAAAAGGAAAAGTGCTGAAGATGCCCAAGGTTGAGTTGGGAAATCTCATAGAGTTTCACGATGCAGGTGGTAGTTCTGGAAAAGCTGCTAGTGGTGAGACAGGAGCTGAAGCTTAATAAGCTGACGGAGCTGAACCACCAATACTAGAATCTGTTGAAAATCCAGATGTTTTTAATAGTGATAAATGAACAGTCTTATTTGTAGAAAAAGATTTTAGATTAATTTAGTTTACCTCAAATATTTCAACCTTTACTTGACATAAAATTATTAGAAAACATTTCACACTTCTTTCATACAAACTTTTTGAAATATGATATTTAATATTCTGTTTGAAGCTACCACAGTCCAATACTCAGGAAAAACAGAGCTAGTCTATCATATTGAAGTAAAAGCCTTTATTTCTGTGCTTTTAGGAGAATTTAGCTCAGGACACAAAGTAGTCATACAAGTAAAATGTCTATTCCTCTTTTCAGGTAATTTGTAATCACAGATGAATCAAATAGCTCAATTTTAGATTACAATTTTTTCTCTTAAATCTTATTTTAAAGTCCTCTTTTCAGCTTAAGGCAACATTAAGTAGTGATTGTACTTCCAACTTTAAACAACCACATCTGGCATTGAGAGGTACCATGGTTCATTGCTATGATTATGAATGAAAGGCTGACACTTGAAACTCCACAGTTTGAAAGGGTCACAGTCCATCCAATATCTAGCAAATTTTCTCCTCTGAATTTGTATGACTTCAGAGTGATGATGGATAATACACATGGCAAAATGTTTTGTGTGTCAATAAAGAAATCCTAGAAACCCCAGTTTGTAATATCCTTGGGAATAGCATCATACATGGACAACCAAGTTTCTTTAAGGAAGGAAAATCTTAGGTTTTGTCATTTACAAATGCACCTATTTCCTTAAACTATTTAGCTAAACATTAATTTAAGTATGCCCAGGGATAAAGATGAAGTAATTATTCTTTACTTATGTTTTAATTTTTTACGTTAATATATTTATTCAGTTTACATACTGATCACAGCCCCCCTTCCAGTACCCCTTCCATACAGTCCCTCCCATCAACCCCTCCCTTTCACTTCTGAAAAGGGAGAGGTCCTCGCTGGGTACCAACCCACCCTGATGCTTCAATCCACTGTAGCACTAGTCATATCCTCTCCCACTGAGGCCAGACAAGCAGAATAGTTAGGAAAAATGGTTCCACAGGAAGGCAACAAAGTCAGGGTAAGCCCCGACTCCAGTTGTTGGGAGATATGTATGAAGATCAAGCTGCACATCTGCTACATATGTGCAAAGGGCCTAGATACAGCCCTTGTATACTCTGGTTGGTGATTCAGTCTCTGGGAAGCCCCAAGTGTACAGGTTAGTTAACTCTGATGGTCTTCTTATGGAGTCTCTATCCCCTCCAGGTTCCTTAATCCTTCCTCCAAGTCCTCCACAAGACATTCTGAGCTCCATCTAATGTTTGGCTGTGGGTCTCTGCATCTGTTTCAGTCAGCTGCTAGGGGAGCCTCTTAGAGAACTGTTATGCTAGGTTCTTGTCTGTGAATCCAGGTTGACAGATACAAACATAGCCTGAGGCTCCAAGGTAGCTGAAGGAGAAAGGCAAGTATGTCTCTATTGATCCTGTGAGGATACATTGGCACATTCCCCCATAAATTGGCAGGAGTTGCTACTGCATTCATTTATATCCATCTCACATAGGGCACCTGTGTATCCAGGCCAGCAATGACAAATATAGCTGTTACAGTGTTTTGACATGTTGTATTGTTGTGACAAGGCCTTGACCAATGATGAGGCATCAGTCTCACATTGTGTTCCTTTGAATGCATTATCTGTGCACTCATAGTAGTAGCCATTTTTTTCCATCCACACATAGACTTCCATGGAGACATGGCTGAATGGTACATTTATCAACTTTCAGTCACCATAGATAGAGAAACCAAAGATATTTCATGACAAAACCAAATTTAAACAATATCTTTCCATTAACCCAGCCCTACAGAGGATACTAGAAGGCAAACTCCAACCCAATGAGGCTAACTACACTCAAGAAAATGTGAGAAGTAAATAATTTTTACAACATTAAAGCCAAAGAAGAGAATCATTCACACACACACACACACACACACACACACTACCAACAACAACATCAAAATAATAGGAATCAACGATCATTTGTCATTAATATCTCTCAACATCAGTGGAGTCAATTCACCAATAAAAAGTCACAGGTTAACAGAGTGGATGTGTAGACAGGATCCATAGTTCTTCTGCACACAAGGAACACACTTCAGCAACAAAGATAGGCATTACCTCAGCATAAGGGGATGGAAAAATGTTTTCTAAGCAAACAGACCAAGAAACAAGCTGGAGTATCCATTCTAACAGCTAATAAAATAGACTTTCAATCAAAAGTAATCAAGAGAAATAGAGAAGGATGTTTCATACTCATGGATGAAAAAAATCTACCAAGAGGACTTCTCAATTTTGAACATCTATGCCCCAAATGCAAGGGCACTTACATTAATAAAAGAGACATTACTAAAGCTTAAATCTCACATTGAACCCCACACATTATGATTCAAATTTTATTCTTTGAGAATTTTATACATGTATATAACCTATAATGATCATATCTGTCCCATTTATCCCCACTGCATTTCCTCCTAGACCTTTTCAACATATGACAACTGGTACAATAGTACCATCACTGGTTTCTGATTGGATTTATCTATAGTTTTACAGTTTGTTTTGTGTCGCTGGCAAGTGAACCCAGGACCTCACATATACCATAGCTACGTCTACAGTCCAGAAAGAATAATGTATGCAAAAATTATTTAATGGTCTCTCTGCTCTGGAGACCTACTGCATCCCTACAACCAACTTCATTATGTCCATTTATATCTTTTTGAAAATTTTTTGGAACATTTTATGATTTTAATCACTTTTGCTTCAATGGTTATTTTTGTCCATAAAACATTGTATACATTTATAATTATTTCCTCTGGCCAGAAATATTTTCTTAACTCTATTTAAAATGTTTCTATTTAAATTTCTTTTAAAGAATGCATAAAACATTATTCATATAAATGAGCTATCATGTAATGTTTTGAGATATATATGCTTTGTTTAATGTTCAAATTAGGTCAGGTCAAGCAATGCTACCTGAATCTTCAATTATTTATTATCCTTTTGATGCAAGCATTCAAAATCCTTTTCTCTAGCTTTTTGGAATATACACTATATTGTCATTATTTACAGATACCCTACTGGACACTAATGCATCAGGACTTCTTGCTCATATCTAAACTCTAATTTTGTACACATTACCATGCCAAGCAGAATAGCTCAAAGTATATCTCAAGAATAAGACATATGGGATAAATTTGTTGGGAAAAGTTGTGTTTGATAGTACAATGGAGTATGTTTTGTCTCTAAAAATCTACAATTCAGTAAACATTCGAGGTTTCTTTTACTAAGAAATCATCTGAGACTTTGAAAGATAAGGATAAGTGAAGAAATTATTGCATGCTCTTTCCCATTGCAGGTATCAGTATACGGTGGCTAAAAGTCCTTTGCTTGGTTCAAGACAGATTTCAGTTACAGCTCCAGCTACCTTGCATATTTGAATTTAACAAATTATTTAGATTACGTAGACCTCATGTTGTATATTTATAAAATGGATTTAATATGAGCCCTTCCCTTGCAGGTAAGATTGTTGTGAGAAATAAAATATGAAATATGGAACTCTCTTAATAGTTGACAAATCTGTTGGAAGATCCTGCTATTTAAAGGTCATAGTCTACAATGTCTGGACATCTCCCTTGAGCTTGGTGCAAAATGAAGGACTCTTTTTCCTAGCAAGGCTTCCTCTTCTCTGCCCAATCTCCTCTACCCGAAGAAGGTCAAGTAGTTTTTGCAGGCAATTACAGGTTCAACTTCCTGGAATGCCTCTTCATGCAAATGAGGTATCCCTAGAACCTTAAGTCTCAACCAATGAAACATTCCCTAAGAAAGACTCCTTCCCACTTTCCAAGGTTTATATAGTCCTTGTTCACCTTGAATAAAGATCACAAGCTGTTTCACAGAATGACATCTAAGAGAGCTGTTTCAGTGAAGATTGTCTAAAAGAGCTGCAACATAGAAGTCCTTGGAGAAGACATTCCCCCAACCCCTAAACTACAACCTCCTAACCCCTACCCAACCTCCATCACTGAGCTGGACCTGGATCCTGCAGACCCACTCATCCTGGACTTCATTCTTTCCCACTGGGGTGAAGTGATTCCAGGACACTCTGAAGGAGGAAGCAGGATGTGGAAGCACAAAAATCCATAGGCAAAAAATTAATAATAATAATTCTTTTACGTGATTGTCATCTTCTTCCGAATCTAGAGGGAAGGCAGACATATATACTTTTAATAAAGTAGAATTCATTAAATGGTAATTATAATACAAATTACATTGGGAAAGTAGAAAATTTTCTTTTAAGGAATAAGGTACTTCCATGAAAGTGGCTACATTTGCTGTTGTGTTTCATGCATGGAAAGGAAAATAGAGGGAAGAAAGAAACCTATGGTAAAGCCATTGTGTTGGTTAACTTTCAACAGAACACAATCTACCTGGGAGAAGGGTCTCTGAGAATGTCTGTGAGGGACTCCTATAATTATGTTAACTGGTGCGGGAAGGTCTAACTACTGTGGGTGGTATCATTCCCCGAGCTTGAAGACTCAGTTCTAGACTGTGAAAAGGAGCGAGGAGACTGAGCTCTAGCATGCAAATGCATTGATCACACTGTGTTCCTGATATAGATGGCAATGGGATCAGCTCACTCAAGTTCCTATTACTGTGATTTCCCCGTCATGATGGACTATAACCTGGAACTGTGAGCTCAAATGAACATGGTCTCACTTTAAGTTGCTTTGTGAGAGTATTTTGTCACAGCAGCAGGAGCAACAGCAATAACAACAAAAACAACTAAAACAGAAATGAAGAGTGTAAGTATAGTGCATAGTCTTGGTACAACAAGAGGAGAGACTTATGTGCTCGAACTGTCCTTTCATTTTAAGAATAGTTTTGCTTCACTAATCTTGAACTAAGAAATTTAGAACACTCTTAATAAATGGGCAGCCATGATTAAATTGTGAAGACAATCACAGTGTAATAAAATACAGTATCCTATGATTTTTTTAAAAAAATATATGAAACAAAATTAAAATGATGATTGTGCAGATTCATGTGGCATTACTTAAGGTGAGTCATGAAAATTTAAGTTTACTGACTATTAAATCTAATTTAAGGCCAATAGAAAGACATTCTTAACAGAAAAGAGATTAGATCTCCTCTGACACCCTGTGTGTTCTCAGGACTACTTAAAAAATTTATAAAATCAATAAACAAAACACTGCCTGTAACTGCTCTTTGCTACTTTGTGGGGTTTTTTCTTTCTTCCACTTTTCTCCACCCTAAGAAAGAATAACCCACAAAGTAGCAAAGACTGGTTACAAGTAGTGCCCAGATATGGGACTAGGCAGAATTGGAAATTTGACTTCAAATGCCATAGAAGAAACTGCAGCAGATGAAGGAATGGATATTTCTTTTCAAAAGACCAGCTACAAATGCCAACTCTAGTTAAAACACCAACCAAAGTGCAGGGGCGGGAACTAGGTTCCCTACTCATTTGTAGTAGATGCACAGCTTGGTCCTCTTGTGGGTTTCCTAACAGAATGGTAACTGTCTTGGTCTCTGCTCCCTGCCATTGGATTCCTTTCTCCCCTATCTGGACTGCCTTGTTGGGCCTCATTGAGAAAGAATGTGTCTAGTCCTGCTGGGACTAGATATCCCAGTGTGGGGTGATACCTAAGGAGGTCTTCACCTTCTCTATGGAGAAGGGGAGGAGACAATGTGGGGACGGATTTATAAGGGTGGGACTGGGAAGAGAGGAAGAAGGGAGACTGTGATCTTAATGTAAAGTGAATAATGAATAAATAAATTAATGGAGAAGAATAAAAACCCAAACAAAAAAGTACAAAAAACATAATAAACAAATTAAAGATCCCTTAATGTTAATTAACAATAGCAGCAGCAACAACAACAATAATAATAATATCCCTAGAGAGATTTTTAGAATTACTGATCCTGGTGTCCCACCCAAGCCTAGTTACAGCACAATCACTTGGAGACTGGCTAAGTGGTGGCATCATTTGTGATCACCTATTCACAGAGGCGCAGAGTATTTGTTTCCGTTTTTTACTCTTTCTCTACACACATGCTTTGTGGAGAAGTGACTCATCAAGGAAAGCTCTGTTTTCCACTGCATGCTCTCAGGTCTCCCAGGGGGGCAAGCATCAGTGCTCAAGCATATATCAAACCACTGCTTCAATCACATTTGCTGATGTTTCCTTGGCTCAAACAAGGCACAGAGCCAAGTTCTGAGTTCATTTAGTAGAGGACTACAGAAAACAATATGTCATGGAGATGCTATTCATTAGGGGAAATTATTTAACAACCAACAGGGGCCTCACATCTACTTGGTAAAGGTAGTAGATTATACTGGGTGGTTTGAAGAATGCTGGAAAATATTCTCTGCTGTTCAAAAAGCCACTATCAGCATTTGATTCCATTGGACTAAGACTGCAGTTTGCTGCAGGAGTTCATTGTTCTAGTTTCTCAAGGCAAATAAACCAAATCAACCCTCAGTTGATTCCTATGTGCACAGTTGAACAGCAGTATTTGGATTGTGTGCTTTATTTTCTAGCAAAGATGGATTAGCTTGTGAAAGGAAAAACAGTATGGTTGAACTCCTATACTGAAAGCAGAATTCCAGGGAGAGGAACCTTATTGAGGTTTTTATGGTTTGTTGTTGTGGTGGTTTTGTTTTTTATTTATTTTTGTTTTCCAATCCCTACAAGAAGTATCTTTTCTCAGTCTGGAATGTGGAATTTTGGCTAGTAAGTGTTTTGTTCTGTAGTATTTTAGTGAAACAGGACTATGGGAAGCTGAGCTTCATTTTAATATCCAATGGCCTTTATCCTCTTTCTTCTTAAATTTAAAAAAAAATGTTTCTTTTATCCTCCCCACCTAGAAAACAACCAGAAAACAACAACAACGATAACAACAATAAAAAGCCAAACCCACAAAACAAAAGCAAACTGGCAAAAGGCCAACAAGACCATCTGGCCTCAGTGGGAGAGGATGTGCCTAATCCTGTACAGACTTGATGCCCCAGAGAAGGAGTATGCCCAAGGTGGAGTGGTGAGTGGATGGGGTGGGGTAGGATGGGGGATTGAGTGGTGGGTGGTGGGGTGGGGGACCACCCTCAGAGGCAAAGGGGAAGGGAGATGGGGTGAAGAACTCTGGGAGGGGGACTCAGGAGGGGGCAACATTTGGAATGTAAATAAATGAAAGAATTAATTTTTAAAAAAGATACAGATAATAGTTTAGTGAAAAAAAGCCAAAACAAAGCAAAATAAGTCCACAAAAGTACCACCAAGTTTGTTTTATGTTGGCTTACTTGTCTTGGCTATGGTGCTTGCTCTGGACTGTGGCTGATAACACAGAGTGAGACTCTATTGTAGAAAACTGACTTTTCTCTCTGCCTGCAGGTATGGACTGCAAATAGATTCTTGGTTCTGGGTAGGACTTTGTGACCATCTCCCCCTCTCAGTGCTGGGACCCCCATCTGGCTTGAACTTGTGAGTTGCCACTGTCACTTTCATTTCATTTGTATATCAATCCTGTTGTGTGTGGAAGATACTATTTCCTAGGACTCATCCATCACCTATGGCTCTTATCTTCCCACCCCTTCTTCCTCATAACCCTGAGCCTTGAGGGAAGGGCTATGGTGAAGACATCCAAGTTGGGATTGAGTGCTCTAAGGTCTCTCACTCTCTGCACATTGCCAAGGTGTGGGTCTCTGTGTTAATACCCATCTACTACAAGAAGAAGTTTCTCTGATGTGGGCTGAGCAAGACACTGATCTGTAGGTACAGAGGTATGTCATTAGGAGTTGTTTCTTTTAGGAGAATAATAGTAGTAGGTTCTCCCTAGGCCCATGTCCTGTCTTGTCTCAGGTGTTCGACCACTTTAACAGTTTTTTTTCTCATATCTATCCTTCAGGAAGCCACTAGTTCCTCTGAACTATTGCAGATAAGAACCATCATGTGCACAAGAAGAAGTCCTTCCTGATGTGCTTACAGTTTAGCCTTCCTCAAGGACAGCTGATCATTATGGATTAGCACGTAACTTATTAATTTAAAAGATATACACTACTTCAAAGGGATATATCCTAAGGAGATGTTTGTTGGCTATTAGAGAATAGCAGTAGCAAACGGCACCTCAATTAATGATGATCTTGCCTTATTCAATACTAGTTCATCTAAAGTTTAAGACAGTGATTTCCTTTGAGCTTCTTCTGATGGTCAGTGTTTCCCCTAAGCTGGGGGTGGGGGTGGGCAGCACACTGGCTTTCGTATGTCACCATTCCCTGAATGTTCAGTATCTAGCACTGTCCTGCTCAAGAGAGAGAACATGCTTGCCCTTTGAACTTCCTGCCAATCCTCTTTTCTGATTGGCAAAGACAGGGGGAGAAATAACCGGCCTCAGTGTGACTTTGCAGGTCTCAAGTTGGAAAGTAATTTCCTCCAACCACCTCTTCTTTTCTCCAGCAGTTTCCATTGGCACACATAATTGGTATAAATGCTAACTTCAATCAGGTGCTTAAAATTATCCATTAACTACTCAAACAGGCACCTAGCTCCTTTTGAAGCAGCTCTATTTTTTTCAGGGCTACACCTCTTTTTATTTTTGGACACGGCTTTTGAAATTCCTTTTAAAATAACTGTTTCCAAATGAGCAGATGAAGGCATTGTTGAATGCAGTGGGTGATGCAATTGTCTTCACAGGGAAAGTTGAGGATTTTGTGCATTTGCACAATTCAAATAATCTTGCAGATTGCACACATGCACATTGAGCAGAGAGATAGCATTGATTTGATAGGGCCAGGTCTATAATTCCAACTCTTTTGTCAATTATTTGTGAAATCTTAAACGTGTCATTTCACCAATTGGGGCTTGGTTTTCTACAGAGGGGCAATAGAGTAGTGGTATGTTAGATTCTTACTAAAGTGATTGCTGGCTCAAATCATTAGCAGCTCTGACTACACTGTACTTTCCTTGATGCTGACTTGATTTAATCCCCTGTCTGAGGGCATAAATATTTGGATAACATTTCCCACCAGTAACTAGAATCTCAATTTATTCTAAGACATGCTGCATGAATGTTTTAAGGAAATGAAGATATTGGAGATGGTTCTTTATGACAGGAATTTTTCCAGTTAGTATAGTAACTAAAGGAGCCTCCATCTTATGAATGACTTTCCCAGGACCTGCCATTGGATGATGTGGTGGCCCAATGAAATTTGCAGACCCAGTGGGGGCATCCTCCATACTTTGGAGAAGTAAGGCTGTTTCTGAATGGACCTGCATACTGTGGGGTGCTCCCCTCTGGACCCCAGATTAGGCACAGACCACACTCAAATTCCAACTTCTAAGCACAAAACCAAAAGCAAAGAGATCCTTTATTAAGCAAGGCAAAGAAACAAGGCTGTTGAGTTTGACTGGCGCAGACACAGCAGCAAATAGCTTTGCAAGTGTTAATTTTAAGAGGAAAAAGGGAGAGATCTGTGTTAGAATGAACTAGGAAGTGTTGGTAAGTTCTGACTGGGTATTTTAATTAGGTTAGTCAAAATGAATTTGGATTACTGGACGTTGGTGTTTTTATAGTTGAGCCTCGGTGATAGGTCTCAGGAATGAGTCAGTGGTCAAATAAGGGACTAGACCTTGGTGACTAGCTTTAAGAAAGTAATCTAATGGTTTAGCCAGGGGGAAAAGGGTACAAAGCCAAACCTGTTGTCACCACATTTGCCATGTCTGGCCTACTACAGCCCTTCAGTAACCACTTTAGCCTTTTCTTCTTGAAACTTAATCTGCGATTCTCTATGCTAGTACATCAACATGATTGGACCACTCAGGACCCTATAGATGCACGGACAGACCTGATAGATTAGCAAATTGTTTACACTTGTATTTTCTGAGGTAACTGTAACCAACTTACACTCTAGGGAAGTGTTGTAAGTACAAGAAATTAGAATAGGCCTTCATTGAAAGGAGAGCCTTTACAGATATTCTGAGAAAGGGAATTCCAAACACAAACATCACCTGGGGATCTTGTTAAAATCCAGGTTCTGATTTTGTATATCTGGGTCTAGGTATGAGTTACAATGAATCCACAGACAGCAGCTTTGAGTAGAAAGGCACTAAGAGATTAAAGAAATTGTATGTGCGGTTTGTATCAATTATAATTCAGCTTTCCCAAAATAAAGATATAGACTGCATATGAGTTATGAACTAACTTGAGCCAGCTCTCTTTCCAAGTGGCACATCAATAGAGTGGCATGCTTTGGCTTGAAGTATTCATGACTTACCTTCTTCTTGTTTTGTTTCAAGTGTTTTGACATTTGCTTAAGTAAGTACTGTCACTATCACATCGTGGTTCATGTTTATTTGTCCTTTGCAAAACCTCTGTTACTATTCAGGCCTTAGTTTCAACTCTGATCCTGGAAGTTGCCTTTATCAGGTTTGCCAGGTAGAATCTGTCCGTATGCAGAATTAATTTCCACAGCCCATCAGAATGCAGCCAACATCATTTAATCAAGAGAAGAAGCAGGGAGGAGAGTTGGGATCCCAAGGCCACTCCAACTTAAACTGAGAAGACAAAACAGGATAAAGGCACTTTCTGCTCAGATTGTCTTACAATGGGTATTGTCAGACTTTCAAAGTTTTTGCTCATGAAAGAACTGTATTCCAAGAATAGAGATTGAAATCTTAGCTTCTATACATTTGATTCCAAGGAACATGGCAAAACATTTTGTAATCGGCTTGCTTTCCTTTCTATTTGTGACTCTATTTGGGAATTAAAGTGTGGGAGATGCTTAAAGGGAAAGGAAGTTGACGTTTTCTTAATTGTGCTAAAATCTCTAAATATATTACCAATATCAAAGCCTATTTGGTAAGTTATGTGTGAATCTCAAATGAATGTCTTTTTTTTTTCTTTTAGTAAAGGGAAAAGTCATTTTCATATTAAAAAGTGGTTCATTTTTTTAATGAAAATCCTTTTGGTTCTGCTGGGCAGAAATAAATCATCAAAGCTTTCTCAGTAATGCTGCAAATATTTTGTGCTTGTGCGCTTTTAAAATAAAAGTTCAAATCATTTTAAAGTTGATCAGTTAGTCTTCAGCAAGGTTAAGCACATTTGGATATTAGCATGCTAGAGCACAGTACAGTGAGCTGAAAGAACAAAAAGTACTTTTTAAAATGTTCGTAAATTCTATACTTGCAGGTGACCTTGAAGAAGGCAATAAATAGGTAATTTCTTAATGTGTTAATTTTTCAGTTATAGGAACCAAGAAGTTAGCTAACTAAATGCAAGGTTTGAGTAAGCTAGATGAACAACAGACAATCTATTGTCCCATATCATCCATCACAGTTAGCAGATATATTTGGGAGAAATTATATTGGGGAAAATGACGTTTTGACAAACACTTCTCTAATACAGACATTGTGCATTATTTCTTCTTCTGGCAGGACTAATACTTCCTTCTTGTTTGGTGAAATGAGAAATCCAATTGTAGTAGGCAGCTTTTAATATGTAGCTCAATTTTGTCTCATCTGAGTATCCACATGCAATAGATTGCAAAATACTTCTCAATCTGATGTTAGTTGATCCTCCTATGTAGAATATTGCATAGGTATGTATAAGTACATATGTATACACACACACACACACACACACACACACACACAGAGAGAGAGAGAGAGAGAGAGAGAGAGAGAGAGAGAGAGAGAGAGAGAGAGAGAGGAGAGAGGAGAGGCTACTATTAGAACTTTCTTATTTTGTCAGGCCTCTAAGCAAGGACGACTGTGTGACATCACATGCTTGGGGGGAGGAAGGGAGAGTCCTCTGTAGGCTGTTCTGATATCTCTCTATGGAAAAACTAGCACTGATGCTCTAGTTCCTCACTTTGGGACACAAATCCATCCTGGCACAAATCTTCAGAAGAACATAATAGCTTACAGTTTACTCAAGAGCTGCCTCTATTTTATTTTATTTTATTTTATTTTATTTTATTTTATTTTATTTTATATTTTATTTTATTTTTATTTTTGGCAGACTCCTGGCTTTTTCAAGTGACATCAGCCACCTGCATGTTTGTGAATATCATAGAGCAGAGAGGGACCATGGGACTACTACTCAGGTTTCCTCTTACTTGGCCTACCTCCATGTGTCCTCCAGAGCTAATCTTAATAGTGTCCTTTCTTATGGAGCCTTTTAGCTCTTGAAGTGTCTGAAATCAAGCATGTGACAGATGCTATTAACGATTGCTTCTATGGGCTTAATCTTTGGCCTTGACTCAGATCCTCCTTCAAGTTATTGTATTTTCTAAGATCTGTGCTTAGCAAGTCTCCTAAAACTGGAGATTTAACCCCATTGTTGGGTCAAGTACTCAATGGTCTGAAGATTATGATAATGTACCAGGGAAGTTTGTTAGACAGGGGCTTTGAATCCAATGGTGCAAATGGTTTGAGAAAAGGAAGTAAGTATTACTGTCTTTTTGCTCTATGATACCTTGTCACCATTAACATACTTATATTGGAGAAATTTGTGTTGAAAATTCAATTGCTTTAACAATTGCTCCCTAATATTAATACTAGCGAGTACAATTTATATTAGAAATGAAGTCCATTCATTCCATACTATATCATTAGTGAATAATTTTTTAAATAAGTTTGGAGATCTTATAATATAAAATTAAGCTTGAATTGTCTATTCCATAAATGCTACTAAAGAATTAGAATTATAGCAAAAGTTTTCATTTACGGTCTGGTCACTTTTAAGAAGCATTTGCTTACTCATATATCATGAAAGCTTTGTTCTATATAAATATTTCCTTATTTTCAGTACTTTTACACTTATATGTATTATCTATTTAAAATTAATTTGGGCATTGATTTGTACATGATTTACTTTTTAAGTTGGACTTTTAAAATAATTCAACATACTTTATTGAAAAGTACACTAGTCACTTCAGAGTCAATTGCACTTCTGGGTCAATTTTGATGCAAAGCACGTGGGTGGGTGGGCTTGTTTTAGATTCTATTTTGTTACATTGACCTATTTGTCTCTCCACATGCCAGTGTCATATAGAATTAACTATTGTAAGATTAAATTAAGTCTTACCATCTGACTGTCTCCTTTGACTTATTTCTCCTTCAAGCTTTCCACAGCTATTCCCCTGGCCGTTGAATTTCCATATACACTTTACCATCAGTTTGTGTATTTGTGTTATAACTGAGATCACATAAAATGTATAGATCAATTTGGGCAGAAATGATGCCATTGTAACCTACAGTCTGTTAGTCCTCAAATAAAATGTATCTTGAAAGGGTTTAGTTATCTGTAGTGCATCCTAATTTTTGCCAAATCAGGCATTCAGCTGAGTAACAGATATATCCTGGAATAATGATTCGTTCTAGTATCTTACTCCATTCGTGTCCTCTTCTGCTTTCAGAAGCCCAGAACCATTATAATTATCATTTCTTTTGGGTGTATGGGCTCCTTCATTTTCACAAAAACTCCACACACAACACCTCTTTTTATTATATACCCATTTAATATAGAAAAATAAATACAAGCTGTGATGAGTCACTTGCTCAAAAAATGTGAATTACCTTGGAGTTAAGCACATTGTACCAAGAACTAGCTTCACTTTAATTGGTGCAACTATGGCCACAACAGTATTACTTACTCCCCAAAATCCAAATTTTAGAATCTCAGAGGCATCCAATAGAAGTTTCATGTTTAGCTAGATTGTGGTTGATGTGGGAAGGCTATGCTCTGTATTTGTCTCCTTTTTTCTCCTAAGAAGAGCAAGCTAGTCAGAGTGAGTTCTTTTAGAGATTTAAATTACACCAGCAACAACAAAATCAAGGCCAACAAACAGACTGTTGCGTGTATGTAAAAAAAATCATTCCATGCTATCTCCAGCTCCTCTCCGGCCATGGTGATCCCTCTGCACCATGGCTATTCCCATGTGGTGGTCCACCAAAATTCCTATTCCCAGTCATCTGCCCCCTGTAGTTAGCTGCCACAAATCCCTGTAACCCAGTAAAATCATAAGTCCAGAGGCTTGTAAATTATCAGTCAGATTTATATTAGTAAATTCTCAACCCACAAAATGCCCACACAATGAACTCAGAGCCAATTGATATTGATACAAGCTGCCCGCCTAGATTGGTATAAATACAAGCTATACTCCAAGACTGGACAAATTGTCCTGCATTACTCTGTTGCTCTTCTATGATATTCATAGCTACTTGTAGCTATTTCAAGCCACATGGATTCAGGTCATCCTCTTTCTCCATCTTTCTCTGTCTTTCTGTCTCTGTCCCCTGTTCTGTCTCTCTGAAACTCCTAGTCCTACCAACCTTTTTCATTGTCCACAGACTCTATACCCTTTTATTTTACCTGCCCTCACCTGCCTATCAACAGCAATTCTCACAAATACCAATCCCCCCCCCCAAAAAAAAAACCAAACCAAATCAAACCAACCAACCACACAAACAAAAAACCCTACTGCACAAATGTCTCCCTTTCCTTTCCCTTCTTCCCTTCCCTTCCCTTCCCTCCCCTCTTCTCCCGTTCTCTCCCCTCCTGTCCTCTCCCCTTCATGCTCATTCTCTTTCCTCCCTCCCTCTCCTCCTCTCTCCCTTTCTCTGGTGTATGTGCACATACATACATGTGTGTGTATGTATGGAGGCCAGAAGCTGATATCAGGTGTTTACCCTCTCATCTTATTTTCTGAGACATGGTTTCTCTCCAAACCTAGAGTTCACTGATTCTCCTAGGTTGGATGCCTTTTAAGCTCCAGGGATCTGCCTTCCTTGTGTTTAGATTCCAGATGCACAGGACTAAACCCTGGTTCTTATGTGGGCACTGGGGATCCATACTCACATATTCATTATTGTTTGTCAAGTACTCTGCCAACAGATTTGCCCTCCAGCCTCAAGCCTCCCATATCATGATATTCAGTTATTGAACACATGTCAGTATACCAACGAAGAATCAAGAAGTGAGTAAGTACATTCTTCCCTCAGACAGACATAGAAAGATGAATGAATAATTTTTAACGGTAACCTAATATAACATCATTATGAAATCTTGTATATTTTTAAGATTAATGATTTTGCTAGTTGCTGGCATATAATCTAGTACTGTTTCAATCAAATATCAGGAATTAATGGGTATCTTTATGCCATTTTGAGGATTCCTTTCTTTACTATGTGTCTGTACAGTTTACATTTCCTCAGGGACATATCTCTGCCCTTAAACATGAGCCCTAATTTATTACTGGGTTAAATTTCCATTCGTTCAAGAGTCAACTTTCTTCTTCTAGAAACTTCACAAATTCTAATGTTGGGTATTTCTGAAATGGTTTCCCCTGGTTTTAAAAAGCATTCACAATATACTTTAGTCCATTAAAGCATCTATACAGTGGGTTTAAGGCCAAATTGGTTTATTTGGCATACATAGAAGATTGCAACCTGTCTTCTATGTCAATTGCTAATCTCCCCTTTCTTTGTGTTGTGCCTCTTAGAAAGAAGCAACACAACCGATTCAAAGTACTCATTAAATTGTGTTTTTAGCCTATTTAGATACATTATGTGTTTCAACCGACCTTCAATTAGAAAGCTCTTTTTCTCGAACAGTAGAAAGAATGTTAAAGTCAGAGCATCAGGTGGGGTTGGGGTTGGAGTGGGACTATGGAACACTGTCTTCTGGGTGTGACATGACCAATGTAATCACAATCTCTCAGCAGAACAGGCAGCTTGCAATTGGCCTGGACTGGTCCTGTTAACAGTCAATCTTAGATTACAGAGAAATTCATGTAGCCCTTCCCTTCCTGTCGAATTCTGAGCTATTGATGGAAATAATGACATTGTATTTGTCACTTTTTAACTTGCTTTTTAAGTTTATAATATATGCTGCTTATTAATATTGACCTAGGTATTAATTACTTTATGCAATATTATTTTAATGACTGAATTGCATCCCACTCTGCAATTATGGTATAATTGTTTTATCTGATCTCTTTTGTGCACATTTAGGTTTTTACTAATTTCTTTTCTTATATTTTATAGTAAATGATCACATAGCCATAGAATTTTCAAAGCCATCTGATTCCCTTCTTATAAGTAGATCGTTAGATTAAAAGACATACAAAGGACAAATTCTTTCAATATGCATTGCCAAATTGCCTGTGCTTGGTTTATCTTCCCAGTCTCTGTCTCTCTGTCTCTGTCTGTCGTCTCTGCCTCTGCCTCCCTCTCCTTCTCCCTTTCCCTTCGCCATTGCTTACAAGCAACTTGTCTTAAGAGCTCATTCTGTTTTTTTGCTTACTTCCAGTGACATTCTGGAACCCTGAGGGACATGGGATTTTATGAACTGTTGTTGTGCTATATGCTCAACTGTCCAAGCAGAGCTGAATTCATGTCAGACACCTATTGGTGTCTACCTCATTGTGGTTCATCTTTACAGAAAAAGCCCTTAAGCTTTCATCGTAGCCTTGTGGGAAATAGCCAGATAAGAAGTTTTGAATCTCAACTCAAATGTTACACCAGCAACAATAAAGAGGTCTGTGGCTAGCATTTCAGTTTTCAAAAACCTGGTTGAAGCCCCTGTCAATGACAGAGTTCTAGTCTCCAGAATCATCTTTTTCCTCTGGGAGATTTCCATAAGTGATAATATTTTTACAATGTTGGCTACATTGATAATACTATGGCAAAATCATTGTTAAGGCAGTACTTTCTCTGTATATTTGAAAGGAAATATTAGTACACTAATTTAATGGCTATTTTCCCATTTCTGTTTATAGAGTAGTGTGTTTCTCAATGTAGGCAGTCAATAAACATCAGATGAAAATTGAGTGGATAAGGAAATGAATATTCTTTGTGAGACTTTTTTGAGTAGTAGTCTCTAGCCATGGCCAGTACATAGTTACGTTATTTATGAGTCTCATGTAATTGTCAAAAAAATACAAATTGATTTCTATGTAAATCAGACAGGGAAATACAAGTCACCTTTATTTATTGTAAATACTACAGTCTTATCCTCTTGATGTGAATAGGTGAATGGTATGGCTGAATTAGGTTTGGGAAGTTTGAATGATAATGACAACCTTAATTAGTTCTAGAAATCTGGATGTTTACATTTTTTAGGAAATCAGATTAGAAACATTTTCCCCCCTGGAAAGAAAACAATTCCAATTATGGTGTCAGAGATATTTTTGTCACATTGCTCTTGCTTTCTCTCCAATACACACACTTATGCACACACACACACACACACACACACACTCACACACACTCACACCACTTTTTAAATGCACTACAGAAAACATTATTTTTTGGGTAAAGACTGTATATAGTTAATCTATTTCTGCATTTAATAAATTGCCCCCAAACTGAGTGCCTTCAAGGAACTCATATTTGTTATTTCAGTTCCCGTGGATCAGGAATCCACATATGGCTTAACTGGCTCTACTGTGCCATCTCAAGGCTCCACATGAAGGATCTGATTCTCCTTAGTATATTCCTGAGATTGTTAGTGTCATGCTTAGCTGATAGCCTGAGGTTTCTTTCTGTCTGTTGCTTTATGACTTCTTGATAAGGCATTACCCAATGCTGCAGCTAGTTTCATCACTGCACACACAAAGCAGTGAGTGATAAAGACAGAAAAAGAGAACATAAAGTTGTAAGTACTCTAAACAATATTCACAGCATACATCAATTTCCTATGCCTTTAGTGTGTGTGTGTGTGTGTGTGTGTGTATCTGTATCTATGTGTGTGTACATGAATTCACATGTGTGTGCATGCATTTGGAAGGCTAGGGTTGATATTGTGATTCTTTTTTCCATCATTCTCTACTTTTTTTTTTTTTTTGAGGCAGGTTCTCTCGTTAAACTTTGAAATTGCTGATTCAGCTAGACTGATTAGTCAGCAACCTCCAGGCTCCTGTCTCTGCTTCTCTAGTACAGGAATGACAGGTATGCACCAGCTTTGTCAAGCTTTTTATGGGGATACTGGTGCATAGAACCTGGGTCTTCCTGCTTATTAGCAAGTACTTTACTGAGTGTTTTGTCCCTTCACCCTCAGATATTTTCTTAACGACTATTTATTCTGCTAAACATTTCTTCTTTTTTGTATCTAACACTTTGTTTAAGATTACATTGAAAAGGCTACTAGTAGACTTTCAGCTTCAAAAATAGCAATGGCAAGAACAATTTTACTAGGAAATTGTTCTATGCTGGGACTATGCAAGAATTACAAAGATTTTAAACTCATCTTTCCATTAAAATTTTTTTTCAGGTTTCTCCCTAACCATTGAGTATACAATGTTTCAGAAATATAAATATAAATGTGAATGCCCTTCTAAATGATTGTTTAATCATTTAAACAGCTTTAAACAGCTTTTTTCATTTAAATATCCCATGCCCATGGAAGAGTCTAGAGATGTTCCAGCAAAGAAGTGCTACTCAATTTTGTCCTACTATTCAAGTCTTTGTATTGCTTTTAGTAGCCATGCAGCTAGGCTGATCGTCACAGATTGTAATGCAACCATGAAAGTACACCCATGCAGTCAATGCAAATGAGATGAAGCAATTTGGTTCTCAGAATTTGAGGCTGGACCTCTAGCACCAGAATCACTTGGAAACCGGCTGAAGACACATATTCTCAAGCACTACATCAAACCTAACAAATGAACAAAGGGTACTACCCAGCAGCCTGTGTATTATGAAACTGTCAAGATGATTACAGAGGAGAATCACTGACTAAGAAAGTCCATTGCTGGTAAGAATTTATGAGTGCAGCTTCTGACATTCTTTCAAGACACAATCCTATAGTAAACTCCCTAATCCTTTGGATCTTACAGTTTTTCCCCTCTCTCGCTCTCTTCTGCAATGTTCCCTGAGTCTTAGGTGCTGGAGTCTTTTGGAGATATATCCACTGGCAAAGGATGCCAAGTGGTCAGCCATGAAAACATACATACAAGTTGCACTATATAGACGCAATAGATTATATGTAGAAAAATAATTGCATAAACATATGTGTCTTAGCTAGGGGTTCCATTTTTTTATTGGATGTTTTATTTACATTTCCTATGTTGTCCCCTTACCCCATCCCCCACCCACCCAGGAACCCCCAATCCCCTCACCCCTCCTCCTTCTTCTCTGTGGATGTAACCTCTATCTACCCCCCCACTCCCACCTCCCCACCCTCAAAATTCCCACCCCCTGGGGCATCCAGCCTTCATGAGGTCAAGGTTCTCTTCTTCCACCTATGCCCAGCAGGGCCCTCCACTTTTACATATTCAGCTGAAGCCCTGGATCCCCCCCTAAGTGCTCCCAGGCTGGTGGTTTAGACCCTGGGAGCTGTGGTTGGTTGGTATTGTTGCTCTCCTCATGGTGCCGCAAATCCTTTCAGCTCTCCTTCATTCTTCACTCTAACTCCTCTATTGAGAACCCCATGATCAGTTCAATGGCTAGTTGTGAGCATCTACCTCTGAGTATGTCAGACTCTTGAAGACCTCTGAGGAGATATCCATATCAGGCTCTTATTGCTGTGACAAAACACAATGAACAAAACATAAATTAAGGAGAAATGGTTTTATTTGGCTTACATTTCCACATTGCTGTTCATTACTGAAAGAAGTCAGGTCAGGAATTCAAACAGGGAAGGATCCTGGAGACAGAATCTGATGCAGGAGCCATGGAAGTGCAGCTAACTGGCTTGGTTTAAATGACTAGGTCCCTTATAGAACTCAGGACCATCAGCCCAGGGATGGCACCACTTGCAATGGGTTGGATTCTCCCCCACTGATCTCTAATTGAAAAAATATCTTACAGCTGTATCTCATGGAAGCATTTCCTCAGCTGAAGCAACTTTATCATTGATGACTCTAGCTTGTCAAAACCAGGCAGTACAGCATCCAATAACATTGTGAGAAAAGAGACCATGAATTTTAAGGAGATCAGGAAGGGGATACATGTGAGAGTTTGGAGGGAGGAAAAGAGAAAGGAGAAATTATAATCTCAAAAAAAAATAACAAAAAAGTTCAATGCCCTGATTTCATAGTCCAACAGGTTTCTAACCTTGTCCCAAAGATTGCTTGGATCCAAATTTGAAGGAGAAACTAGATCCAAAGGTCCTTAAAAATTCTCACTTGAAAAATCCATGTTTCTTTCATTGTTTTGCTACTGCCTGCTGTTTCTTCACCTTTCACCCTTTCTGATTGCTGAGTAGCCACAGTATTCCTCTAAAGGCAGTTTTTCCCTGGTGTTAAACTCACTGTTAAATACAGTCCAAGGAGCTAGCTATCTTAGGATGGAGACAGACGCACACATAATCATAGCATGGACTGAAAGATATGAATTCCAGTAATGATCAAGGTGGAGATAAGTGTTGGCAAAAACTGGGGAAGGATTATTTTGTTTTGGCTGGGAGGATTGCAGAAGGTGTTACAGAAGAGATAGCACTTGATCTGAGCTTTGGAGGATGTGAAGCATTTTAATAAACTGAGAAGTGGGAGATTAGTATTTTGACATATACTCGAAGCAATGTTAGATGTCTGTAGGAATCTGCAGGTACAGCAACTAGAATTACAGTTTTTTCCCAACTTGCAACATTATCTGGTTTAAAATTAGTTCTTTCTAATCTACCTCAGCCTCACTTTTTAAAGCCTATAACTCAGATGTTTGTTTTTCACTCATTTTATAAATATTCTCAATTTGCTTCTTTTTTGGAATGAGTATCTAACAAACAAGTTGAAGTTGGTATATTTGTAGATGAGGAAGGGAATTTGAGAGTTAATAGCCTGTACAAGAGCATATGAAGGCAATTTCATTTTGGTGTTAGTCCAGTAAGTCATCAGAGCAGCTTTATTATCTTATGGATCTGAATGATGAGTTGAGGGATTTGGTTGGAAAAGAGTAGGAGAGTGGAATGTTAAGAGAAATTTCTAATTTCAATAAAGGAGAAAGCCTAAAGGAGATGAACATTGGTGCTCCTGCTTCATGTAGACTTAGAATGACAGGATGGATTACAGGAGTTTTTAATGGACACAATCATCCTTCATACCAGGGGATGTTGAACAATCCCTCAAGAAACTTTTTGTTGTCATAAAGGTGGTAAAATGGAAGGGAGTGGATATGGTGTGCTGCAGGTATCTCGTAGCTTGAAGTTCGGTGTAAATGTTACTGAAGACTATAAAATCACCAAACAAACAAACAAACAAACACCCTTCATCCAGTTCTACTAGAAAAGTCAGTAAAGGTTCACTTGAGAGACTCAGATTAAAAGTACAGTCCAGGCTATTAAATTGACCAAAAAGTAAAAAAACAAAAGTCACCTTTCAGATCCTGGAAAGGATGCAAAGCCATCAAGCAGAATCAACCATGTACTGCTTATAGGAATGTACAGTGGTATGGACTGTAGGGAAAATGGCTTGACATATATACTCTTATAAAACTAAACTGTTAATTGTCATAATAATTATACTCTTGGGCATCTTATTCAAGGTAAATGTATACTTTTTCCTTTCAAAAATCTGTGTACAAATATTCAAGGCAGATTTGTCCATAGCAATCCCAAACTGGAAACACAGATGTCCTGCAATGAGTACGTGGTTAAACAAGCGACGGTTTCATTCATATCATGAACCATTACTCACACATAAAAAGAATTAGTTATCAATATAGAGAATTTGAATGAATCTTTTGAGAATTATGCTGAGAAAAAAACCACTAAATCTCAAAATACCTATTTACATATCATTAAAAACTTTTATTTAGATAACATTCTTAGTATCACAAAATCATATAATATCAAAAGAGACCAGAATATTGGTTACCTATAGTTAAAAATGGGAAAGGGTAGAGTAAGAAGGCAAGTGAGTCTTCAAAATACTCATTTTTTGTGTGCTTATGGAATTGTTCAGTACCTTGAGTGAGGACAAGTAAAATTAGAGACAACTGAACAATTTTGTTGTATTCATCCAAAACCAGTGTCCTGGTTGTGTTATTCTACTATAGTTCATAAAATGTAATTGAGAGAAAGCAAATGCATGGTACACAGTTTCTTCTTGCTCTGATAGCATTCATGTGGCTTTATAGTTACAGTATGATAACACATGCATATAATGTATAGTGATCAAATCTTAGAAAGAATATTTTCTACCTCCTCAAGCATTACTTCTATACATTCATATACTTCTAATTAATCTTTGATATGTCACAGACCATTGCTACTTCCCCCTCTGGTGTCATAGAAATCTAGAATGAATTCTTACTTTCTGTGTTTTGAATAGCATTCGCCACACTCTACCTCTTCCCTTTCCCATTACATTCTAATTTTCAAATTAGATTGGTGTTTATATTTTCTACAATTTAATGCATGTGATTTCTTTTCTTCTTTCATAACGTGAGGGGGTTCGGCATTAGCCACTCTAACTGGGATAAGATGATCTCTCATTTTGGTATTGATTTGCATTTCCTTGATGACTAACGGTGTTGAATATTTTTTCCTATACCTGATGGCCATGTTTGTGTCTTTTTTTTTTATAAGTTTCTATTCAGTTCCAGAGCCTATTTTTAGTTGAATTATTTGTTGGTATCAAGTTTTGAGTTCTTTCTATATTCTGTATATGAAATTTTTCTCATTAAAATAGTATTTTCTTCCACTCTGTAGTTTGTCTCACAACTCCATTGTTTCCTTTGATGTAAAGAAGTTTCTTTGTTTGACACAATCACATTTCTCTGATTTTTACTTTTGTTACTGGTATGTTTAGGGTCTTACAAAAATCTTTGGGAAGCTAGAGAGAGAGTTCAGTTGGTAAAGTACTTGCCATATGTTCTAGTTAGCTTCAATTGTCAACAAGTGCTGCCAAGAGTCATCTGAATAGAAATCTCAATTGTTGAATTGCCTAGATCAGACTGAATTTGGTTATGTCTATGGGGGGTGTTGCCTTTATTGTTAATTGGTGTAGGAGATCCCTACATAAATACATGCATGTGTGCATGTGCTCGAGCGAGCACGCGCACACACACACACACATGCACACACACACACCCTATACAAGCACACATACGTGCATACATTTGTAGTATGTATTCAAAAATGCCCATTTGTTGTATGTTTCCTCTATATTTTCTTATAGTAATTTCATAGCTTTAGATCTTAATATTCATATATTTGACATACTTTTAGTTGATATTTTTGTATGTTAAGAGGAAGAACAAGTTTTGCACTTCTGAACTTACGTAGTTCTCCCAGCATCTTTTATTGAAACACTTTCTCCAGTGTATGATGTTGATGCCTTTGCCCAAATGCGTACGTATATGGATTTCTAGAATGTGTATTGTAGTGACGCTCATATAATTTTCCAGTTTTGCTTACAAAGTGCCACTGTCTTTCCCAACTACTTGTGCTTCACTAGACTAAACATCATCAGCTATCAGCACAAACATAGCCCAAGAAATAACTTGATCCTGTGTCTAACTATAGCTTCTCTCCATTTTATAATGATTATAGAGCCAGTGAAGAATATGTGAAACTTCAACTCATCCCAATCTTTAAGAATGACATTCCATGAAAACTGAAGTTTTGGAATAGATGGGTTTCCCAGCTTTACTTATTCAACATTTGTAATTAATATATTTCTAATTAGAATATTGTATCACCTTTGTGAATCTTGAGCCTGCTATGTATGCTCTTTTGTAAATTTATCAGTTAACTATATTTTGTTCATTAATGAGGAACAGTGATTTTCCACCCCTGTTGCAGTGGTGCTAGTAGCTTTGCTTCTAAACCAGTCACCACCATACCTCTACTACTAATGGGAATTCAGAGAACAGCAGATCAAACACATAAATCCTGCTTTGGAAAATGAAGGATGTTGCTATTTCTGAAACTATGGAAGGTAAAAAGCCATAGGAAAGGGTAAGGTTAGGTCTTTCAACTCTCTTCTGTTTGATTTATTTGACACATAGAAGATAATTATAGTCCACAAGTCAAGACAAGAGAGAACCAAAGTGTCAGCATGGTTTCCGAGAAACATCCGGAAAATGACATGGGACAAAAATATTACGTGTCTATAAAAGGTGAAACAATCTCTATTTAGTTAGTGAGCAATATGATAATTAAGGAAATTATTACAGATTTATTTGAGGAGAAAACTGGATTGAGACAAAAGAATCTACTTATTTGAGTCAAAGTGATGATATGGGTTGTAACAAAGATTATTAATAGTATGACTGCTTCATGTGGCACAAGAAGATACTGAAGACTGAGTTGACCATGAGGATTATTTATTGTCTTGATCCTGTTGCTAATATAAATGCCTATATTTACATTTTTGTAGAATATTTACTCTTTGTCCCAAGGAATGTGCCTACTTTATTTAAAGGCCTACACTAAAAAGTTTGTCACTCTTGAAAATTTCATACATGAATACAATGGAATATGATATTTCCATCTCATTACTTAATAGTTTAGTTCTGAATTTTAACCCATAAACAATAAAGAATACAGGGCTCCCAAATCTCTTGAGAGAATCAAATATCTTTTTATAGTGATGTAGAAAAATTTTCTGGCATACAATTTTTCTGACATAATTTTGTATCTTATGCAATTTTTACATGTACTCTAACATTAAATGTATAAATGGAATTTATTAAGAACTTTTGGGGAGTAAGGTCATTATCATTATCTGATTCACATCTTATAGCTAGTCAAGTCTCTTATAAATAAATCTAGAATTTCATCTTTTTCTTAGCATTGGAACTGCTCAGATAGATGGATATCATTTTTTAAAAGATCTGAAGGCCTTAATACTAAGAATTATCTAGTTATAATGGCCTATGAGAGGAAAGAAAGAATTTTGAGAATAAAAACGTGTTTAATGCGCTATTAAATCTTTCCAACTAGACTCAGGTCAATTTTAATAGCTTCTATTTTCTTAGACAAATGTTCCAATCATGCAGATTTTTCAAATCTATTGGCATATAACTGTAATTCTATTATATATTTCTTTGAATTTAGCCTAATTTAAAAATACTTATCTTCTTTTTTAAATAATATTCTCATTTACTCTTTGGAAATTCTGTACATTTATGCAATGTAATTAGATTATCCTGTGTCTTCGTTTAGCAGCTAGTGTATCAAAAATGTCAGAATTTAATATACTAATGTCATGTCACTGGTATGAAAAAAATTGGTTTTCAAACTGCTAAAATTCTTCTACTTCATGAAAGCTTTGTTCTTTAAAAAGTTAGAAGTGCCAGTTGTATGGATGATGTGAGTGAAACCAAAACCTCTTTGCCTCATGTTCTTCTGTTTTGAGAACAAAGAATCCCATCACTGAGATACTACTTTAAATTAAGCATCTAGAGGTCCTCAGGAAAAAAACAAATATGTTCTGTGGAATAAGTATCACAGTCTCCACTCTCCCTAAATGAACTATACATTAATAGGAAAATTGTCAGTCCCTACATGAACTGCAGACTTCAGCATATACAGATATCCACCGTCCACAAATGTATAAGTGTAAAGCAATTAAAAGCTAGTAATACTGTTTAGTAGACTCTAGGGCATAAATGAGATAATGATACTCCTTCCTCCCCCAAAACCCCATCAACTGATTTAATTTATAATTATAATTTGTCAGAATATGAGACAGCTGTTTATTACTTTGATACATCTTTACTTATTTATTTTTAATATCTTACTTATTTATTGTTAATACACCTTTATCACTAAGATAGGTCTTTAGGATGTCTTTGTATCTATCTATTCTGTTCTAAAGTGACAATGCTTAGTACTACTTAATGACTAAATGAAGGAAACTAATAAGTGAACACCCCTTAAATCTGAAAAAAATAAATGGAGTCTGAGTACAGGGATACATAGGGTGTTTATCAATGAGCAAGTAGTCCAGAATTTAACACACCATGTGTAGTTCTCTCTGTACTTGGGCTCATTAAGAATGAGTGAGCATAATAAAGATTGATCCCTTTTCCTCACTGGGAGTTTCTCTCTCTCTCTCTCTCTCTCTCTCTCTCTCTCTCTCTCTCTCTCTCTCTCTCTGTGTGTGTGTGTGTGTGTGTGTGTGTGTGTGTGTGTGCGAGCGCACGAATGTGTGTAGTGTAATGAGATTCTCTGGTAAGTCTCCTCAGAGAAAGGTGCTGATAAGGTACAGCACTTTAAAATGGACAGTAAAAGAAATCAATTGAAGCATTATCAAATAAGATTAGTGTAGAATCCCATACATTGTTTCTTTATAACCCAAGGAAAATCACACTTTCTTTATATCAAGGGTATATTTGAAATTTGATTGTCATTCATTCCTTGTTCTCAAGAAGCTAGCTTCAGAGGAATTGGGTGGAAGTGTCCAAGAAGGTTGAAGTTAAGGTCTGGGTTTTTTCTCTGTTATACATATTAATTACTTACCCAGGATAAGTCATAAGGGGTACTTTGCTGCCATGTATAGCCCTATATAAGTCTGACTGATTCTAAACTTTATTCCTAGCTTCAGTTGTAAGTTTCCAGAGTGAAAGAAGACTGTCTGTTAGATTATTGGGTTACAAATTAACTCATTTAGTGTTGTGAATTCTATTTGGATGTTCCTTTTAAAATGTTTCTAAAATCTTCTGATTTGTTTGTATCTCCCCAAAATGAAACCACACATATCTAATATATTAACATTGATGTTTGTGCCAAAACTAAACAGAATGCTTGATTTTAGCTCATGTCACCAAATACATTACTGCTTTGTAACATGACCTCTATTATTGTTTCCCTAATTCTATGATTATACAGTTCACAAAGAGATCATATTAAAATGTGGTCCATCTCAAACTGGATAGGATCTGAGATTCTGTTTTTTTCTCTCACTATCAAAGTAGTAGGCATAAACCACAATATAAGGAGGACTATATCATCCCACAGAAATGCTATCTAATCCTTAAATATCTGAGAATACTAGGAAAAACAAAAAGAGAGAAAACAACTGGGTAATGAAAATAGGACTATTTTTTTTGAGGCACTGGCTGCTGGGAGTTTGACCATGCTCCAAAGACTATATGGACACCACAAATTGGACTTTTGTGAAAAACCATTTTTGGAATATAGACCACAAAGGTAGGGGACAGACCTTGGAGGATTTGGAAGCAAGGGTGATAGGAGTTCATTATGTGAAATGCCCAAATAATCAATACAATTGCTATGTTTAAAAAGAAACATGTTATGGTCTTGATTTTTAAACACCACATGACTGGTTCAGTAAGTGAGTGAATAATTTCCTATTACTGGAAGAAAACCTCTCCAAATTAGAAGTAGATTATGTTGGAGGCCCACGATGCTGTGTACAATTAAATTAAAGGCACTAGAAAGAGTTGAGATAAGCAGCCAATATTCTCAAAGTACATTCCATTTCAGTTCCCATACGGATAGAGATTTTTCACTCCATCATGGATCCTCAGGTAATGAGAAAATATTCCCGAAAGTGTGACATAAATTGCCTTCAAGAAGCATTAGGGTTAAAACAAAAAGAAATCCTTTACCTCAAGGATATTGAAGTCATATAGAATTAACATGAATGGAAATAGGAATTGGCAAGGCAGAATTTTCCTTCTTAAGTCAGTTGATGAACTCAAGTCTGTTCATAATCATCCAAATATCCAAGTGTTCGAAGGCAAGATAGTACAACAGTGCTATGGTGTACTAGTGTTAGGTTGACTTGAATCAGGGAAGAGGTCAAAGGAATCTTTCCTGTAGTTATATTTCTTTTCTCCCTCTTTCCTTCTTCCCTCCTTTTCTCCCTTCTTTCCCTTCTCTCTCCTCCACTGACAACAGAGTCTTGCTATCTCATTTGTGTAGCTCAAGGAGACTCAAACTCCTGACACACCTCCTGCTTCAGCCCTTTAGGTACTGATTACAAAATTTGTGCCATAATATTTGGCTTTGCTCTGTTTTCTTGACATGAGGAAAGGACCTTGGATGAGGACGAAATTGGAACCTTTGATTCTTGAGTGAAGGTGTTGAATATATGTATATAATAAAAAATGAGCACCTACAAAGGATTCGGTGTATCTGAATTTCACTGCCAACATTGCTCTTGGATTTGGGATTATAGCTATAGGAATGTTTTAGAGAATTTTCCTAGGTAAGCATGTCCTAAAGTATTAGAGGATGTTAAATGAAGTTAGAAAGTTATTGTCCATGGCAAAATGGATAAGTAGATGTTTGGTTAAATATACTTACATAAATTTCACTAGTGTCAGGCTTCTTGAATTGTTTAGGTGACATCTTTCTCCATATAGATAACTTTCTTTGGATGCATTCTCAAAATTCATTTGATATAGACCATTTTTTACTAGTACCATTAAACAAGATTAATGTTCCATAGGTATTACTTTTGAAAAAGTGGCTGTTTTTAGAACTACTTCCAATTTTATCACACTATCACCTATTATAAAAATTAAGTATGGAATATGTGGAAACCATAGTTATACAAGTTTTTAATAAGACAGAGAGCAAAATTACTTTTAATTTGTAGCTCATTCAACTTTATATAAATCTGATTTTTAAACTTTAATATAATTTCAAGGTCAATACACTTTTACTGTATTATTTGATTTGAAGGATTAATAACAGCACAAAAATTTATAATCAGGAAAGTTACAATCATTGATATTTTGAAAGCTACTTTTCAGAAATCAAAGTGCTTCCTAAATTAACTTTTTAGTTTTCATTTTAAGTCAAGACTTGTCTTTCCCATTTAGCTTATTTCATGTTCCAGTTTGCTTACAGCTATGCTGTCTTTTCATTTTGGTCCAATTGTTTTTAAAGGTCCTTTGCTTGCACTTTTTAAATATATAAAGTGCAAGATTATAGAGCTAAGAAATAACCTCAACATCAGAAATAAATTTCAAGGTTGAAAAATGAGCTCCATTATTATGGTTAGATATATTATTGTTATCAAAATAGTCTAAGACTGAATTATTATTTAACTCTATATTTCCTGACAACAGTACCAATTTATGTGTATCTTTGTATCCTTGTTCAAAATACAATTTATGATGACTGTCTAAATGTCCTTAAATTGACTCCAAAAACTACAACTCATTGGTATTACAATATTGAAAACCAAAAGTATATTAATATCTCTGAGAGGAGGAGGTGATGACCTTTGTTGTACAAATTCATCAGCATAGCTGTATTAATCTTAGTACTTGTATAATGGTTATCATTTTGGGTGCTTTTATTGAAAATTATAGAAAGTTTTTTTTATAACCTTGTCTAAAAAAATGAGGGTTACATTGGATGACCTTTAGTGTTGCCTTCCAACTTGTTCTGAATCCATTAGCCAGGAAAACAATTACCCAAGAAAGATGCTCCTTTCTTCATTTCTCTTAAAGTGGGTTGTTTTTCACTTTTCAAATGTGCACTGATATTTTCTGAGAAGTCTATCTTATAAAATCATATTACTGATATTTAACGGACAAATGCTGGGTTTCTGACTAGAGAGTTTTATTGATTTTCTACAATTAGGAATAAAGAAAAGCTTGTGTCATTCTAGTTTTTCCTTTTACAGCTGCTGTTATTTTTAATATAAATATACAATTTTATTTCTCTTTAGGACTCTTCAAGGGAATAACAGTGAATCTATGACTGGAGGTAATAAGAGTTCAGATGTCTTGTTATTAGCTATGATTGCCAGATGGCTTAAGGAAAAAGTGATCATACTCTCATCCTAAGAACCTTTTTATTTAGTAATTGATGCCAGGCATGTGTTACCACCACTGTTCTCCATTTAATTACTTTTCTATTTTGATCAAACACATTAATGAGAAGAGTTCTGATAAATCATGTGCAAAACCAGCAAAGCACTTTGTTAACATGTGTTGCCCTGATTAATAGTAATAGAAAAACATAGCATTCAACCAACATGAACAAACACAAGGCTGAAAGCATGAAAGAAGTCTACAACTAGACTTCCGGTCTGGGCCGGAGCATAGAGCAGGTCACAGGCAGCAGCTCCGTACCCAACCCCAGAAAACCGAGAGAAAAAGGGACTCCCAGGAGCTTTAACTCAGGCAGCATCCCAGGTAAGAAAAAAGCAGCACTTGCCCCAAACAGGGAGCAACTGGGACCCACTGGGACCCAGGAATTCGTTCCTGGCCCAGAGCACGGACTCCATCTGGTCTGGGCCCGAGCACTCGAAGATACTGGGAGGCAGCTCTGCACCCAATCTCACAGAATCCAGAGGAAGCGGGGCTCTCAGGACCTCTCTGCCAAGCAGTATCTTAGGCAAGGAGGTGGCAATACTTGTCCCCAAACAGGGAGCAACCGGGACCCACTGGGACCCAGGAACTCACTCCTGACCAGGGACGCGGGTTCCTTCCAGTCTGGGCCCAAGCAGATCCCAGGAGTCAGCTCTGCACTCAATCTCACAGAACCTAGAGGAAGCGGGGCTCTCAGTACCTCTAACTCAAGCAGTATCTTAGGCTAGGAGGTGGCAATACTTGCCCCCAATCAGGGAGCAACTGGGACCCACTGGGACCCAGGAATCCACTCCTGACCTGGAACCCGGGCCCCTTCCAGTTTCCACCTGAGCACGGAGCACATCTTGCGCCTCAGCTCTAACCCCAGCAGCAAAACCCATCCCAAACAGTTCTGACACAACCTAGATAATAGGAAAGACAGGCCCCAGTCAGAGATAGCACAGATAGCACAAAAGTGATCCAGATGGCCAAAGGCAAGCGCAAGAACACAAGCACCAGCAACCCAAGGTACTTGCCATCATCAGAACCTAGTTCTCCCACATTAGAAAGTCCTGAACTCCCCATATCACCAGGAAAACAAAACCAGATCTAAAATCACTTCTAATGATGATGCTAGAGGACTATAAGAAGGAAATAAATAACACTATCAAAAAACTTGAGGAGAACACAGGAAAACAGGATGAAGTCCTTAAAGAAACACAAAAATCCTTTAAAGAATTACAAGAAAACACAAACAAACAGATGAAGGAATTGAACAAAACCATCCAGGACATAAAAATGGAAGCAGAAACAATAAAGAAATCACAAAGGGAGACTACCCTGGAGATAGAAAACCTAAGAAAGAAATCAGGAGTCATAGACACAAGCATCACCAACAGAATACAAGAGATAGAAGAAAGAATCTCAGGTTCAGAAGATACCTTAGAAAATATTGACACAACTGTCAAAGAAAATGCAAAATTCAAAAAGGTCTTAACACAAAATATCCAGGAAATCCAGGACGCAATGAGAAGACCAAACCTAAGAATAATAGGTATAGATGAGAGTGAAGATTCCCAACTTAAAGGGCCAGTAAATATCTTCAACAAAATTATTGAGGAAAACTTCCCTAACCTAAGGAATGAGATGCCCATAATCACACAAGAAGCCTACAGAACACCAAACAGACTAGATCAAAAAAGAAATACCTTCCGTCACATAATAATCAAGACACAAAATGCACAAAACAAAGACAGAATTTTAAAAGCAGTAAGGGAAAAAGGCCAAGTAACATATAAAGGCAAACCTATCAGAATTACACCTGACTTCTCACCAGATACTATAAAAGCCAGAAGATCCTGGACAAATATCATACAGACACTAAGAGAACATAAATGCCAGCCCAAGCTACTTTACCCAGCAAAACTCTCAATTACCATAGACGGAGAAACTAAGATATTTCATGACAAAACCGAATTTACACAGTATCTTCCCACAAATCCAGCTCTACAAAGGATAATAGCAGGAAAGCTCCAATACAAGGAGGGCAATCATACCCTAGAAAGAGCAAGAAAATAATCCTTTTCCATCAAACCCAAAAGAAGATAACCACACAAACAATGTCTCCACTATTAGCAAAAATGATAGGAAGCAACAACACCCTCTCCTTAATATCTCTTAACATCAATGGACTCAATTCCCCAATAAAAAGGCATAGGCTAACGGACTGGATACGCAAACAGGACCCAGCTTTTTGCTGCTTACAGGAAACCCACCTCAGTGACAAAGACAGACACTACCTTAGAGTAAAAGGTTGGAAAACAATTTTTCAAGCACATGGCCCTAAGAAACAAGCAGGAGTAGCCATTCTAATATCTAATAAAATCAACTTTCAGCTTAAAGCTATCAAAAAGGATAAGGAAGGGCATTTCATACTTGTCAAAGGAAAAGTCAACCAACATGGACTCTCAATTCTGAATATCTATGCACCAAATACAAGAGCTTCGAATTTCATAAAAGAAACCTTACTAATGCTCAAAACACACATTGCACCTCACACAATAATAGTGGGAGACTTCAACACCCCACTCTCAGCAATGGATAGATCATGGAAACAGAAACTAAGCAGAGATACAGTGAAACTAACAGAAGTTATGAACCAAATGGACTTAACAGATATCTATAGAACATTTCACCCTAAAGCAAAAGAATATAACTTTTTCTCATCACCTCATGGTACCTTTTCCAAAATAGACCATATAATTGGGCACAAGACAGGCCTCAACAGGTATTAAAAAATTGAAATAATTCCCTGCATCCTATCAGATCACCATGGTCTAAGGCTGGTCTGGTCTTCAAAAATGACAAAGACACTGGAAAGCCCACATTCACATGGAAACTGAACAACACCCTACTCCTTGAAAATCAGGTAAGGGAAGAAATAAAGAAATAAATTAAAAACTTTTTAGAATTTAATGAAAATGATGACACATCATACCAAAATCTATGGGATACAATGAAAGCAGTGCTAAGAGGAAAATTGATAGCTCTAAGTGCCTACAAAAAGAAACTGGTGGGAGCATACACTAGCAGCTTGACAATGCACCTGAAAGACCTAGAACAAAAAGAAGCTAATACACCCAAGAGGAGTAGATGGCAGGAAATAATCAAACTCAGGGCTGAAATCAACCAAATAGAAACAAAAAAGAACTATCCAAAGAATCAATAAAACCAGGAGCTGGTTCTTTGAGAAAATCAATAAGATAGATAAACCCTTAGCTAGACTAATCAGAGGGCAGAGAGACAGTATCCAAATTAATAAAATCAGAACTGAAAAGGGTGACATAACAACAGAAACCGAGGAAATTAAAAAAATCATCTGATCCTACTACAAAAGCCTATACTCAACAAAATTGGAAAATTTGGATGAAATGGATAATTTTCTAGACAAATACCAGTTACCAATGTTAAATCATGACCAGATAAACCATTTAAACAGTCCCATAACCCCAAAAGAAATAGAAGCAGTCATTAAAAGTCTCCCTACAAAGAAAAGTCCGGGACGAGACGGTTTTAGTGCAGAATTCTATCAGACCTTCAAGGAAGACCTAATTCCAATTCTCTTCAAAATATTCCACAAAATAGAAACAGAAGGTACAGTACCCAATTCATTCTATGAAGCCACAATTACACTCATACCTAAACCATACAAAGACCCAACAAAGAAAGAGAACTTCAGACCAATCTCCCTTATGAACATTGGTGCAAAATTACTCAATAAAATACTAGCGAACTGAATCCAAGAACACATCAAAACAATTATCCATCACGATCAAGTAGGCTTTATCCCAGAAATGCAGGGTTGGTTCAATATTCGGAAATCCATCAATGTAATCCATTATATAAACAAACTCAAAGGAAAAAAAAAACATGGTCATATCACTATATGCTGAGAAAGCATTTGACAATTTCAACACCCCTTCATAATAAAAGTCTTGGAAAGGTCAGGAATTCAAGGTCCATACCTAAACATAGTAAAAGCAATATACAGCAAACCAGTAGCCAGCATCAAACTAAATGGAGAGAAACTTGAAGCAATCCCACTAAAATCAGGGACTAGGCAAGGCTGCCCACTCTCCCCCTACTTATTTAATATAGTATTGGAAGTCCTAGCCAGAGCAGTTAGGCAACACAAGGAGGTCAAAGGGATACAACTTGGAAAGGAAGAAGTCAAAATCTCACTATTTGCAGATGATATGATAGTATACTTAAGTGACCCCAAAACTTCCACCAGAGAACTCCTAAACCTGATAAACAACTTTAGCAAAGTGGCTGGATATAAAATTAACTCAAGCAAATGAGTAGCCTTCCTCTACTCAAAAGATAAACTGGCTGAGAAAGAAATTATGGAAATGACACCCTTCACAATAGTCACAGATAATATAAAATACCTTGGTGTGAACCTAACCAAGCAAGTAAAAGACCTGTATGACAAGAACTTCATGCCCCTGAAGAAAGAAATCGAAGCAGATCTCAGAAGATGGAAAGATCTCCCATGCTCATGGATTGGAAGGATTAATATAGTAAAAATGGCTATTTTGCCAAAAGCCATCTACAGATTTAATGCAATCCCCATCAAAATCCCACTCAATTCTTCACAGAGATAGAAAGAGCAATCTTAAAATTCATATGGAATAACAAAAAACCCAGGATTGCGAAAACTACTTTCAGCAATAAAAGAACTTCTGGAGGAATAACCATCCCCGACTTCAAGCTGTACTACAAAGCAATAGTGGTAAAAACTGTGTGGTATTGGAACAGAGACAAGTGGGAGGATCAATGGAATAGAATAGAAGACCCAGAAATGAACCCCCATACCTATGGTCACCTGATCTTTGACAAAGGAGCTAAAACCATCGAGTGGAAAAAAGACAGCATTTTCAACAAATGGTGCTGGTCCAACTGGAGGTCAGCATGTAGAAAAATGCAAATTGATCCATACTTATCTCCTTTACAAAGCTCAATTCCAAGTGGATGAAGGACCTCCACCTAAAACCAGCCACACTGAAACTAATAGAAGAGAAACTGGGGAAAAGCCTGGAACACATAGGCACAGGAGAAAAGTTCCTGAACAGAACGCCTGTGCTCTAAAACCAAGAATTGACAAATGGGACCTCATAAAGCTGCAAAGCTTCTGTAAAGCAAAGGACACAGTCAATAGGACAGAGCGGCAAACAACAGATTGGGAAAAGATCTTCACCAACCCTACATCCCATAAAGGGCTAATATCCAAGGTATACAAAGAACTGAAGAAATTAGACTCTAGACAATCAAAGAACCCTATTAAAAAATGGAGCACAGAGCTGAACAAACAATTCTCAACTGAGGAAGCTTGAATGGTTGAGAAGCACCTAAAGAAGTGTTCAGCATCCCTAGTCATCAGGGAAATGCAAATGAAAACAACACTGAGATTCCACCTCACACCAGTCAGAATGGCTAAGATTAAAAACACAGGTGACAGCACATGTTGGCGAGGATGTGGAGAAAAAGGAAGACTCCTCCACTGTTGGTGGGATTGTAAACTGGTACAACCACTATGGAAAGCAGTCTGGTGGTATCTCAGAAAATTGAACATAGTGTTACCTGAGGACCCAGCTATACCACTCCTGGGCATATACCCAAAGACATTTCAACATACAACAGGGACACATGCTCCACCATGTTCATAGCAGCCTTATTTATAATAGCCAGAAGTTGGAAAGAACCCAGATGCCCTTCAACAGAAGAATGGATGCAGAAAATGTGGTACATTTATCCAATGGAGTACTACTCAGCTATTAAAAACAATGAGTTCACGAAATTCCTAGGCAAATGGTTGGAGCTGGAAAGTATCATCTTGAGTGAGGTGACCCAATCTCAAAAGAACATACATGGTATGCACTCACTGATTAGTGGATATTAGCCCAAAAGCTCACAGTTTCTAAGAAACTACCTATAGACCACATAAAACTCACATAGAAGAAGGAAGACCAAAGTGTGGATGCTTTGATCCTTTCTAGAAGGAGTATCAAAAGTTTCAACCAGAGCTCCCAAAGTCTAAACCGCCAGCCAGAGAGCACAAAGGGAGAGACTCATGCACCTGTATAGGGAATTGAGGGTGACCTTGTTAGACTTCAGTGAAAGTGGAGGGCCATGGTCCCCGAAGGTTTGGATCACCTACTGTGTGGGAATTCGAGAGCAGGAAGATGGGACTGGGAGTATGTTTGGAGCATACCCTCACAAAAATTAGGAGGAGGGGGTATGTGATAAGGGGTTTTGGGGGAGAATGGGAGAGGAGATAACATTGAAAGTTAAATTTGTATAATATACAATAAAAAAAAACACACAGATAAAGGGTCTAAAAAAGAGAGAGAAAGGGAGAGAGTTTACTTATTTTAAATTAATTTCAAAAGTTTCTAGGAGTTGCTAATTGGCTAAGATCCTATTTTAAGCTCTCCACAAAAGAATTTAAGTCTCTGTTCAATATTCTCAAGAGAGAGGTAAACCCTAATTTTCCTCAACAATTAATTGACAAAAGAGAGGTAATCTCACAAAAAGTAGAAGAAGCTATTACTATTCGATATATTATATAGTCAGATTAGTTGTCAGCAGTGCTATAACAGTCCTTTGACAAAAGATTATTAATATAGATTTATATATCCTTACATAGGGTCTTCATGACTCTCTGAGTGTGGAAGTAGCGACTGTTGACGCTTCTGCCCTGATTTTACAAGAACTCTGAAAAATTGGCTTTAAAAACAAAAGAGGGAGAACGGTACCCCCTCAGAAAGAGTCCCCCTGAAATACTCTCGATCATGCCTTGTTCACTTTTCTCTCTCTAAAGCTGAAAGCTCATGGCAAATCTGCTGCTGACTGCCTCTGGCACCACCAAGACCAACAAAACTTTGCCACAGATATGGGGAAGGACCCTCTTACCCTTAAAGGGAGTGACCCAGACCCAGTTCCCTTATGGGGCCGAGGACTTATATGCCTGTCTGATACCAGAGAAGGCACAGCTAACCGGCTACCAAAAAGATTAATGAAAAACATAGATACCCCTACAAAGCCAGGCCCAACCATATATATGATGAGTAACAATTTCCATCCAGGGAAGAGAAATCTCCCTGAGAATCCCCTTCGTTTTCCTTTCCAGGTAAAAATGAATCACCCATGATGTCTGCTGTTAGAAGTTCTAATCCAGATGCTGGCCTCTGAATTTATACTACTCAGACCTTTGAAGGGCCACTGACAAGAACATCAAACAGCTAGAGATTGACATCACTAATCTGAAGAAATCCCTTGTTTCACTGTCTGAAGAGACCTCCTAAAATCGCAAAGATCCTTATTGGACTTGATTTTCTCTAGTACAATAGAAAAGACTGTATACAGTTCTTGACTGTGTACAACCCTCAAAGAAGGTTGCCTTTACATATACAAGACAAGGAGAGTAAAAGAGAGCATGAAACAGGTAGTGAAGGCCCTAAGAAAAATCAGAGAGAGAAAGAGACAGATGAATTCTGGTACAAGAATTGGTTTTCAGCCTCTCCAAGGTTGTCAACCCTATTTCCTTCCATCTTGGGACCATTATTTGGGTTCCTTTTGCTTTTTTCTCCTGGTCCCTGGCCCTCAAATAGGCAGACTAACTCTGTGATACAACAGATAAATAATTTGGTAGCAAAACCTACTCAGATACATTATCATAAGTTAGCGATGGAGGAACACGAGACTCAAGATGAGGTTGTTTATTTATACAGGTTGTTTCCAAAACCCATGTCTACCCAACCTAAAAGGGGAGACTTCTGCCCCTAGACCAAGCAGAGAGGGGCCATCCAGAACCCCCTCTGACAGGCAATCTGAATTCTTGCTTAGGCTGTGAGGCTAAGCACTGCAAGGGAATATAAATAAAAGATAAAAATATCTCTCTGGGTTTCCTGAGGGACAAGCCTGACTGCATATGGGTTGATGTCAAAAGTATCCCCTCTCCAGGAAAAAGACATCAGGATGGGTATGGCCCTCATGCCTCACTGGACAATGACAGTGGGACTGGAGCCATTACAAGGTCCCCTTCAAATACTGGAGGTCAGGCCTCTTTCCCCACCTTCGCAAGTTTAGAATTGCCACAGCCCTTCTATACTTAGAGAAGGGAGGAGATGTCAGGGGCAGCCCTGCTTACACACTGAAGGCCTAGAATCATCCATAGTCCTAAAATCAGCAATAGGCCTGTCATACATGTATACTAACACCAAGTCTTGGGTCTCAGTGGAAAGACATTGAAACAGATGGCTATAAGCTAATGCCAACAGGCAGCTTTTGTGGAAAATCATAAGCCTGAGTAGTCATAGACCTTGTAAATAGGTAGCCTTGGTAGACAATACCAACTTAGATAAGGACAAGCGAGTCATAGGCAGAGTCATAGTGACTTGTCCCCTGAACCTTCACCTAGCAGATACCCAATTATGAAGATATCTGTATTCCCCCTGAACACCCACACTCCAGCGTCATTCCCTTCCCCACATCCTGCCTTTCTGTGTTTATACCCCTGTGAGAATTAATTATGATTTGGAAAAAAAAAGTAATAAATGCTTAAAACATAAAAAAAAGAAGTCTACAACTATAGATCACAGTGTCATTAGAGCATTCTTTCTTCTCTTTGATTCAAGATCTCTGCTTCCAGTTTGGGAAATGGTATGTGGAAGAAGAAAGCTAATAGATATTTAAGAAATCTATACTAAAGATCAGTATTTATTGAGTATTTATTATAGAGTAGGCAATATGCTTTTGAATGACTGTTATATTTATCTGCCCAGAAATGCATGTGACTAGTGATCCTCCAAATGTTCTTCATATAGAACAGCATTTTTCAATCTGTGGGTCACAATCCCTTTGGATGCATAGAATAACCTCTTCACAGAGGTCACATATCAGATATCCTGCATATCAGATATATCAGATATTATGATCCATAACACTAGAAAATAACAGCAATGAAAAAGCAAAAAAGAAAAATTAAGATTGGGGTCACCACAGCATGAGGAACTGTTAAAGAGTCACATCATTAAAAACTTGAATATCACTAATATAGAGAAAAGCCTAGCAATATATAGCTGTTACAAATTACAGAATTATTAAATAAGGTTGGACAAACAATTTTATCTCATCAATATTTTGTTTTGCTAGAAAATGATTTCTTCCATTGCCAGCTAATTTGAAGTCCTATATAAAAAGAGAGGCATATTGTAAAAAATATCATCTGAGAAACAGCCAGGATTGAGGTAGCTGGACTTTATTTATATACACATAGAAAATAATAGCCAAAAGCTGGAAAGAACCCAGATTTCCTTCAACAGAGGAATGGGTACAGAGAATGTGATACATTCACACAATGGAGTATTACTCAGTTATTAAAATCAATGACTTCATGAAATTCTTAGATAATGGATGGAACTAGAAAATATCACCCTGAGTCAGGTAACCCATTCACAAAAGAACACACGTGATATGCACTCACTGATAAGTGAATATTAGCCCAAAATCTTACAGTTCCCAAGACATAACACACAGACACATGAAGCCCAAGAAGAAGAAAGACTAAAGTGTGAGCTCTTCGGTCTGTATTAGAAGGAGTGACAAAATACTCATAGGATAAAATAGGAGACAATATTTGGAGCAGAGACTGAAGGAGGGATTGTGGGAGGCTGTCCCACCTGGGGATCCATCCCAGGTACAATCATCATATGCAAACACTGTTGTGGATGTTGGGAAGTGCATGCTGACAGTAGCCTGATATACCTGACTCCTGAGAGGCACTGCCAGAGCCTGACATATACCGAGGAGGATGCTCACAGCTAACCATTGAACTGATCACAGGATCCCCAGGAGAGGAGTTAGAGAGAAGAATGAAGGAGTTGAAAGGTCTTTAGTCCCCATGGGAAGAATGACAAGACCAACCAACCAGAGCTCCCAGAGTCTAAACAGCTAGCCTGGAAACACACATGGAGGGACTCATGTCTCCTGGTGTATATGTCGTGGAGGATGGCCTTGTTGTGCATCAGTGGGAGAAGAGGGTCTTGATCTTATGAAGGCTGGATGCCCAAGGGAAGGGGAATTCAAGGGCAGGGAGGTGGGAGTGTGTGGATGAGTAAGGGCACACCCTCATAAAAATAGGAGGAGGGATGATGGGATAAAGGGTTTCTGGGGTGGGAATGGGGAAAAGGATAACATCTGAAATGTAGATAAATAAAGTATCCAATAAAAAGAAAGAAGAAAGAAAGAAAACCAACCAACCAAACAAAAATCAGATAATGGAACTGGCTATCACAGTAGAACATTTGAGACTTTTTGGCAGCAATATAACATTACCTATATTACTGGGATTCCTAATACTTGTCAAGGACAAGGAACTATGGAACAGGCCCATGGAACTTTGAAACGATATCTTCATAAAATAAAAAAGAGGGAGGTATATCCCCATACATCATAAATTTATTTAAAACATGTTCTTTTTATTTTAAAATTTTTTGAAAAATTGGGATGCCAAGGAAATTTCTGCTGAGGATCTATGGCTCTCTACAACTAGGAATACTTATGTATAGGTGAAAGAGAAGGATCCACTTACTGGCATAAGGCATGATCCCAATCAGATATTTAATATGGGGAAGAGGGTATGTTTGTGTTTTTTTTCTGAAGGATGCTGAAGGAGCATGGTGGCTGCCAAAGTGACTACTGAGACATGCTGATGCCAGGACAAAGAATGATGCTGACCTGTGACCTTGTTGAGTGCCCTGACAATGTGGACTAGGAAGCTGTATTGAACATATGTTTGTGACCCGCTATTGCTTGCCTATATCCCTGATGGGACAAATTGCCTTGCCTCAAGATTTTAGACCTTGTGGAACAGAGAATCAAAAAGAGAAGTTATAATAACCCTTGTATTTTTCTTAAATGTGAACATCTATTTGGACTCAATCATGTACTGGTCTAGAAATCAATCCAATATTGGAAATAACAGTCTTCATTTGGAAATCTGCTTCTGGACATTTTCAGAGACATATTTGGAAGTTAGGTGCAGTTCTCTATATGTTAGCAAGAGATAAAGTTGGGGCATGATCTAGATTTGTGCTAACAAGTGTTAGCACATGTGTTAAAGATCTTTCAATTGTCAAGTTAAAATTACTTTTGTTTCTTCTACAATATTTAATGTAAATTGCATTAATTGTACATGTTCTAATTTTGTCAGTGTGTTGAAGTTGGGCATGTCAGTTAAAGAGGTCTATCAACCAGCTTTTATTTTATTGCCCTGAGTATCACAGAACTTTGGTATTCTGAAAAAAAGCTTGCAAGTACTGGAAGAAGTGAGGAAGGCTTTAAGCCGAAGTAAGAGGGTAGTGGGATTGATTATTGCCGGTATAACAGCTTTAATTACATTAATTGCTAGGACCACTGCTTCTGCAATTACTTTGACACAAGAAGTTAAGACAGTTACTCTTATTATTCCTTTAGCAAAAAATGTAACTAATGTGTTAAATATACAAGAAAATTTAGGTAGACTTTTGGAAGAACAGATTGATGCTTTTTTATTCTATTCAAATTATTGGAAGGAGGTTCAGAGTTTAATAGTAAGGAGCCATCTCAAGTGCCATTGCAAATATCATTGAATTCATGTTAGTTCTAAAATTTACAGTGGGTAGTCATTATAATTAGGAAAAATTTAAAGACACTTGCAGTGCATTTGGCATAATTCTAACACCTCTTTGGATATTTTAACTTTGCATAGTGCATTTACGAATTTAAAGAATGCTGCTCTGCTCAGCATTCATGTGATAGATACTGCTGATAAAATTACCCATGGCCTGAGGTCAGTATTTCTATTTTGGTCAAGCTTCAAAAATGGCATATATAGCTTAATCATGCTAGCCATTTTTGTCCTGGGAATACTTTTATTCCTGTCCATCATGCTAAAGCTTATCTTTAACAACATCAACATGTTGGCAGCCAAAGTACATGGCTAGAACCTGAAAATAAACCCCCAGACACAGTTATTAAATTAACAGGCTGGCAAGCCAAGGATAGGTAAGATTCTGCACAGAGCCTTACCAACCTAAGACAGAAGTGCATTGCTTTTGATAATGTCTATTCCTCGATGGGTAAGGAAGGCATTCTTGTCAGAACGACCTAAGATATGTTCAGTCTTGTTTATGAAAACAAAAGTGGGGGAGAGGTGGAGAACTTTTGGGCCTGCTTGGCAGGAATCTGACATTGGCCAGGGACAAGGAAATGGGCTTCAGGCAGGAATTTGACATTAGGCTAGAACAAAGAAGTAATTTCAGCCAGGAATCTAAATTTTAGGCTAGAACAAGGAAGTAGGCTTCAGACATGAAAATGACTTTGGGCTAGGATAGGGAAGTAGATTCAGGTATTTTGGTCATCCTGATAAGCCCCAAGAAACAGTGATCATAGGAGTGTTCATGGAATTGTGTTTATTGCCTTGCTTGTTCTTTGACTATTTGTTTATTGTCTTGCTTATTTCTTGACTATTTGCATCTATTGTACTGCTAGTTCCTCAACCTAGAACTGACCTTAATACTTGCATGTAATTAAAATGGTATAAAAGCAAAAAGGAGGAAGGGGGATGGGATAGGGGGATTCAGGGTGGAATGGGGAAAGGAAATGACATCTGAAATGTAAATAAATAAAATATCCCATAAAAAAAGGAAAAAAATAAAGTAGTTCTTATTGATTAAAACACAGCACAATATTGATTTTGATTGTATGCAAATAATAGATCCGTGGTGGAGGTAACAGTTCCTTTTATTTCATATGTTTTTAATTAAAATTTAATTACACATTCTTCCTTTTTTTCCTCTCTTCAAACTCTCTTATACTCGCCTATTCCTTCTTAAGTTGAAGATCTCTTATATGATCCTGTTGTAATGTGAGAGATCCATAGTACAGTAATTAGACCATTGGTCTTATAAATCCTGTTGTATTAGGTACAATTGCTGGGACATTGAACCTGATAGAGGGAACTTAAGAGTAAAGAGATTTATTTGGGCTCATAGTTTTAGAAGTTATACCCCACCATGATAAGTAAGGTGCAGTGCCTTAAGTGGCTGGGTTCATACTGCCAGGTGTGTAAAGCAGTTGTTTCACATTTTGGTGGATTAGAAAGGCATGGACTCGACCAGAATCTGGGTTGGCCTGTGACTCTAAATTACTCACCCCCAGTAATCAATCCTTACTAGCCAGGCCACACTTTCTAAAGGTTCCACAACTTTTGTACACACATACAAACTTTTGGGAACATTTAGATTAAAACCATAGCAGCACTTGATCTGATTATATTTATGCATGTTTTATGTATATGAATTTCTCTGTGTGTGTGTGTTTTGTAATTTCAATGTCTTTGAAATAGAAAGCAATGAAATATAACACAAAAGTCCCTCTTAAATCTACCATATCAACAAAGGGCATGTCCTATTTCTTTTAATCTGAAGTTTCCCAAGAGTATATAAAGGACATATTTCACAGCTAAAATAGGTTGGTATGCTCCCCATCAGCTTTAGTTTCCATCAAGTGTACCAAGGTCCCTGGCTGGAAAGTCTGTAGATGAAAAAAATTCCTAAATATTATGATGATCTCTGGCTTCTAACTAATTTCCAAGTACATTGAGACAGCTGGATAGTTGTCTACCCTATGTAGCACTTCTCTTATGAAGGATTGTTATCTGTTTGAGAAAATGTAATAATTAAACATTGTTTTGAATGCTTAGAAAGAGGTGCAGACTATTAGGTATATCTTATATTTAGAAAAATATTCTAAAGGTAAAATAATCACATAAAAATAAAAGGAAGACTGAAGAAAGTGTAGTAGGTACTAGAGGAGAAAAAATGTCATTTATAGATTGACATTTGCCTTGCCAAAAGAGTTCAAAAATAAGAAAAAGAAGATTTTTCACTTTTACTCACAGAAACACAAATCTAAGATGTTTTTTGTTTTTTACAAAGTCTTAAAGAAAGAAAAGATCCACATTATGTATGAAGCGAAATGTATTTCTCCATAAAATACAGTCAAGATCTGGCTTAAGCAAACAAACCAAGATACCATCTCATAAATTGAGATGCTCACAAACTAGTTTTTTTTAAACAACTATGTTTTTATTACTTGTCAGAAAAGCTAATGAGGATAAAAGTTGCTTTCAGAATCTGATAGATGCTACTGAGACTTCACACAACCAAAAGCCATACACAAGAATTTTCACACCTAATTTGGTTATGGAGCCTGTTAAAAAACACAACATTGCTGTGTTCTTTGGGTTTTCTACTCCCTCTTCCAAATTGTATGAAATGTTCCTCTTGTTCTCTGGGAATCTATGGGTCTTGTCATCTTCTATATTCTTTCTAAGCTTATCTTACAGTAAATACTTGCTGACTCCCATTTAGGACAATGAAACAATGAGATTAGGCTTTATGTCTGTGCATAGGAGGCTACACAAGGATGTAATTTTTCTACCAACCAACCACAGAGGTCTTCAAGAGTCTGACATATTCAGAGGCAGATGCTCACAACTAGCCATTGAACTGATAATGGGGTTCTCAATGGAGGAGTTAGAGTAAAGACTGAAGGAGCTTAAAGGGTTTGTGGCCCCATGAGGAGAGCAACAATACCAACAAACCACAGCTCCCAGGGTTTAAACCACCAGCCTGGGAGCACTTAGGGAGGGATCCAGGGCTTCACCTAATATGCATGTGACATAAAAGTAAAGGTGAACTCTAAGGTACAGGAGAGTAGTTGGGCGGGCAGAGGAGGAGGGACTAAAAGGCAGAATACTAGGGAGTTTAATATAGACAATGTACATGATATACTTGATACAAAGTGTCTATATGAAACCCAACTGAGAATATACACCAATAAAAATTCCATACAAAGTAATAAAGAAGTTTTGTACCTTAATTACAAAGAGACCCGCATATACATAAGCAAAGACTGAAAAAAAAATATGTTAAGGAGAAAGTATCCTAACTATACAGTGTTCCATTATTATGATAAAAACTCTGAGAAAAACAGCTTCTAAGAAGGAAGGGTTTAATTTGACTTACATTTGTAAAGGTTTCAGTGGATGGGCACTTAGTTTTTTCACCTGTATGCCTGAGTAAAGCATCATATTACAGCTCAGGGCAGCTGATGATGCTCACTTGGTGACACTAGAGAAGCAGGGAAATCGGCTAGAGCCCAAACATTCTCTTTAAGATCACACATCCAAAATTCTAACTCTCTTTAAATAGCTCTTACATAGTAAGAGTTCTAGAATCTCCAGAAAGAAGGGCAGGCTTAGAATGGTGACTTTAGGTGACATTTTAAGGCTAGCCATAACATAAGTATTTTCTACTCTAAATTTTCCAAATGCTGACACTGACTCTGTTACATTTTATGACTCAGTCATATATCGTAATCTGGCTTCTGCAACAGATAATTAACTCCAAGAAGTGTACTTGTAACATATTTATCTAAACACTTTTTGTTTATTAATTCATCTATACTTGATGAATAGATAATGCCTTATCACTTATACTTTAATATATACCTCTTACTAGCCATTCTTTGGTACTAATATTTCTCAGAAGTAAAATTTCTTATATGAGAAAATAACATATGAGTTGTAAAAGAGAATATAGAACTGTTTTTCTTTTTTTTTTAACTTTTTGTTTGTTTGTTTTTTTTTCGAGACAGGGTTTCTCTGTGTACTCCAGGCTGTCCTGGAACTCACTCAGTAGACCAGGTTGGCCTCGAACTCAGAAATCCACCTGCCTCTGCCTCCCAAGTGCTGGGATTAAAGGCGTGCGCCACCACTGCCCAGCAAAGCTGTTTTTCTAGTTTCAATTGTCATTTTGTTTGTTTGTTGCATGCTCATATTCGTGTACGTGCTGTGTGGTAGTGGTGTGTTTGTATGTGTATTTGGGGGATGTAAACGCCAGAGGTCAACAGTAAGCCTCTTTAATTTCTACCTAGCATATTATTTGAAACAATGTCTTTCACTGAACCCAGAGGTCACCAGTTTGGCTAGACGTGTTCCCTTCTCCACTTCACTAGACCTAGAATTTTAGGAACACGCTACAGTACTTTGCTTTTGTGTGTTTGCTTGTTATCCAAGCTTGGGGTCACAGGGCCCCAAGGCAAGCACGTTATCAAATGAGCTACCCTCTCAGCTTAAAGCTTGTCTTGTTTGTTTGTTTGTTTGTTTGTTTTCGAGACAGGGTTTCTCTGTGTAGCCCTAGCTGTCCTGGAACTCACTCTGTAGACCAGGCTGGCCTCGAACTCAGAAATCTGCCTGCCTCTGCCTCCCAAGTTCTGGGATTAAAGGCGTGCGCCACCACTGCCAGCAAAGCATGTCTTAAAGGACAACCTTCTGAGCTTCTCCACTCCTAGTTCCTGATTCAATAAGAAATAAGTATTCAAACTCTGTTGCTCTGAGGCCTGCAGTTTGAAGACTATACTGTCATATATTTCAATCTCCTTTAATTGGTTCAAAAATGTAAAAAGAAAAAATCCTCTCAAGTTTCCCGATTTATACTATTGATCTCTCTAACAAAACTGGCTTCATTTTATACTTTGCTTTTACTGATTTCTGACTTCATATCTGGCCTTCTACTAGCTCAGAATTCCACTTATATACTTATATTGTGTAATGAACATACTCGATTCAGTTGGTGTTTCCCTTGATCCTGCCAACTGCACTCCAACCATTGTCTTACTTGCATGTTTCCTGCGATGCTAAAGCTGTTCTTTTGGGTCCTCTTTTTTTTTTCTGTCCAGAATGCAATAAGATGTCTCATGTCCCAGTTTAATGATGCTGTTTGTTCTATGAAGCTAACAGTACTGTCCTCTCAGTGCTAGCAGGTCCATCTCTCATGTTATTCTGGTAATATCAATCACTTGTTCTGGGAAGGCCTCAACCTGATCCTTCTAGCCAGGGAAAAAAGAAAAAATGTGTTTTATTGTGCTTTATGCTTTTTGGAAAATGACTACAATAAGTAGAGAGTGAAAGATTCTAGGAAATTTTATATGTGGTGAGAATTACATGATGCAATAAATTATTATATTCCTTTCTCTCCTCCCAAGGCATAAATGTAACCTTTGGTCTATTAATTCTATCCATTTTGTCCTAGCTATGAAAAGTGAGTAGCAGAAAGATAGAGATAAATGTAGACTTCCTACAAATTCTATGACACCCAAGTCTCCAATGGAACGTATTCAATTGTTTAATTAAAAATGAGAGGGAGTTTATTCTTATATTGATTACTCTGAGTTATCATCCTACTGGTAATGATAAATGACTAACCCCTTGGACACATTCAAGATAAGTATAATTTTTGAGTTGGATGTCATCAAATAAGTCCTCTCCCATGCTCATAGCTGAGAGATTTCTTCAAGCCAGAATGATGCTAAAGAGATCATTAAAGCTGATACTAAAATCTCTCATTAACATTTCTAAGTCAAAATGAACCCACTTATACCTACAACTTTCTTATTTAGTGAGTAGACCAGGATCCCTGAATTCTCATGTAGACCACTGAGCAGTTCAGCTCTTTTGCTGAGAAAAATTTGGATTTAGTGCCTAGGTCCATCTGGAATCACTTCCATTTAAATACAGACTATTTTTATCTATGTGTGAATAGTTAATTTTCAAATTCTCATTCACACTTAGTCAAGAAACTCTAATTAAACTCAGCAGCTACACACAAACTGAAGCCATGAAAGTAGGAGGGGGACTTGTTGAGAAGAGAAGAGTCTCAATGGGAGAGGGAGAGAATGACAGAGGAGAGAAACAGTATGCACATGGGGACAGAGACAGAGGAAAAAAATACTAGAATTCATTGTATCAATATATGAAACACTGAAAAAAAATTTAATAATGTTAATACTTATTTAACTTTTCTATAGAGTCATCTGAAATCAAAAGTACATTGTTGACAGAACAAAATATATACTTGACAGATATTCCTTCAAGGATTTTGCTTTTTGAACTGACTTGTAGATTTGGTCAAAATCATGGTTAATACTGATTAGATTCAGGGGAGACACTCTAAGATTATCCACCAATGATTTAAAGCCTTATCTGTAGCCTTAATTAAGCCTTATGTCTCCTAACATCAGTGCATTCAAATAGCATTATTGTAGCTACTACAGAATCCTTCCCTGGAAGATCGTTATATTCTCATTTAAATGGTAACTCCTGGTAATCATATTCTGTTGTGCATGACCTTTGCTACACATGCACAGCATATGCACAGTTGGCGTGCCCAGAATTGAACTTGTGACCCACACCAGGTGAAATACAGAGCCTTACTGAAAATTTGGAATTAGGACTGATATTCAAGTGGCTACTAGCACTATTAACTTTAAAAGGAGGTAAAACATCTGCAATTGATGTATGATCATTTTTTTCAGCATATATTTGACATCAGAGAAGTACAGAGGAAAAAAGTCGAGAGAGGACAGATGATAAAGTTAGGGGAATACAGACAAAGTCTTAAGCCCTCTAAAACCATCTCCTTGATTTCTTAGTAGGAAATCATGACATTTACCCTAGATTAGTTTGGATCCACTAAAAGATATTTTCATCCTGTAAATACATGGAAACGAGTTCAAAGTAGTATGAATGCCTTCTCCAAACCAATGTCTAATTCCATGCCTCAGAAACCTACTAAATGTAACTGAATTTTTCATAGACACATGTGAAAGTACTCCATTTTCATTATTAATGAATTATAGTTTATGTGTGGCTGTGTGTATGTGTGTAGTATATTTTATCATTAAAATGATTACCTTCTTGTCACCTGACAAATTCATATTTTTAGAGAAGTCAATTCCTAGTATTAGTTTGTGACCAATTTATAATTTATAGTGTTTCTTCGCTCAAAAAAACTGACTCAGTTCTAGCATCTATCAATAGTTAACTGGCTAGGGAGTGGGGCTAAGTAACATCCACCCATATGAACTGGACTGTTAACTGATATTATGTAAGTCCTATGCAGGCAATCACAGCTTTACCTTGTGAGTACAATAGTCCAGTCATGTCCAAAAGCCACAGTGTCACACTGTCCTCTGTCTCTTACAGCTTTTCTACCCCCTACTCTTGAGGATTTGTCTGAGCCTTGGGAGCAGTGTTGTGATATAGATGTCCTGTTTATAGATGAATGGCTGAGCACTTCATAGACACTTAGTCTCCGCACTTTGTCCAGTTATGAGTCTATATTTTCTACACAAAGAAGCTTCTCTGATAAAGACAGAAAGGTTCACTAATCTATGTGTATAGGGAATGCATATTTAAAAGGTAGTTTGATACTGTGTTCATGATAGAAGAACAGTAGGTTCTTTCCTAGTTTGCTCCAGTATTTTTGCATGAAAGTGGAACAGAGATTGTTTAAAATTCAATTTAGGCTGGTTCTGGTAACTGAAGTACTATTAACTCAGGAACAACCACAACATGGCCATGTCTTCTGTCTTGTGATGACAGAGTAGGTTTCAGGAAAGGGATGGGAAAAATTGAAGAAATAGGTGAAGAGGAAGAGGGAGAGCAAAGTACAAGTAGGTAAGAGAAAAAAGACTCAAGTGGAAAATATAATGTTAAACTTGATTCTGAACAATGAAAGAATATTCACTCTTTCATTTATCGTATAGAAATTTATTGGATGCTTAAGAGGAATTCCACTGGAAGCTGAATAGCAAAGACACAGCTTGCTCTCAGTTTTCACATCATCACTCAGGGATCAAAATTTAAACAGTATTTAAACTAACTTGGATTTAATATTGCAGCTCTGGGATTTTTCATTATTATTATTGTTAGCTTGCTTATAATCTAGTTTTCAGTGGGCCTTCAGGCTTTATTTCTGGTCTATGCAACCAGATTCCACTTTTCACCTAGTGGCCTAATTAATCCCAGGGTGATCTCTCTCAGCCTTCACTAAGCCCTAGGTATTTACTTGATTCTCCAGTCAGGGATAAGTCCATGTCAGGCCTGTACCTGATGGGTTAGCTCACTAAGGTCAATGGCAACTCAAGAGATGGTGATGGGTATTTGGCATTGGGAGTTGGCACTGCATGCATGCGGGCAATTTGAAATGAAGATTCTTGAGTTCTTTCACAGTTTAACAATGTTTTCACTGGCAGGGGAAGTGAGGTCCGTGCAGCAAAACTGAATGGAAGTTAGAAAACCACCCAATTGTCATTACAAAAATTAGAACGTTATTGCATCTCTTCACGGGATATTCTAATAAGCCAATTATATGATGAAAATAAGAGATTTTCCTTTAGTGTACAACTTCAAATGAGTTCGACGAGATCCATAAGAATTCTTTTATCACCTCAGAGCCTGAAGAGTGATTATGTTGGATCAGCATGTCAACAACACATAAGTGAACGCACAGAGACATCCCTGATGTCAAACTTCTTTTACAATTCAGTGACATTCAGTCATACCTATAAGTCTATATGTTAACATAGTCTAACAACACAGACTGCACTGTAAGTATGGCTTTGGAAAAGGAGAAAAGCCACACTGATATGCTTAATTTTATAGAATTGAATACGATTAAAATGAATATAAATACAAACCAAAAAAAAAAAACCAACTAGGACTAGCCATTAGGTTTAATTATATGTCTCACTTTTTTCGTGAATGTGATACATGTGATACAATATCCCACTGTTGACAGAGGGAAATCTTTCTCTGACAGTACATAGAACTGCAGAATCTTTTTTTAATTTACTTTTATTATTTAATCATTTTCACAGTCCAGATTCCATCCTCTTCCCATCTGCTCCCCCACCACCACTCCCCATCTCATACCTCCACCCCTCCCATCTCCAAGAGGATGTTCCCACCCCCACCCCCACCCCACCAGGCCTCCTCACTTCCTGGGGCCTCAAGTCTCTTGAGGGTTAGGTGCACCTTCCCTCACCAAGGCCAGATCAGACAGTCCTCTGCTCTGTATGTGTTGGGGGCCTCATATCAGCTGGTGTACTGCAGAATCTTAAGATGTCTTCCTTGATGGTTCATCATAGATCACATGGAATGTGAAAGTTTAGGAGACACATTACCTACGAATTTAGGTAAGAATGCACAGTGCATTATTTCCTGAAAACCATTTTTCCTGACTAAAGTAGGCTATGTGCAGAAGTGGATATATGCATAGCGTACATAATGAACTGAGTGAGCCATTCCATTTATGTAGGAATAATATTGTGCTATTACTTTAATCTTAGGGAAATCATAATCTGTTCAAATTAATGTTTAGAGTCATGTTCTGAAAATTCAAATTCTTGAGCATGAGAAAACAAGTAGGAAAAAATCATCCATGCAAAAAAATTCTTCCAGCTCAGTTTGTTCAAGGCAACTGTCATTATAGGGCTATTGTGAAAACTAATGTTTTTTTATAGGATTTTAGAATAATGACCAAGAAGTGTATCAAAACTCACTGGTAATAGATCACAGCAAAGCTGAGTGCTATGTGGCTGTCTCTGATTGTAAAACTGCATTGGTAAGACTAAAATAAAATAGAGGGCACCTAAGACATCCTCAAATTTGAAAGTCTTTATGTTGAACATATCACCATAAGATATTTTGTCATCATCATTATGTCATATTCCAGATGTAAAGATGAGCACCTCATTGTCCAGAGAATATTTAATTCTCATATAAACCCCACGAGGTAGATATTAGTTTCCCCGTTTAAAGCAGAACAAATTCATAGAGCAGCAAAATATATATCTCTAAAACACAAATAATGCCACCTTTGGTCCCCTTCTTAATAGCACATATTTAAAAACACAAAGGCAACATTTTTTCCTAAATTACTCCTTGAAAGCACTATTAGAAAGTGGTTTAAAAATTTATTACATGAATAGTCATGAAGGCTCCCAGTTTTCAGATTGGTAGAATACAGATATATTAAAATGCTCTTTTTTTTTCTGACCCTTTGTTACTGTAGCAAATGGTAGCATTCATTTTGCTTACTGGATATCAGAGACGTAGAAAATCTAGAGACCTAATTATATGCTGATTTGAGGGCAGAACAAACTGACTGCACTCCTCAATACCCCCTGGATTAGTTTGGTTATTTAATGTAACCAGTCCTTAGTTTCTTTACTTGAAACTGATAAGAAACAATATACTAATTTAGTAGGATGCAATAAATATTACCAGGAATGCTGTATGCTGCGTACTATTATAGGATAAATGCTAGCTCTTATTATCAGACTACAATATTTATTTCTTACAACTAAATTGGTCCCCAGAAATTCCAGTTGGCCCTTTGCCATGTCCAACACCATTAGCTTCTAAATCTGTCTCCCTATGATAATAAACTATTTAATGGCAGATGTCTGGCAAAATTGCCGTTTTTATGAGTGAGAACTCAATGATGTTTTAGTGGGTAAAAATGTGTGGGTAACAAGGCAGACCTTTTACTGCAGGCCTTAAACAATTTTGTAATAGTCTAACAAATTTCAAAAGTGAAGTCATAAGGATATAAAGTAACTACTATACTCAATTTATGATGTAAATAGTAAAGGACTGACATATTCTGTAAGGGCACCCTGTGTAGGCTATATGCCCTTTTACTGAGGAAGGATTTCAACTCAGAATAGACATTTGTTTCGTGCTGGTCAGCACCCTGCGGTTTTGTTGTAATCTTTAAAAAGATTCAATAATAATGGATACTACTAGCAAAAATATATTAGCAATATCTCAACTGAATGGGTAGTAGGATTTAGGGATAGTTTTTTGAGTCTTTAGAAAACCGAGTGATAATAAATAGAGAGGCAAGGTTGTTGGAAAAGTCTTTGATAAGACATCCGTTATAAATCCAGAAAGGCAAAAGCTCTGCTTATGTTGCAACCACAAAGATTAATTTGATGTTGATAGTGTTAACCTGAACATCAAGTACTTGGTACTGGCTTTGCAGACTGAGACACACAGAGAGCCACTTTATCATGTTAGTGATGGGGTCTGTCATCTCTTAACGGCTCCTAGTTGATAAGGTCATGTCAAGCCATCCATCTTGAGGACTAATGCAATTAAACAACTTTTGGAAAGCTTTACACTGATGAGGCACAACAGCGGATAATGATTATTTTGGTAAATACCTAAGGTTTCATCCCAGGAGCTCAAATATTCTGTTTTTCCACACATCTAGGTCTCTACCACAAATATCCAGGCTTGGTCTTGTGTCGAGGCAGCACTCATTCTTAAAAATACTTAAAAATTCTTGGAAGCCCAGCTGTTATAGCAACATTGTTTCTTTTGATTTGTTTCAGACTAGAGCCTCTATTGTTGTATATTCCCTTCCTAACAGTCAAGACTGTAAGTACCACCTTCTGAAACAGCTTCTTCCATCTCCAATTCATTATTTGGCAGAGTAATCCAGAATTTATCACTTGAAGATGGAGTCATTTTTAAGTTTAAGTCCTTATAGTGTCAACTAGATTGGATTTTATATTCATACCTCAAAATTGAAGGAAAGGGACTATTTAGTAAACTTAGACATACTACATTCAAATTTGTACTATGAATTCTGTGTGTAATAGATGAACTTTAATAACATATGTAATCTGTTCGAGCAATTTCTCAACCAATAAATCTCATTATTTTTTTCTATGTAATGTACAGACACTACGTACAATGTGATATTTTGTACATGCAGTGAAATGGTTATCATAGTGAAAATATAAAAACTTAGGATATGTATCATTTCACATTGTGCCCTTGTTTTGTGAGAAAACCAAAGATCTACTCGTTGGTCACATCTATAGGACGCAACAAATTGGTTAATTGTGACTCCCATGTCTTACTTTATATCTGAGCTTTATTTGCTTATAAACTGTCCTTTGATATACACCTATATCTCTCAATTCTTCCCTTTTACCTTACCTATACCCCGAGTAAACACGTTTATTTTGTATTTCTGTGTATTTTACTTTAAGTGAGATTATGCCATCTTTCCTTCTGTACCTGATTCATTTCACCAAACATAATGCCCTCCATATTTAACTTGATGTATCTTCTTTAGTCTTGTGAGACTGAGTCACAGTAAATACGAAATCCTAGCTGGCCTTAAATTTGAAATCTTTCTGCCTCGGCCACCCAAGTGTTTGGATTTTAATGGTATGGCACAAGTCCAAGCTCAAATTTTTAAAAGTGTTCATATTTTGTGTGTCATTCTAGGAATTCAATTCAGAGATGCTCCTATCTTAGACATTCTACCACCGAGGCACAGTCACTGCTCCAAAGTCCCCTTCTTTTAATACTCTTCTTCTTCTGTATTGTACAATAGATTCATCAGCAGATATCTTTCTCTTCATAACATATTTGAAATCTCACATCATGCAACCACCTTTATGTCTCTCATCATGGTCTTCTTCTACCACATCCTCTCTAGATTTTTGTATTGGCCTCATAACTAGTTCTTTACCTCTGTTCTTACATCATAAAGGCTTCCAGTCAATAAGACTTCAGAATTATACTTTAAAGATGCAAGTCAGGCCATGTTGCTCCTCTACTAAAATCCTTCCTCATGTCTTCCATATCGTTTCATGGTTGTCTCCCTGCACTCCTCTGACTGCATCTTCTACTTTCTCCTTGGATCACTGGTTAAGACCAGAGTATTATATTTTAACATTATGTGAAAAACAGCATACATTAACAGCTATTTTGTGTGTGACTATTTTATTTTAACAGTATAATGATGAAGACACTGGTATTATATCATCATTAGACAGATTGATAGAATAAAAATGGGGGACTGGAACTGTGCTCACATATACATGATAGAAAGGATACAGTAAAATATGAACAATAGACAAGTGGTAAATGAAAAGGGAGATCCTGAAATAGTGCTCTTGTATAGAAAGGTTGGCACAGGGGATCAGAGAGTAAATAACACACATCTGTTCAAAACTGCATGAACAAGGAATTAATTTGGTATTGCCTTATACAATTATTCTCACCAAAGAAAACATACAAAAGAATTTTAATTATCTAATATCAAAATATGTGAAATGAAATAAAATTTTTGTACAAAAATATTTATGAAGCTATATAAAGTAATACAAAGTATGAAGCAGAAAATTCAAGGCTATCCTTAATTTTGCATTTGGGAAGGATACAAAAGGATCTACCTGGACACTGAGAAATTTCAGATATTTGTGTTATAGTCTCTTACTCAGGATTGTATAAATTCATGGATACACTTACTGTTCTTTGTATTGTGTAAGTTACATCCTTTTTATATCAATACTATATTAAATAATAATATGATGCTCATGCATGTGAAAATTTTCTTAGAACTGTGGTCTTAGTTAGGGTCTTACTTTTGTGAAGAGACACCATGACCAACAGAACTCTTATAAAGGAAAACATTTAATTAAGGCTGGCTTATAGTTTCAGATGTTTATTTAGTCCATTACCATCATGGCAGGAAGCAAGGCAACACTCAGGCACACATGGTACTGGAAAATCTACATCTTAAGTTTTTTATCTTGAGCTCAAGGCAGCCAGGAGGAGACAGTTCCACACTGGGCAGAGCTTGAGCACCAGGAGACCTCAAAGCCGGCTGCCCACTTCTTCCAACAAGGCCACACCTACTCCAATAAGGTCAGACCTCCTAATAATCCCACTTCCTATGGTCAAACATTGAAACACACGAATCTGTGGGGCCAAATGTATTCAAACTACCACAACTGTGCTGTTCCTTATATTAATCAAGACACAAATGAATATTTTTACTTAATTTTAATTTAAATTATATAGAATTCAATTTCCAAGTCATATTGTCAAGAGTTGAAATATTCAATAAACATTTATTGTTAACATATTAGATTCTACAGATTATCTGAATTCACAGTTCTAGAATATTCTTATCTCCTTAGGTTGCATACTATTTTTATCCACTTTTTACAAATGCAAGAAATTGATTGCCTTTCTGTACAAAATATCTTACAATTCTGTCAATATCATCAGTAGGAAATGAAGCAAAGATTTACTTCCTAGGGATTTTGTTGATCCTCTTTGTTAGAGGAAATGGCATTAACAAATTTGTCAGTTTACATTTCAGCTCATTTAACTCATCAAGTGCCAGCATGAGCCTGCTTAGATTTCAGCTTTAGGAAGTAAAAGACAACTGGTTTCTAGGCATACAAGTTCAGTTTGTGCCAACAAAATTGGAGCAGCATTTCATCTGCTAAAAATATCCATTGTGAAAAATTTTAAAGCTACACTTTCTCCAAGATAGAATGGTTAAGTGAACAGTGGCCATCCAGAGAGAGATATATACTGCAGAGAAAGAAAAGGGTCTTCTTCTCGTCTATTTTCTAGATTTTCCCTCCTCCAAGTACACATTGCCAAATCTGAGTAATTTAGATCCTAGGGCTTTTATGAGTGTCTGAATATGTGATCAAGAGTCAAACATATAGGTTTCTTTTCTGTTTTTCTTGCCTCTGTGGAGCAGAGTCTGACATTAGGGTGTGGATTTCTTCCTTTGTTTTCCACTATACATGTACACCTGAATGCACTAAAGCCTGGCTTCATATTTCTAATATGTCTGAAATGAGAGTACTAAAAATTTGAAAGTGGGGTTTGCATTTGAAGAAAGAATAAGTTGTCTTTTCCTCTTACTTGTGGGTCTAAGCCATGGATTTCTGAGAGGTTGCATAGAAATCTTTCTTTGGTATTTTAAGTACAGAATGAACACCTCTCCCTTATCCCTATTGTAGGCATCTTTAGACATTCCAAGGAGAAGAAAGGAGGTGAGCCTTCAATATAAAATTCAGGTGATTTTTTTTTATCCTTTGGTCACATTTATATTAAATAGTACTCAAATTCTCACCAGAACCCCCAAGAGAGATTATGAGAAATCGAAAGTTGAGGAGGGAGTTACGATTGTAGCAGTCTTGTGCTTAGTTACAGATGACTCTGGTAGGTCCTAGAATCCCTGACAAAATAGGAGTTTCCCACCTCTGATGAGTAGTTATCATGACATTAGCAGTAGGAATGCTAAAGTAGGAGGGACGGAGTTGGTTTCTGTCTGAGCCCAGCCATTAAGCAGTGTTTCATTTCAAAGTTATTAATGTTTACATGATCTGTATTTCTGAATGCCTAAAGAGAAAAAAATCTTTAAAAACACCATGTAATAACTAAAATTTGTTTATCAGCAAGATGCTTTTGTCTGATGATACTGCTAACAAGAATTCATTGATGCACAAGCAATGAAAATTCTAAATTGATTGCAGATTTTCATAACAGCAACAAGAATCTTCTCAAAATATTCAGATATTCAAAAATGTCATCAAAGTAATTCAAATTGCAGCCTCAACAAAGAAGGCATACTTTTCGATATTTTGATAAGAAGTTCAGGTTTTGTTTTTTACATTTTTTATTCATTCACTTGTTTCTGTGTTATTGTTCACTGTCTAAATTATTGGTGTCAAGACTGTGCATTATGGATGCTTAGGAGCTCAAAACTGTGTATAAAGGACCGTTAATCATTTTTGATCCACAAGTATTGTCTGCATGCTGAATAAAAAGATTTTCCTGTATATGGACTGCTAAAATTAGATATCTGTACATGCTGTGATTAATCAAGAACAAGGCCTTGTAAAATTCTTATTAAATAGATACTCAATTTTCATCCCATTTTCTCAATCAACTAATCCTAGAAATATAAGTAAAAATCATGATAATTTGTTTTTTTCTGATGATATAAACAGTTCTTCATACTGCCTTCAAAAGCTCATCAGTGTTATACAACCTTTGTTGGCATCATGTGGATTTGGGTCCTCTCTTAGTAGAGATTAATATGTAAAATTGATTATAATACAATTTTTGAGCAACAATAGCCACCCACTCCTGATAAGAGACCTTCAATGATCCCTAGAACAGCTTAGGAAATATGCCCGGGTTCTTAACAAAGGAGAGAGAATGAACCCTTACAAAACCTAAATAAATAAATAAATAAATAAATAAATAAATAAATAGAAAACGCTTTGCTTATCTAAAATGATTACCTACTTCCTGTTCTCCCAAAACTCCACAATTTATTTTCACAGATAAGGAAATACTAAAACCTAGAGGGAGCTCAAGACGTATTAGGCATGTAGTCTCCTACCCATATTTTATCTGGTACTGATTTTGGCTGTCTTAGGTATTGCTAGGGTCGGGATTAGGTATTGCTAGGGTGGGGAAAGTACCCAACTAACCTAACCTTCAGCATCCTCCCCTTTTAAACAACCCTGCTACTCATCTTCCTAGGGTTAAAGTTGTGTAAACCTGGGCAGGCAGCTCCCATTCCTCGATTCTGCAATGTGTCAAATATCTCTGTAGTTCTGGTTAAATGGGCAACTTTATCTGTTCTATTTCAGTGAGCTGAGATTGGGAGTTGGAGGGGCAGCAGGGAGGTGACAAAACTGGTGACGCACTCAGGCTTCAGTCCCATGATTAAAAGCTATGATGTGATGACTCATTCCAATGTAACAAATTATTTTCACAGTGAAATTAATTGGAAGACTGGGTAAAAGTACAATCCGATATGTATCTTTTGCTTAAAGTTTAAATGGCAAGGACAGGCAATTTTCCTCAAAATAAACTCCTTTTGTATAATGAACTCCTTTAGCTCACTTCTATTCCACAGTTTTCACCTCAAATTTTAGTTCATTAGCTGGCAAAATCCATGTTGCTGCTAATAACTTGGAGAAGAGTGAATCAGAGAATCTGTGGCTAGATCAAAAGCAACATCAATGATAACTAAAAACAGCAGCAATAAGCAATATCCACTTCTCTCTCTCTCTCTCTCTCTCTCTCTGTGTGTGTGTGTGTGTGTGTGTGTGTGTGTGTCTTCTGTCTGTCTGTCTGTCTGTCTTCCCCTGTCTCTCTCTGTACCTTTCTCTGTCTCTCTGTGTCTATGTCTTCATGTCTCTGTGTCTCTGTCTTTGTCTCTCTCTGTCTCTCTCTCTCTTTCTCTTCTTGCATATTAACAGAAATAATGGAAATGATGGAAAAGAATGGAAGGCAAACATAGGAGAGAACAGAAACATCTCTTTCTTTTGCATTTGCATCTCTGGGTTTTGGTGGACATTTTTAAAGGCTAGCTTGTCTAAATGGGCATAATGATGGCCAGCTTCAGCTAGCAGTGCACACTCCACACATAATAAGTACTCAATAAATATTTATTAACAGCAGCTGACCAATTCAAGTTCAATTTTAGGAGACTATTCCTGATTTTTCTTTCGTTTTTCACTACCAGTCTCCCTCTAACTGATTTTAGGTCTCAAAATTTCTTTAACTAGGCTGTAGTCTGAGATTTGGATCAAAATCACTATAAAATATGCTTACTTAACTTTGGCACTATGATAAGAAAACAATGTCCTTCTGGAGGGAAACATAACACACAACACATGCAATTGTGAAGTTTGACTATTATGTTCAAAATATTATTTTTAAAAAGGAAGTTCTTATTTAAAGTTTATTTTACCGTGTGTATTTTCTCTAGAATGGCTCAAAAAATCACTCTTTCCCTTTTGTATATTTACCTAAAGATTCATCCAAGTTATCCTATTATAGGTATGCCTACTCGCCCACATTTATTGTAGCATGCTTCACAGTAACTAACGTAGGGAACCAACCTAGGTGTTTAATAACTAGGGATAGAATATAATATACATACACAATGGAATATTTTTTAGTCATGAAGAATAAAGGTATGTTAGAAAAATATATACAACTGGAGATAATTATATTAAGCAAACTAGTCTCAAAAGAGAAATATCACATAATTTTATCCATTGTTCCCAGATGTATGTATGTATGTATGTCTGTATGTATATATATATATATGTATTAGGTACTTATTATGTCTGGAGTGTGCACTGCTGGCTAAAGCTGGCCATCATTTACACATTTAGAGAGAGAGAGTAATGTACAGCAATATATGATATATGATGCCAAAAGTAGAAACAAAATCCTCTATACGAACAAGGAATTTAGTGGAATGATCAGGTGGAGAATCTAGTGGGGAAGGGAAATACAGAATGGGACATACTCAGTACATTTATACTTGTAGAAGAATGTTGTTATATAACACCATTCCGTTTAGAATGAGTACATGCTTATGAAAGATTTTTAAAGGTGTATTTTACTTACAGTTTCTACATTTTGTAAAATTATTTTCTGGCTATTATTGCAAAAGGGAGGCTACACATTCCTATAGTCTTGTTCACTGCTTTTATAAAGCCATCTTCATTATTTCTTTTGTAACGTTCCTAACATTTCCAGTAGGTTTCATTGTAATTATAATTGTGAAAGAGGAATATATTAACTCCTGGAAGAGATTTCAAAGTATTGGAAGAAGAATCTCATTATTTCTTCTCCAGTTTCAAATTCAATTTTGTGATAACTAAGTCAAATTATGAATCATTTGTCCTTAAACTTCAGACTATACAAGAATTCCTTAGAAAATGTGGTAAGACCTAAGAGTCTACATCTAACCCCAGAGGTAAGATTCAGAAGGGATTGCCTGGACATCATGATCTTTACACAGTCCCTACCTGTTGCTGATACAAGTCACACTTTGGCAGGTACTATTCTAAATGCTTGGATGGGTCAATGGAGCTGTGTAAAACATAGGCATCTTCCAAGATGTGTGTGTGTGTGTGTGTGTGTTGAGACAGGGATATGTTACAGCTTAGCTGTGCAAAGGTTATCCTGGGAGCAACTCTAGTTTGACTAATGTTTTCATAGATGAACACGCAACCTATGCATATTATTTGTGGTTGTAAAATTCCTCTTTTACACTTCAAATATATATAATATAACTTTTTAAGGAAAGTCTGTTTTTTTTTAACTTGGGAACTACTGTGTCTAATAAAACTTGAGTTCATGCCAGTAAACAGCGGTAAAAAAGAGGAAGCTCTAAAGCACATCCAGTTACTTTGTATGGTTTAAACTGTTCTAGCCTAAAATGAAAGGGTGACATCACCCCCTCCCCCCAAGCAAAACAGAAAGGCTGAAAACAGTATGGGGAGGATTTTCAGTTAACTCACACAAACTCTTTATAAACTTGAGTTTTGCAGTAGCTGATCCTACAGAATAGCAAGCTCTCAAGAAAACAAGAGATGACTCATAAGAGATGAGGTACCTTGAGTGTCATTGAGATCCATCCGTATCATCTGCCTTCCTCATGGTGGTAATTTATCTGCTCTGTTATCTACAAGAGCAACTGAACTATGTGCTAAATTTCAATGTAAAAGTATTGAAGATTTCTGGCCCTTTCTGAGATGGAATTTGTATACTATACCAAGTTTTCTCACTAATTAAAACTGAAAACACTGGACAAGCTTCATAAATTAATTATCTGAGTATGGTTAAGAAAAAAATCACCCATGAAAACACATATTCTTTGTTCTTTTTTTAATTGGATATTTTCTTTATTTACATTTTAAATCTTACCCCCTTTCCAGGGTCCCCCCGGAAATCCCCTATCTCACCCCCTCCCTTATTCCATCCCCCCTTCCCTGCTTCAGTGAAGTTGCTCCCCCACCCACTCACCCACTCCCACCTCACCGCCCTCGAATTCCCCTACACTGGGTCATTGAGCCTTCAGAGGACCAACAGCCTCCCCTCCCACTGATGCCTGACAAGGCCATCTTCTGCTACATATGCAGCTGGAGCCATGGCTCCCTCCATGTATACTTCTCGGTTGATGGTTTAGTCTCTGGTAGCTCTGGAGTGTCTGGTTGTTTGATATTATTTTTCTTCCTATGGGGTTGCAAGTTCCTTCAGCTCCTTCAGTCCTTTCTCTAACTCCTTCATTGGGGACCCCATTGGGGACCCCATGCTCAGTCCAATGGTTGGCTGGGAGAATCCACCTCTGTATTTGTCAGGCTCTGACAGAGTCTCTTAGTAGACAGCTATATCAGGCTCCTGTCAGCATGCACTTCTTGGCATTGGCAATAGTATCTGGGTTTGGTGACTGTATATGGGATGAATACCCAGTTGGGGCAGTCTCTGGATGGCCTTTCCTTAAGTCTCTGCTCTACACTTTGTCTCTGTATTTGCTCCCATGATTATTTTGTTCCCATTTACGAGAAGAACTGAAGCATCTACACTTTGGTCTCCCTTCTTCTTGAGCTTCATGTAGTCTATGAATATTGAATCTTCAGAAAATTAGTCCTTTGAGAAATGTAAATTAAACCACAGCACAATAAGCTATCCCAACATAAGTACCGAAACGAGTTCTAAAATACGTGACAATGAAAAGCAAAAGTGAGGATGCAGGATAAGTACAGTGCTCTTGCGTTGATGATCAAAATTAAAAATGGCATAGTCACCATGGAAAACAATTATGGAGATTCATAAAGAGATACCAAATGAACCAATATTTCTAAGTGAATATCCTATTTATTAGTCCACTGTTTCTGCTACAACAAAATATCTGATGCCGTATAACCTATAAAGAACAAAAATGTATTTCTTGCAGTTGCAGAGATTGGAGAGAATAAAATCAAGGCACCTGCCAACTTACCATAGGATGCAGTCCTGGTCTATGTTTCCAAGATGGCACCTTTCTGATGTATTCTATAAAGGAGATTGACATTTTGTCTTCAACCACTAGAAGGCCTGAAAGGTGTAACTCCTTCCATTGAGACTTTTTACAAGGTTCTAATCCCATTCGTGAAAGTGGAACTTTCAGAATCTAATCACTACCTTAAGGACAAACTTCTTAGTATTTTATATTGGATCACAGGTTACAAAAGTACATATTGAGTAAGCACATAAGTTAAGATTACAACAATATGTGAAAACCTATAAATAAATATTTAGAGAAGTATTGATATAAAAAATAATCCAAATGCTTTCAAGATATTAATTTATTATGTTATGATATAGTTGTACAATAGAATACTACTAGAATACTACTCAGTAATGAAAAGAAACCAAGGCTCTAAAAGTAACATGAAGTTATCTCAAATGTTTCTGTTAAGTAAAAGAGAGTTAGCTATGAACCTAATGCTCAAACAAGCTTCTACAGCTAGTACTAAATTTCAGAATCAAAAGTAAAAGGTATAATAAAATGGTCTTAGCTCCTGGGGTAGTATTGCCTTTTATGGGGGAGTGGGAGGGTGGGACGGAGCACATCTTCATAAGGAGCATGAGGAGGGGTATGGGATAGGGTGTTCCTGGGTGGGGCAGGGATGCAGAAAGGGGATTATATCTGAAATGTAAATAAAATATCCAATAAAAAAAAAAGAAAGAAACATCGAAAAACAAACAAACAAACAAACAAACAAAAGCAGGCTTCCCAAGGGATACCCACTGAACATGGACTAAAAAGATTTAGTAAGACAGGGCACTCATCAATTGCCCCCACTCTCATATCGAGGCTGGATGAGGCAATCTAGTAACAGGAAAAGAGTCACAAGCACCGGCTATTTTATAAATGAATGCCTACACCAGGGCAAAAAGAGAAGATTTAAGTGCATTTCTTCTTGCTTAATGATACCTTCGGAAGTCATGATTACTGTGAACCTGGGAAACAAAAGTCCATTGGAAAGAATTGAACTGGATCTCTGTGTTCTTTTTTTTCTTTTTAATTCATGTATGTGAATTTCTAGCTGCTTTCCACCCTGTTTTGAGACAGGGTCTCTTGGTTTCACTGTTGCATGTGCCAGTATGACTGGCCTGTGCACTTTGGGGAGTCCCCTGTCTCATCCTTCCATCTCCTTATAGCAGCATTAGAATTACAAATGTGCACTATTGCATCTGGCTTTAGATGGGGTCTAGGGATGCAAATTCAGGTCCTTAAGCTTATAAGTACTTTTCTAACTGAGCCATCAGGATAGCTCTGTTTCTTACAATCTAAGATGACTATGAAAAACAATAAACCTTTGTTCTAAGGCAGCGGCTTGTGAGCTGACAGTCACAGCTGAGAAGAATCCATTATGCTTTGGGGCAAGAAGAGGAAAGAAAGCAACATGGATCAAATTCATGACTCAGCCCTAAGGAGAAGAAGCAGGCACATCAAGTTCCAGTCCAGTGAGAGACCCTATCTCAAAAAAAAAATTAAGTTATGGATAGTACTCAAGGAATTACCCCCAAACCTGTCCTCTGGCCTCCACACATACAAATACCTACAAGATATGTGTATCTACACACATGAGAGAGAATCAATCTTGAAAATCAGTGGTTTATATGATCCTGATTTCCAAAATTATTTTTTCATGATTGGCTCAAATTGTTGGGAATCCTCCACAATCCCCACATGCTTTTATTCTAAAAAGTTCAAACTCTTTTCTGGGTTCTTTATTAATCCCCACCATATGTGCAAGAGGCAACCACTGCCAAGTGTCAGGCCCATTTTATAGAGAGGATTTGGGCAGCTTAATGGAAGGCATGTCAGTCACACCCTCAAAGGAGTGAGAATCCAAACCAACTGTGAGCCCGGACTTACTGTTTTCCCTGCTGTTGCCCTCTTTATTAAGAAGTGTGGCTTCTCTTGGTTCCCCTCTGGTGCTGTTCTTTGGATGGTTACTAGGCAACTTGAGCCATCACAATCTGAGTGGTTCAAAATACCAACACATCAAAATCTTAGAAAAATAATGGAAAACTTCTTCATTGTATACATGTTAAATTTAGTCAAATTTGTCACTGCAGCTAGAATCAGCTGTGTGTGTGTGTGTGTGTGTGCATGTGCACACACACATTGGTGTAGCCTCAAATACTATGCATCTGATAGACAGGGTTAATTATAAGCTGCTAATCATTATAGATATCTTAGAGCACACAAAAGGAGAAACAAAATATGGATGGTTTGCTCTAGAGAGGTTAGATCCCAGCACACTGAAATAAATACTTGTAGCATGCAGAAAAATGATGTAAAGGGTATGATGAGAGGTCAGTATAGAGGAAAGAAATCATACAATAACCAGGCACCTGATCTCAGCTTCCTTGGCATTCTGTGGCAATTTCAAAATGAGAAAGCAAAAAGGTGAAGGAAGAGAGAACAAATCATTAAGTTATTTAACTCAGAAACAGGAACAAATTCCTTAGAAGAGGCAGAGTGGGAAGTCTTAGAACTCAGATTGTGGATCTGTACAGATTTTGTTATGTGAAGAAAGTTTTGCCCTTGAGGACAGAGAAGGTTATGGAAATATTGTTATGGACTTTCAAACAGCAGTTGAGCCCCAAGCCTTGGTGACACAGTTACATAGAAACAGACAGTTTTTACCTCCCTAGAAGACACAAGACATGGTCCAGGGAGAATGTTTACTCTGTTTAGTAATGGGGGAATTTGTACCCAACCTTAAAATGAACACAAAACTCAAAGGAAATCAGTGTGGAGATTTCTCAAAGAGCTAAAATTGAATCTACCATGTGACTCAGACATAGCATCTATATTTGATCAGCCACAGTCATTGCAGGTAAATTGCAGGAACCAGAAAAGATCATACTGAGTAAGGAGACCATTGTGAAAGAGGGGACAGAAAATTTGTAAAGAGCCAGAAAAGGGGGAGTTTATTTTGAGTTTGAGTCTCCAAGTCAGAAGATACATTCATAAGGTCTCACCAACATGACTACATAAACATGTGCTGAACAAGGACAATAATAGACAAGCTAAAGTGGACAGGGAAAGCCTAAAAGCTAAACCCTACACAAAGAAATACAGGCAACTAAGCAATACTGAAAGCTGGAGAAATTATCTACCCCAGGGAAGAGCACCCCAAATGGTTATTCAATACCAAGTGGTCATTCATGAAAACACACATAAAGATAACATTTTACAGACTGGACATAGTATATTTATGCATTTATGAACATATACATACATATGTATATATGTATGATGTATGTATGTATATATGTATGTATGTAACAGCAGTTAATGATAAAAGGGGCCATGAATTTGAGAGAGAGCAAGCAGGAGTATGTAGGAGAATTTTGGGGGAAGAAAAGGGATGGGGGAAATGACATAGTAATATCATAACCTAAAAAATATTTTGAAAATTACAAGTAAAATAAAAAACTTTAAAGAGAAACAATGGCCTTCTATAAGCACTAGAATTAAATACATTTTTTAAGAAAACAGTTGGTTTATAATGAAACCAGGCAGAGATAGAAACAGAACATATACTTATATACTCTGTTAACAACTGAAACAAAATGAAACCATGAGAAATACAAAAATTCAATAACCAAAACATGAAATTTATTTAAAGAGTTACACATTTTATTGAGACACATCAAATAAGACCTACAGAGACATCCCATGTTCCTTGACTGAATATAATACAACTGCTACCCTCTCCCAAATAAGTATGTATGTATTTTAGTACAATTTTTAAAATAAAAACATTGAGTAGGATTTAATTAGACAAAACAATTTTCTAAGTGCATATGAAAAATCTGGACCCAGCAACATCTTTTTATAGATGGCTGAGTGAATTTGCAAACCAGAGAACAAACAATGTATGTGAGACACCCAAGTATGCAAAAATTGCCAAGAATGCTTTAGCAAAACTAAAGAATAAAGACTTTTTTTCTTCTATTAATATCAAAGATTGGTATATTCTAGATGCTTCCTCTCAGCATCTGTTTTGAGGAACTCAGCATGACACAGTTATTATGATCAGTTCAGAACTGACACATATTTCGGTAAGCATATCAGAATGTAAGTCAGTTCTATGCTTATGAATTAAATAAAGAAGCAGGTAGGGATGTGAGCTTCAGCTTTTTACAGCTATAGATTGTAGTCCAGTGGCTATCAACCTGTGGGTCATGACCCTTCTGGGGGCAGAACAACCCTTTCATAGGGGTTAGGTAAGACAGCTATTTTACAATTCATCACAGTAACGAAATTACAGTTATTAAGTAGTGATGAAATAATTTTATGGTTGGGGATCACCACAACATGAGGAACTATATTTCAGGGTGTCAGCACTAGGAAAGTTAGCCTAGATGGTTGGGCCTCAGTTGAGCTATGGGTCCTGAAAGCATTCCTGAGATCACTCTGCCTCTGCATTTTGCTTTTTTAAACATTTGACACTGTGACCTGATCCTCCTTCTCATCTGCACACTTGGCATTGTTTTTCTATTCGGTTCCCTGCTTGGCTTGTAAGTCTGTGATCTGGCACTGCTCCCAGGGCTTTGTTCTGGCTTGGCCACCTCTATGCTCCACTTGGCTTTGACCCAAGAGCCAGCAAATTTTCCCACTTGCTTCATTCTTACGGTTGTCCAGAATTCCAGATTTAGTCACAGCCGCATTTGTAATTATACTGTTCCCTCCCTAGAGTTTAAAAAAAAGGAAAAAAAATGTTCTCTAGTGGATTATGACAAGTGGCTAGACTCTGAGAGATTTGAAGGTTGAGAGCCTGTCTTATTTATCAGCCCGGCATCTCAATCATAGCTTCATTCCTTTGCTCAGGCAGCCGTGCAAAGGACGGCAGTCTGGGCTTAAACTATAGAAATGTTTTTCTTCAAGGTTCTGGAGGAAAGACATCTGAGATCAAGCTGTCACCAGAGTTGGTTTCTTTTAGAGCCACTCTCTGTGTGTGACTTTCAGACAGCTATCTTTCAATCTGTTCCCTTACATAGTCTTTCTCTTGAGTGTGTCTATGTCCCAACTAAAATGAAAAAGAAAAACACTAGTAACACTTGACTAAGGCTCACCCACTGACCTCACTTTACCATAGTTACTTCCTTAAAATTCCAGTGTCTAAATACAATCACATTCTGAGATACTAGGGGATAAAAATCCACCAGAGGAATTTGAACAGGTGAAGGAATGACCCAATTTACCCTATAGTACTAGATCAGACACCTACATGCAGTAAGGAACTTTGAGTAAATTATTTTCTTTAAGCCTCAGTTACCTTCTTCACAAAATAAGGAAGACAATTTTTTGTCTAATAGAATTGTTGTGAAGACAAAAAGAACAATAGATAGTGCTTGAATTGTAGCTGTTACTCAATAAACTATTATTAGTATCTTCCAGCATTACCACAGAACCAATAAAATTACACATAAGAATGTCTATATACATAAAAAAATACTAAGGTATTTACTCCCTTCATAAGTACTAACTGAACACAAACTATGCACAGTCAATTTTCAATATATCTGGTGAATATTTTATAAAAGGCTACCACAAATACTGAATTATAGAATAGTGAATCATAACTCCTAAAGGAAATACAGAATTATGCTCCTGACAGCTTCTAGCCACAATATTTTCATCACTTTATCAATATATAACATTATTTTATGTGCATTCACATTTAAAGATACCTTATTTAATATATAACATTGATTTGTTGACATTGATCCCTTAACTGTCAATCTGACTCAAGTGAATCCTTCCACAAAGCACACCTTTAACTCAAGTGAGTTTATCCACAAAGCACACCTTTCACACCTCAGCCTTCTTGCACTTAAGGATGCTAGACACTAGCACTGTAGCAGTATATTTGACATACATTTTTATTTTATTTAATTTATTTTTACACACTTGGCAAGATATTGTACAACATCGTCAGTCCCTAAGACACATTTGAGACAGCGGGTTTACTGACAATGAACACACACACACACACACACACACACACAAATGCCATCAATTTGTCCTCAGCTGGATATTTTGTTTTAGCTTGAGAATGGAAACTAGAAGGCAGAATGCTGCTTTGCTCACATCAGTTGTTAATATGCATTCATATTTAAAGACTACTATTTAGTTGCCCACCCATGTCCAGGAAGGACTGTAAAAGTGCTCTGAGTACTGATTTTGAAGTTTCATATAAATTTCAGCAAGTTGGTGAATTCACAAATACAGGATCCTTAAAAATCTAAGGCATACAGAAAAAGAAAAGGTGAGTTTCTTAAGTTATACTTACTGTCTAAAATGTGACAGGATGGTAACCTAGCAAAAGAAAGTTTTAATGATTGACCTTGTGACTTAAAGCATTGGCAGGAATGTTCTAATTCCATATGTTCTCTATGAGGGAGAGGATTCTGAGCATCTCAATCTCCTTCAGGATCTGTCACTCTACTTATTGAATCATTGGTTTCTCTTTCTGAGTTGAGGTAGGTGTTATCATAACCAGGGAAGAACCTAGTGAGGTCCAAGCTGAATAATGTAGTTGGTCAGTATATTCTCACATGTCCTCAGGCTTACAGGAAGGGCTTTCTTTTGACTGACTTAGAACTGCATTCTCCTTAAACTCCAGTGGTCTCTGTGGATGGAATTTCCCTTCTTCAATGAGGCTTTAACTCAGCTTTCAGTGTTCTATTCGATGCCAGTGACAAGAGTTCTGCAAGAAAGGAGCATGTACCTTTTTCAGACCTATATGATCTTGTTCTATCCCCTACCCTGCCAATAAAATTTAAAATAGGGATTCTGTGATAAGGATAATATGGAGAGAGAGGAACAGTGACGCAATTTGGTAGGAACATAAATTCATGGAGCTACTGTGGAAGTTGGTATAGAGGTTCCCCAAAAAATTAAAACTAAAACTACAATATGACCAAGATATACCAGTAGATATATCAGTACTGGGTACTTATCATCATCATACCATCAAAAGATTTATATATCCATGATTGTTTCACTTTCACATTAGCCAAAGTATGGAACCAAGCTTGATGTTCACTAACAAATGGATAAAGAAAATGTGGTAGATATATACAGTAGAACTTTATTCAGCTGTAAAGAAGAATGAATCATAAAATTAGCAGAAAATGGATGGAATGAGAAATCACTGTATTAAAAGCAATAAGCCAGACTCAAAAAGGACATTGTTGTGGGCCAGAAAGTTGTCTCAGAGGGTAAAGGTACTTACTGTTAATTATGGCTACTTGAGCTCCATCCCAAGAACCCATATGGTGGAAGAGACAAGTAACTACTGTGACACATACATACTGTTCCCTTCCAAAATAAATAAAATATATAAACATGTTTTAAGTGTACTTGTCTCATGTTCTTTATTATGTGTGGATTCTAGAAGTGTGTGTGTGTGTGTGTGTACATGAAGATAAAGGAGGCAGAGCAGGAGACATAAAGTGAAGAGGGTGTGGTGGAAATAAGGATACAAGGAAGAGAAGTGGCTGGGAGAACAAGATCAAAGTATATAACATCTACGAAAGCACCATAAAGAAACCCATTGCATTGCATTCTAACTTTCAAATATTAATTTAAAAATAAAAAGCAAACAAAACCACAAAGATTCTGAATTCCAACTGTCCATGAGAACCACTAGATAGGCTTAGAGTAACCACCAATGTCAGCCTTTGTTTCAGAGCAAGCTGATAGTCTCTGGTGTTGGGTTCCAAGTGTCTTTATTTTCTAAGGTTTCCTGACTGAAGAATAACAAATTTGAGTTCTTTGCCTTTCAGTTTTGTCACATATAGAAAAGGATATTGATATCTGGTGAGTCCCAAAGCAATAGACTATATGCCACAATTCTAAATTTAGTTTTAAAACTAAAAACTAGTAGTACCATCTCTTCTACAAGAAAGTGATGAAAACCAAAAACGTGGATTCTATAATAAATATGCTAATCAGACTCAGTAAATATGACTTCTCTTTGTCATTTCTAAGAGTAAGAAACTGCAATAAAGAGGAAGTATCAATTTAGTAATAGTTGACTCAGTAAATCTCAGTTACTCCCCTAGGACAAATACTCCATCTATTTCATTAGCATGGTTTAGAGTTGTCCTTCCTCCGCTGTCCCCTGACCCCATTGGAATGTTAGTTGTGCATCCAGATCAGAAATTGTATTCTCTTGGTTAAGGGCAGTTTTCTCTTAAGAGGCCTTCATTACTATATTGTGCCTCTCTAAAAACCCCAGAATCACTCACAAACTAGAACAGAGATCAAAGATCCCCATACATTTTCGCTTCTTGGAAGCTGCCAAGAGTCCCAAAGACATTTCTGGCTTTTTGTCAGGGAAGAAATTGGTTACTTTTCTTTGGAGGCTTTTTACCCTAAACTGCCTAGCCAATTTTTTCCTTCCATTTGTATCATCCCCTTCCTCTGATGAAGTAACCCTAATTTCCATTACAGTATTGGGGTGATGATTGAGTTGGCTTCTTATAGCCAAATTTGGAGTGTTGTGTGTGGCAGTTTGGGGGGATTATCCCTCTAGTGCACCTACCTAAGAGCCTCCAACTCTCAGAGATTGGGGAGACTGGTGTATGTAAAGAGATTTGAAAATGTTCAAGTCAATCTTCATTAGATCCTCTTAATGAATTCAAAAGAAACTACACCTTTTGAGCTCTTGGATTTATTTTGGTCCCTAAGGTTAGTCTCCAGAGTGATGAAGCCACAGTCTACTGTCATCCCCTTGGCTAGGAGAGAGGATTTGTAAGAAATACTAAATACAAATCATTTTTAATCACAAACTATAAAATGTGTTTAGAAGGAATTCAAATAGTTTAGTCTTCCTCACTTTGTAAGACCTTCATGCAAAAATGTTCTATTCCCTCTCCACACTCAGTAAAATCTTTTTTTTTTACACAAAGGCCCAATGATGAATTCCAGAAATTTAATACCTGAGCCTTTCCCCCTTCTTCCTTCATTTTCCATATATCAGTAATTTTCAGTGTAGTCAATCATATAAGACTGTAAGTTCAAACCAAACCCTAGGAGAAGTGACACAGACACCGCCTGAGTTAGAATAAAAAGCACGTGCACTTTTTGTTTCTCTGGGTGTGGCCTCTGTCTAAACATATCCTCTTGAACAAGAGTAAAGTTTTGTCTTGTCAAGAAAACAAATATACTAATTAACATATTTTCTTTCCCACAATATGTTCATTGTGTATCATTGATGTCTATATATTCATAACATTGGAAGAAATAAGTTATTGTTTTCTCTCCAAAGAAAGAAAAACAAGAAGAAAAAAACCTTAGTGTTTACTGAATAGTAGAAAAAGCAGTATGATCTCTCACATGATAGCTGAGCTTCAATGCTTCATGACAAGAATTTCAATGCTATTTTGTGTCTCTAATCACATCCCTTGAGTACTTTGGTCAATGGCCAGTGAGACCAGGGGAGACACAGATTTGAGCCAAGCAGGATTTTCTTTATATTGTCTGTTTATTTTTTTTTTTAAAGAACATGTCTGGATCTTTGAAGAAAGAGTTCAGATCAGAATCTAAGAGGTAAGCATAAAATAGATTTAAGTGGGGAGATAAATAGAATAAAAGCCACCAGGCTTTCCCTGTAGGAGCAAATGCTTAGTTAATAAAAAGTTCTCAAATGGCATTCTGAATCCCCTGGTTGTGTGACCCAACAAACCCCTCTTTAAATGATATACAGAAGGTCTTCTCAAAATGAAGAAATTTTATAAGACTAATTTAGACATACTACTTTTACACAGTAGTCCAGAGAGATTCTTTTTGTTGGACAAAAAGAGTTTAAAGTTATCCTCTGCTGTTCTATTAGGTTGGGATATTCAGTCCATTGGTCACATGGAGAGTAAGATACATAGCCAAATTTCCAAGATACAAGATGTGATGCTGTTTGAAACTTTTGACAGTAAAAGAACTGATGATGCAAAGAAGCTCAGACAAATTTGAATTAAAACTGAGGAGCTTCCAGAATAGATTAGAAGTTGAGATCAGGACATAGTACTAAGGTAACTAGCAGATTCCTTCAACTTACGTGGATGGTAAGTGATATTTGATGATACTTCCAAAGACTAAATGCGATCAGATCCCAGAGGAAAAGAAATGAAGCCTGGATAATAGGTTTGTTTATTGTTCATGATGCAGATAGAATGGGTTCACAAAAGTGAATCACAAATGACAGAACTAGAAGCAGACACTAGGAAGTTAGTTTTAACTATTGGACCTTTGAGATTAAATGATTATATGAATCAGAAATGTGAAATAAGGAAAAAACTTGTCTAGGATTCCACTCACAAAAACAGAACTGTCATCAATGAATGATCTGGCAATTGGGTACCTCTTCATAGAATAGGTAAAATTCTGTTTTTTTTGGAACTTTTAAAGTTAAAAAAACCTCAAAGACCTATAAAACCTCTCAGTCCCAGGAAAACAGGAGTGGTTGATTATCTTAATACTGTCTAAGCCTGAGACAAGACTAAATACTTTCTGTGTGAGAGAAGACCTATTCTAAAGAAGATTATGAAAGAATCCAGCCAGGAGTAGGAAGGCTAGGGGATTAATCTAGTGTTCTTTAGAGCTTGAACAATGGCCTTGGGTTCTTCTGAATACCTTTCATCTCTGGGTTTCCACATCTGGCAAATGGGACTCTTCTTCCTTTTCTCTTTCTTTCTTTCTTTCTTTCTTTCTTTCTTTCTTTCTTTCTTTCTTTCTTTC